>NC_056745.1:724786501-724866501 GCF_019279795.1 Protopterus annectens
ACAGGCAACAAATTTAAAAAATGTCAATGGAGAAACAGCTAAAACTGAATAGATCTATCAGAACCTAAGGAGTTAAATGGCAATATACTGAATACAGCAAGAGAGAGCCTGGCATTTAAGAGTTAAGACATGAACTATAACAGTGACAGGAAGGCAAGAGCAGGTGTGTAAGGAGAGAATATATAAAATTAACTATACCATTTCAAAGCACATTTTATATTAATACATTCATTTAATCCTGGAGCACCCACAGCACCAGGTAGCAATTGCCACTTCAGTTCCCCAGTCTCCAAAAATAAGTCAGTATTACCAAAAATAGGGTCAATCTGTTCTAAGACAAAAAACAAACTTTTTAAAATTTCTGCAGACTAGGCTGTGTTTAGCTAAAGCATTATTGACATGGTTAGCTCTAGTAGCACCTAGGTGTTCCTTTACACGGTCAGATAGTTTTCTGGAAGTCTTTCTAATACAAAAGCTTTCACAAGAACAGACAGCTGCATAAATCACTGACAGACTGACAGTTAAAGTATTTGGTAAAATATACAGTATGAGGAGTGTTTAAAATTAAAACTAAGTCCATTTAAAATGTAAGGGCAAACAACACAATTAAACATACCAATAGAAGAATGTGCATGGTTAGGCTTATGTAGAAAAAATGGATTATCCCCGCTTTCAAGGTGAGAACGTATGGAACGAGTACGCTTATATGTGAACAAAGGGGAAAATCCAGAGTGCTGAAATTGTGTTGTGCATCAGTGACAAGGTCCCAATTGTTGGTAATAATTTGTCTGATGTGACTCGTATCACGAGAAATAGGCTGACGGAAGCTTAAAGTCATGTCAGTGTTGGTATGATTAGTATGCGTGGCTTCAAATCCATAAAGTAAAATAGGATAGAATTTGGAACATCTGTGCAGCAACCTCAGTGAATAGGGAATTAACCCAAGAATGTGGGTAGATGTAAGATAAAATGTGTTTTAACAGATCAGCTTGTTTAAAAAATTTGTCATGACTAACCAGTCTAGAAATACGAATAAATTGACCTTTTACAATATTCTTTTTCATGAATAGTGGGTCCTGACTAGTTAAGTCTAAGAAGTTATTTCTGCAAGTTTCTTTTCTGTGGATAGTGGAGCTTAAAACTCCAGAAGGTGAAACATCAATTTTGGTGTCTAGGAATGTAATGGAATTACCTTTGTTAGCTATGACAAAATTAAGGAACCCTATGCTATCTTTCATAACAGTAATTAAAGTGTCAAGTTAAGATGGGGAACCTTTCCAGGCAAAAAAGACATTGTCAATGTAACGTTTGTATAGTGCTGAGTGAAATGCATGTACCTTAACCAAGTGGTTCACTTCCCAGGCAGAGAGTACCAAATTGGCAAATGAGAGGGATACTTTAGATCCCATGGCAACACCTTTAATCTGTTTGAAAATTTTGTCACTTAAATAAAAGAAATTGTTGTCAAGCACTAGTTTAATAAGGGTGCAAATGGTGTGCTCTTTGTCAGTGGAGAAAGTAGAGAATTTATTTTAAATAAGTTCAAATAATTTAAGTCCCTCGGTGTGGGGAATATTAGTATACAAAGCTTCAATATCAAGTGTTACTAAAGTACAGTTAGAAAAAGTGTCTTTGTTAAACAGTTCATTAAGGAAGCTCCAAGAGTCTACGGTAGTATTTAGCCTTTTGTACGAAGGGATTGAGTATGGAATTAAGGTATTCAGCAATTTTCTCAGTCTTGGTTTTGTGGTCTAAAATGTTATGCCTAAAGGGTGCATCAGTGGAATTTTTATGTATTTTAGGTATGCCAAACAGCCTTCCTATATTAGGAGAATCCACAGTTAAAAAATTAAACTCGTCCATAGAAATGTAATCATAGTGTAATAAAAGTTTCAGAGTTTTGACATGTTTAAAGTGTTTTTTTGATGGTGTTAAGGTCAACAACTTGATAATATTCATTGTTAAGTAAAGTGTCCTCAATTTTCTTGATATAGGTGTCTTGTTCCATTAAGACTACATCAGTTCCTTTGACAGCTCGCATAATACCGAGTGTCTAGTCCTTGGTGAGATAAGATAAAGCTGCTTTTTCAAAGCTAGACAAGTTATGCCATTTGCCAGTGTCATTGGATCCCCTGCACCCCCCACATCCCTGCTACTTAAATATACCATCTCCCAGATTGCACTACATTGCGGAAAAGGGAAATCTTCCCGTTCCGCACTGTACAGGGATCTCCATTCAGTGTATTCAAACTTTTAAAAGTTCATTTAAATGGTCTCGGCCATATGAGCTTCGAACTTTTCAAAGTGTAATCAATTGAAAGGGACCCATATATATATATGTACACATGGGTCTACATTATATCACAGAGTGCTTAAAAAAAGTCAACTGTGATTAATCGACCCTATGTAAGTAAAAGCTTTCAATTTCGAACCGTCAGAACAGCGATTTTTTTCCTAGGGGAAAAAAAAAATCGCTGTTCCAACAACAAAATAAAAATACTTTAAACATTACAGTAATTGGGGTGCCCCCCACACCCCCCCCCTACTTAAATATACCAACTCCAAGATCAAGACTACATTACAAAACGAAGGAACGAGCGTTAAGCAAATTCTTTCCCAGGGAAAGAATTCACTTAAAAGCCACTTCGATATTTTGCCGTTTCAGGCTTTTGAGTTCGACCAAGACGCATTCGAAAGAATGCATCTTCAGTCTTCCAAAAGGGAACTGTACACATATATACATACATGTACAGACCCACATACATAAACACACAGACTTGTGTAAGAAAATAGAAAAGATTTTTTTTATGCATCAGAAAGGAAAGGAAAAGGGAAATACAAAATGGTACAAGTAGGTTACCCAAAGGTAAAAGTAGAGAAAGTACCAATAATGGTACTTGAGACTACCCAACGATAAGGGAGACAGAGAACAAAACTCACGCACACATTAAAGATATCTAGAGGACCGGGGTAGTATAGACAGAAATAAAGGATAAAATTAAGAGAAAGATTAAGGAACAAAAACACATTAGAAACCTTAATGTTCGATTGGATAGAATGCGTCTGGTACTACGAAGTGGCAGAGGAGATCTGAGGTAATTTGGTGAGGAGCATTATGGGTAGAGCTTAGCTCGAAAGATTTTGAAATGCATGTGCTTGAAGTCCAGCCACACCTCTGTTTAAGGATCTCTACAATGTCACCGAACGAAATCATCCACTGAATTTGGGGAACCTTCCCCTTCATGAAAGTCAGTATCTTCAGTACAGGACTCTTCAGGGGAGTCCAAGTCCCCCTCCTTGCACTTTCTCTTCTGGGGCACCTCCTTGATGGGACTGGCTGGAGAAGTGTCTGAAGGGGACATAACCACCACCTTTGCATCTTGATCTTTCTATGCCCACTGTCCTAGGTCAGAGGCTGGTGGTAAGCTCAGGGTGAGAGGAAGCAACGAGGTGGTGTTCCGATGAAAGAGGGATCGACTGTGAACCCGTAGAGGACAAGGCCCTCTCCATGGCCTGGAAAGCAAGCCATCCAATAGAGGAATGGGAGCCCGGAATTGAAACAGACTCCTTCAAAACCATGGTCCCATCCTGCACAGAGGTAACCACTCCCGAATCCGAAGTCAGAGTCAAACTTACATGTGCTGAAGCTCGAAAAGCATGGATGGCTCTGAAAGAACTGGTGTTGATCCGCGCTCCCTTAAAGTAACAAAGCTGCAACCCCGAGAGGTCTCCAGTTCCAACAGAACAGAAGAGCTCAGGGCAGTGTTCGGTGCTGGAGACAAGGCTCTCAATGGTGCCGATACAGCTGACACCTTGGACTGTCGTAACTGGGAATTCCAAATGCTCAGGTGGAGTCAGAGGAGGAACAAGAATCAGGTGAGGGACATGTAAGGTTCCACAGCCATAAGTGCTAGGAACTGAGGAAGAAGCTAATCCCCTCACTGCCAGGAGCTGGTCTACTAGCCTCAAAACATTGATCTCCTTGAGGCTCTAGGTGGCACAGACTGAATAGACTGACAGGGGCCATAGTCTACCCAAGAACAGACTTGCTGGTCTGTCTATAAAATGGTAAGTTTTTGGGAAGTAGACTGCACAAGGCACATCCTTTTAGGAAAACTCCTTTGGTTCCAAGATTGGTGGAACAGAAGAGGTAGAAGAGGACTGAGTAGAGGAAGTAGTAGGTACCAAAATTGTCAGTGCAGAGGGTGGCACAGATAGCACCAAAGATGGTAACTTCTCATTTCCATTAAAACTGTGGGAACCAAGGAGGACTTGATATTTTTAACAGGCAGTTCCAATGAATGTGCCTGAATTGAACAGTTTTTTTAAGTAGAAAAACTATCAACAATGGTCAAAGAACTACTGAAACTGGTACGAACAGCAAAGGGTAAGGCCTTATGATGGTAGACCAGAGAGAAAAAATACACCAGTAAAGTTGAGAAGAGGAGCTGTACAGGAATAAAGTTCCAGAGAAATACTATTAAACAGAGAAAGTAAAGGAAGGATAAGTAACAAAAATGAAAAATCGCTAGTTTGAGAGCTGACTGGAGAGGAACGTGTCTGGCACTTAGAGAGGCAAATGAGATCTGAGATAATCCTGACAGGCGCATTAAGGGTAAAGTTAAGCTTGAGAGGTTTTGAAAGGAGCAAGCTGGAATAAGGCCAAGTCAGTTTCAAGATATGGAACCAAACCCACAGTCAATGTTTTAGTGAAGACTGAAAACATCAGATCATTCATTAATGGCTACACCCCCAGTGCTAGCAGTATTCTCAGTTTGTCTTTTATCAGTTACACGGTAATCACAAGTAAACATATCATTCAATAGACTGCTTTGACTGCATGGCCATAATCAAAGGGTAGATTAACACCCAACATTCCTCTCAAGTGTACAGACTTTCACATAAAGTCCTGATTTTGGCCTCATATTTATGGTCAGTTTTTCATAAAATTGTGGTTTTCTGGCAAATTAGTGGTAAATCATTAAGAATTGAAGTTAGAAAATAATGACATTTGAGTTTCAGAGTTCATATCCTTCAGAAAATTCATGCTAATACAATCAATTTCCAAGTTTGTATGAGCAATATTTAAAAATTGTCCCTATTTTTGGGCATTTGTGCCATTTTTACTTATGGGTTTGTCTACATTTCTTGCTCTAAGAGGTTGAGAGGTATGACGCCCAACATTTTGTAAGTCAACATTTTAACTCCTCCCGCTGTGCTCAATGCCAGACTACAGGTGTTAATGAAAGAGCTTATATAAGCAAGAGAAAAAGTTGCTTGAAAAGTAGTAGAATTTGCCGTGGCACGCCTGACAATTGGGTGGGTGCAATATTTTCTGTGAACACTTTTTGCCAGAATAATGTATGCACTAAATAAAAGTTCTGTTAGCACAAATTAAAAACAGTCTGTACAACAGAAGGTGATCCTGTAGATCATATCAGGCTCTGAACCGTTTTTCAGGTTTAAATTTATAAAACTACATAGTGAAAATTTTCTAGGAAAAGCAGATGGTCCTTGCCAGATACAGTAATTGATTTTACTTTATTTTACAATTTAATAATATGATAAATGATAATTCCCAACTAATATTAAACCCAAAGAAAACGCAGCTTATGCTGTTCCACCCTAACAAAACCCATGATGTTACCTTCTCCATATCCTCAGGTAATAGGACTCTCATCACCCCAGTACCACAAGCTAAGTTACTTGGATTCACTATTGACAAACTAAAGTACAACAAACACATCCCTCACTGTCGCCCAAGTCCACAAAAAGATAGGGACCCTATATCGCTGCAAGCGATACCTAACTTCAGAAGCTAGAATCACCATAGCCAGAACCCACCTGCTAGCAACTATCCTATATGCATGCCCAGTACTAACAAACCTAAATAAAACTGACCTTTACAAATTCCCCATATGCTATAACAAAATAGCCAGATTCGCTGCCAACACCAGTTCATGGTCCCACCACTGCCAATCCCTGAACAAATTACACTGGTTAGAACTCCCAAATTTACTACAATACCACCAACTTAACCTGGCACATTCATGAATTTTATATCCAGAAAAGATGTCAAAATATTCCATAACACTAAAATGTCTTTCTAGATTATCAGGTATGAACTATCTACAAATAAAGCTAACTTTTCATGACTACCATACCAGTTATACCCTTGAATTTGAGTTTCCCTCTATCAATGGCTCTAAAAATAGGGCAAATAAAGGGGATGAGGCCACCCTTGCCTGGTTCATCTGTTCAAACAGCTTGTTGGAAGAGAACCCTTCCACCTTAATTCTCGTCTCTAACCCATCATATATTCTAATTAACCCTATTATTCTATCAGGGAATGCAAATGCTTCCACTGCCCTACTTAAAATCCCTGCTGACTAATACTTTCTCAACATCAAGACGACAGGGGAATACTGCTGGGGATGTTTAGCAGAATGCAGTTTATGAGCTTGAGGATTCATTAAATCTAGTAATGGTGATTATGACTTGAGTAAAGTTAGAGAGACTGCAGAAAGTAGTAAGATATTTGGTACAGCAGGTGAGGAATATGGGACGTAGGTTGTCCATTTGAGCCTCCGAATATGATGGCTTCATTAGGAATTTTGCAGCAGCCTAAAAAGAATGTCATCAATAACTGTAATGTTGCTAAGTCAACTTGGGTAATGTTTTTGTAGTTAAGAGTTTTAGGATTGATACTCTAAATTTGGAGTTATTAAATTATGGAGTTACCATGGGAAGATTTGGAGGGGGTTTGCAAATACAGCCATTCCACCTGCATATTTAGATGGTTGGTCTAATCAAAATTATGCTGTATCCTGAGGGAAGAATTCTTCATTAAAAGTGAATTACTGTAGCTAGGTTTCTGTTAATATGACAATGCCTGGAGAAAGAACAGTTGTGTAAAATCTTACCATAATCATTGATGTCTTCCCTATGTTGCAATATTCTTTACATATGGGTTGTATTCTGCCCTATGACCAGACATCCGCCCAGTATACAAAAGCTTCAAGCTACTGCCAGCACGTGGGACACTGAGCATCTGCTTTGACATCATCCATAAAAGAACATCTGCATATACCATTCCTCAGAACTAGAATGCCTCATGAGAAACAGAAGTCCTAAGGAAAACTAAATCATCCAGGGAAGAGAAGATGCAGGGGGAAGGAGGAGGGACAGAATACTGCAACACAGAAGAGAAGGACATCTATGGTTATAGAAAGATTTTACAAAACTATTCTATGTCCTTCTATTCAGTGTCTTAGTACTCTTTATATATGGGAGAGTGACATAGCTTAAATGGAACCTAGGGAAGAGGAACAGAAGGTTGCAAAGACTATGACAACAGAAAGCCATGAAGAAAAGCCCTTGCAAACCTTGTTCTGGATCTAGACAGACTCCAGCTTGTAATGTTTAGTAAAAGTGGGCACAGAAGACCAAGTAGCAGCCACCAAAATGGAATTGATATCCAGACCCTTAAAGAAAGCCCCTGAGGAAACCACAGATCTAGTTTAATGTGCTCTGACAGAAATAGCTAAAAACGTACCATGGAAATCATAGCAAAAGACAATAGCTTTAGAAACCCAGGAAGAAAGTCCGTTTAGAAACAAGTAATGGGATGAAAGGTCACAAAAAGCTGATCTGACTTCCAAATAGCTTTAGTCTTGTCCAAGTAAAATCTAACTTGCCTGTGTACATCTAACGTATGCAACATTTTCACTGGAGGTCTGAGGGAACGGGAAGAAGGCAGGCAAGTTGGACAGACTGATTAAGAGACAAGTCATTCACAACCTTATGCATAAAAGAGGGATTAGTTCACATGGAAACTCTGTCCTTGTGGAAAATCAAAAAGGGTGGAGATGTTAAGGCCTGTAATTTGGACACCACTCCTAGCAGAAGTCAAGGCAACCAGAACCACAGTTCTCCAGGTGCAAAACTTCAGTGAAGCAGAACCTGCAGACTCAAAGGGGGCAAAGTCAGCTTTTCCAGAACATAATTAAGGTCCCGGGGGGGGGGGGGGACTTGTTTTCTTGGGAGCTTAATATGAACGACACCTTTAAGAAAGCTTGACTTCCAACCTGGAAGCTAAAGGAGGTGACAATGGCAGGGAAGCAGAAAGAGTAGAACAGTGGACTTTCACAGAATATAATGAGCTACTTTTTAGAAGCTTGCACAGGTAGGAAAGCACAACAGGAATTCCCATAGTAAATGGATCTAAATTTCTTTTAAGACACCAGATAGAAAATCTTCTCCATTTGAAAACAAGATGATCTTGTACTGGGTTTCCTGGCCTCCAGCAAAACCCCAAGCACGTCCTGAGAACAAAGGTGCCTGAAAGGGATCAGAGGTGATCACCCCACAGTGTCCATTACAATGTTGACAGATGTGGATGAAGTAAGGACCTCTTGTCCTGTGTGAGGAGATCCATCTGCTAAGGCAACTTGTGGTGATGACCCTTGGCTAACTCAACAAGGGGGGAACCAATGCTGTCTTGACCAAAAGGGAGTCACCAACAAGATTTTCAGTGTCCTGCTGAATTCTCAGCACAACTTTCTGTATGAGGGGAAAGGGAGGGGAATCCATAAAGAAACATTCCCTTCCACGGGAAAGAGCATCCACCTTCCAAGCCACAGTATGCAGGGTCCTGGCACAAAAGAGAGGAAGTTGTCTGTTCTGAGTGGAGGCAAATAGATCCAGATGTGGAGCACCCCACCAATGAATCAGGTCCAACATCACATTCCTGTGAAGCATCTATTTGTGGGATTGTGTCATGGTAATACTTAATGCGTCTGCTACAAAAGAGCAGATGGAACCTTGTACTGAATGGCTAGCTCCCATGCCTTCACTGTCTGCATAGAAGGTAAGATTTGGTACCCCCCTGTTTATGTACCTTTCTCCGATGCTGATGTGCTCTCCTCTGAGACAGAGACCATAGACACTGAACCTTTCTGGATGCAAAGGTCAACCCTCACTCCCCAAGCCCATGTCTGAAGCATCTGAAGAGTTGTTGAGAAGGTTGGGGCATGACGGGAAGACCTGGATTCAAAGAAAACTGCTGAATCTACCAAAGGAGTTCTGATTTCGGACATTGAAGAAATAGAATCATGGCATCTAGTGGATGAGCATGTTGAGACCAAGTAGTCTTTAGAAACCACTGAAACTTTTCCATGTGGAGTTTTGCAAAGGGCAACATGGGAATTGTGGAGGCAATGTAACTTGGGTGTCTCGGATACTGCCTAGCTGAGATGTCTGGAAGAGAATGATTAACGGAGCGTTATCTGTTGGTAGAAAGACCATCAGGTCTGTCCTGAACCTACACCCCAAGAAAATGTGATCCTGAGACGGAGTCTGTGGATTTTTTGAAACTGATGGTGAAGCCTAGGTTTTGAAGGAAATGAATGGTCCTCTCTGGGTTTAGAGATGAGACAGGAGTAGTTTGCAAGGAAAAGAAGGTTGTCCAGGTAGAGATAAACATGAATACCCTGGACCCTCAGACATGCAATGGCCAGAGCCAGGCACTAACTGCCTTGGGGTAGTGGAAAGACCAAAACACAGGGCAGAAAATTGAAAGTGCTAAGAACCCACCAAGAAACAATCTCCTGTAAAGAGGATGGATGGGGATATGCAAGTAGGCATCTTTCAGATCCAGGGAAGCAATCAAGGCCCGAGGTAAAATGAAAGGAAATGTGTCTGCAGGGACAGCATTCTGAAAGAAGGAACCTGTAGGAAGGTGTTCAAGTGGGACAGATCTAGAATTGGTCTCTAAGGACCAGACGGCTTGAAACCAGAAACAATCTTGAGTAAAACCCCTTGCCTCTCTGATCCCAAGGAACAGGGTGTATGGTGCCATGAGAAATCAGCTGAAAACGAGGTCGGGAAAAAACTCCATGTGACTGGAGAGGGGCAGTGGAATACCCATGAAAGGAAGGGGATTCTTCCAAGTCATGAAGTAACCTTTTTGAATAATGGACAAAACCCAGACATCCTCACTGATCCTTGTCCAGGCTGGAAAAGAAAGAAAGAGGGGTATGACTTGAAAGAAACTCTCGGCAGTCACACAGAAAGTACAGTTGTGTTTGTGTCTTTCGGCTTTTCCCGGTTAGGGGTCGCCACAGCGGAACTCCAGTCCGCTGATTGGCAGTTGAGTTTTATGTGCTGGCTTGCCGGGCCTAACGCACAACCTTCAACGAAAGAACGCCCGTTCACGCATGTCGCCACACAAAAGACGCTCTGAAAATCGAACGGGTAACGTCTGTGAGGCGACAACGCTACTGCAGCACCACCCACCGCAGTGTCTGAAACCATAAATGTAGATGTTCGAGTGTATTCACTGTTGCAGTTATTACTCTTGGGTTATCCTGCTGGCAGGCTACCCGCAGTCGGCCAGAATTCCAAAATCTAGGTCCAGCGTCAGTTGCTGTCGCCTCTTCCCTGACGTCAGTACGCCAGGGGTATAAAATATGTAGCCGATGCCATTTTCTTCAGTTTTTCTTGCCCCAGATGTCAGGTGCCCCAAATAGGTAGGCTGAAAAATATAGCAATAAGAAATGCATGCACAAAAATAATATTTCCTTCATCTACAAGCAAATACACCAAAAAGGTTGTATAGGATAGAGAAGTGTAGATAAGTCCCAGCAAAGAGAAGGGGGATGGTGGGTGGGTAACCTGGACTGCAACAGTGAATACACTCTAACATCTACATTTTATGGTAGGTACACAACTGTACTATGTTCATCGTGTTTCACTGTTGCAGTCATTACTCTTGGGTTGAATCCCAAAGCTGAGGATGGGTGGCTGGGCTAAATACGATTAGGAGAGGCTATGAGGCCCTGCAGAACTGCAGTGGCGAAGCCTACTCTGGACTTAGATTAGAGAGGCAATTGGTAGTGCTTTGTAAAGGTGTGCAATGAACTCCAAGTTGCAGCCTCTAAGACTTCTTTCGTTGGTACTCCTCTGAGGAAGGCTGCTGAAGTGGCTGCTGCTCTGGTGGAATGAGGCCTAATGCCCTTAAGCACTGATTTGCCATGTTGAGAACAGCAGAAACGGATGCAATGGCCTATCCATTCGGAAATAGTCTGTTTTGATATAGCCTTTCCTTGTGATCCTGCAGCATATGACACAAAGTTGCTCAGTCTTTCTGAAAGCTTTAGTTCTGTCCAAGTAGAAGCATAACTGCCTGTGTATGTCTAAACAATGCAGAATTTTCTCACCCTTGTTCTGTGGATTTGGGTAAAAGGTAGGCAAGTGAATGGTTTGATTGAGGGCCACACTGGACACCACCTTAGGCATAAATGTAGGGTTTGTCCTCAGAGAAACCCTGTCTGGATAAAAAATGATGAAAGGTTCCACAGCCATGAGTGCTTGTAACTCAGAGACTTGCATTGCAGAGGTTATGGCTAGGAGGAGAGCTGTTTTCCAGGATAAGAATTTAATATCCGCTGTTGATGCTGGCTTGAAAGGAGGCAGTGTGAGTTTTTCCAAAACATAATTGAGGTCCCAGGCCGGAACTGGTGCTCTCCTTGGAGGCCTAATGTTTTTGGCCCCTCTGAGGTACTGCCTTATTAAACGATGAGAAAAGATAGGTGGTTCCGTATTGTAATGTGCAGAAATGGCAGAGGCATGAATCTTAATTGATGAGAAAGTAAGGCCTTTGTTCAGCATCTCAGTTAGGTATTGTAAAATCTGAGGAATATTTGGTACAGACGGGTCAATGCCTTTTTCCTGGTTCCAAGCACAGAATCTCTTACATTTTTCTGCATAAGATTTTCTGGTACTGGGCCTCCTGGCCTCCAAAATAACATCCATAACAGCTTTTGAAAGAGGAGTTTTTTGAATGGCTACATTATCCGCCATGCTGCCAGATTTAAGGTCCTGAGTTGGCTGTGCAGGATCTGATTGTTTTGTTGGGTCAGCAAGTGAGAAGTTTGAGGCAATATCCATGCTGGACCTTGAGACAATATCTTTAGGATTGGGTACCAGTGCTGGCATGGCCAGTCTGGCGCAATCAGAATTATTTTTGGCTTCTCTTGTCTGACCTTTAGGAGTACTCTGGGAAGGAGAGGCAGAGGAGGAAAAGCATATACTGTTAGATTTTTCCAGCTGAACGGTAGTGTGTCCACTTTCCATGCTTGCTTGTGGTAAATCCTTGCGCAAAATCTCTGCAATTGACAGTTGTGAGGGGAGACAAATAGATCTATGTCTGGGCATCCCCATTTCCTTATCATCCTGAAGACTTGTGGATCCAGTTTCCATTCGTGGGGATCCATGAGGTTTGTTTAGTTCGTCTGCCAAAGTATTTGTTTTTCCTGGCAGGAATTGCGCTTGTAGGTGAACCTGAAAAGCCAATGCTGTGTCCCATAAGGTCATTGCTTAATTGCAGAGGGGGTAAGAATGAGTACCTCCCTGCTTGTTTATGTACCACATGACCGTAGTGTTGTCTATCAGTAATTGTCCTAGATGAAGCAGGTCCTTGAAAGCTGTCAGGGCATTTTGAACAGCTAGCATCTCTTTTTGATTTATGTGAAGATGCATCTGGTTTGCAGGCCATGTGCCCAGAAAACATTTTCCTGCCATATGGGCCCCCCAGGCATAATCTGATGCATCCGTTGCCAATGTCTGTCTGGCTGTGGGTAAACTGAATGGCAGACCCTTGTTGTGGTGACAGGCTTCTGCCCACCATCGAAACTCCTGTTGTAGGCAGGGAATGAGTGCAATTACTGTCCCCAGGCTGTGGCAATGCTGAGTCCAAACACTTTTCAAATACCCTTGCAGTTTCCTCATATGCAGTCTGGCATATGGAGCCATGAAACCCAAGGCCTGCAGGATTTTCCTTGCAGATAAGTGGGTTTTTGTTGCCAATTTCTTTAAGTAAGTTGTTTTTGCTTGTCTGGCATGAGATAAGCCATCTGGGCAGTTGTATTTAAGCTTGCACCCAGGAATATTATCTCTTGAGAGGGAACTTGTTTTGATTTCTTTTCATTTACTGTGTACCCTAGGCCAATTAGTAATCTTTTTACAAACGCCAGATGCTGCAGAAGAGTATCTTTGTTCTCTGCTTAAATTAGGCAGTCATCCAAGTAGGGATATATTTGAATTCCTTTTTGTCTGCAAAACGCAATTACTGGTGCCAGGCATTTTGTAAAGACCCTGGGCGCAGTAGATAAGCCAAAGGGCAGTGCAGGGAACTGGTAATGCACTGAGCCAGCTATGAATCTGAGGTATCTTCTGCAAGATTGTCTGATTGGGACATGCAGGTATGCCTCTTTTAGGTCCAAAGTTATGAGCCAAGCCCTCTTGCCCAGCATTGGCAGTAGCTGCTGAAGAGTCAACATCTTGAATTTTGGAACTTCTAGAAACTTTAGTATAGACAGGTCCAGAATTGGTCTCCAGGTTTTGTCCTTCCTGGGTACTAGAAAAAGTCTGGAGTAAAATCCTTGCCCCTGCTCTTGTTGTGGTACTTACTGAATGGCCCTCATGTCCATGAGGGCTGTAATTTGTTTTTGTGACTCTGCCCATTGATTGTGTGGCACGTCTGGCATGCCCTTTGACCTCGGTAGAGTGTGAAAATGGGACCTGTAGCCTTGGGACACTATGTTCAGAACCCATTTGCCTTTGGTAACTGTCAATTTAATGAAAAAATTGCTAGTTTTCCCCCTAAGGGGGCTGTCAAAAGAAAACTGCTTGGAACTGGTAGAGAAAAGTCATTGGGACTGTTTCCTGTAAGGCTGTGATTTGTCTTCTCCACTTTTGGAGGTAGGAGCACCCCATTGTTTAGGTCTGTATGAGCCTTGGGGTTGAGATCTGCCTCTAGGATGTCTGTATCTGCCTCTTTGTGGTCTGAGACTGGAAAGGACCAATCTTTAGAAGGCCAGGTTCTGCTAAACCTGGGTGGCTGTACCTGTAAGAAATCCTTTACTGTCTGCATGGATTTTGCTTTATCCTCCATTTTTTTCAACACCTCTTCTGCTTTAGTACCAAACAAAGTATCATGCTGTAATGGTGCATCTAATAATTTTGCTTTAACATGATCAGGCAGATTTTGTTCCTTTAACCAAGCATGCCTTCTAACAACAGAACCTGTAACAGCGGCCCTGCAAGAGGCCTCCAGTGAATCATAACCACATTGCAAAGTATGCTTTCCCACTTGTTCAGTTGCATGCAATAAATCCTGCAATTCTTTGTTCTCTGCACATTCGGTATTTGTCAACATTTTTTGTTTAAGTAGTGACATTAAATATTGCTGATATTTAAGCATATGAAATTGACAATTTAAAGCCCTTACAGCCAGGGTGGCAGAAGTGTAAACTTTTTCCCCCATCTGTCTAGAGCCCTAGAATCCCTATAAGAGGGGACATGTTTTTTTGCAGTGGAAGCTTTAACCCCCTTGGGACCCTGAGAAATAGTTTCTGGGTCTGCTGCGGGGTTTTTATATAGGAATTTATGAGAATCCGGGACCCTGTAGTATCTGTCTGGCTTAGCAGGTGCAGCGGGTAAAGGAGTCAGGGGACAGTCCGGACTCTGAAAATGCATTATATAATTAAATCGGCCAAAGTAATGAAATGCAAAATCGAACTGACGCTTGATAGTGCGTTGGTTGAATCTAGCACAAAACCGACAGCTAGCAACGTTGTGATCAGGGCCTAAGCAAGGAATACAGTAAGAGTGAAAATCCTTATGAGGTATTTGCTTCCCACAAGAAATACAAAATTGTTAACTTTTTCTGACATCGGTCTGGAGCAAGAAAAAATTTTCCCCAACGGGGTACTTGGCTTTAATGAAGACTTCGGTTCTGAAATTCAGATTTGAAAATCTCAGGAGTCGGCCGACCAGCACTTGCGAACTGCTTTTGCTTCGGGCACCGCGTGGCAAGAAAGACTTAAGAAAATGGCGTCTGCTGCATATTTTTATACCCCTGGTGCATTGACGTCAGGGAAGAGGCAACAGCAACTGACGCCAGACCTAGACTTTGGAATTCTGGCCGACTGCGGGTAGCCTGCCAGCAGGATAACCCACGAGTAATGACTGCAACAGTGAAACACGATGAACATCTGGGTTTGGGCTGAAAGGACTGCTGAGAAGAGGGAACTGCAGATTTTGACTGGGGGGGGGGTCTTCTAGAAGACTTCTTAGGCTTAGAAGCAGAAGCTGCTGAATGTGCTAGTCTCCCAACAAAATGTTATAACAGGAAAATTCCTATGAAATTTAGGAACTGGAGAAACAGAGGCGTTTAAGGTCTTGGAGTTCCTTTCCTTTCTCTTGCAGAGCCTTAAATAGCTCTGCAGCCTCTGAGCCAAAGAGAGCAGTCTTGACCAAAGGAGCATCTAGTAACTTGGCATTAATGTCATTAAGCAATGACTGAAGTCTCAGCCATGAATACCTCCTTAGCACAGAGGCAGGAGCAACAGTCCTAGATGATGCCTCAAGCAGCATCATAGCTGCACTTAATGGAATGCCTAGCCACCTGAGAAGAAGCTGCCAAGTGTTTTAATCTCAAAACCTAGCAAGGAAGATGAGGCCTTAGAGGCTTGAGAAAGCAAAGCTAAGGAGTACCTGGACATGTGTCTGGTAATTAATAGCTCTGACTGCTGAAGTGAAAGTAGTATATACCTTTTTACCCAGCCTCAGGAATCTTGCTCTCTATCAGATGGAAGACGTTTGGAAGAAGAGGATAACCGGGGAAGACTTATCTGAAGATATGGAGATCACTGCTGGATCTGCAGAGGGGCACTTGTAGAGAAACTTAACAGGAACCTTATAAAACCTGTCAGGCCTCTTAGGAGCTGGATCCTGAGAGATTCAGGGGTTTTAGAAGCAAATGCATGTAAAAAAGCTGTAAGGACTGGAGGGACTGCAGAGGGTGAGGGAACTTCTACCTGAAGGAGGTCACAGCACAGTGACTGCAAACCTTTTGGGCTTGGCATGTCAGAAATTTGGAAAATGCCTATCTCGACTCTGCTGGCGTATCACCCCCACCTCCCACTGCAAACAAGAGAGAAACAATTTGTTACATATTCATTTATTTAAACAAAATAAACAGTCCAGTCATGTGTGTTGCTATGTATTATAAAAGTAAAAGAAAAATTAGTGAGTTACAATACAGTTAATGATATGTGCTCTGATAACTGGGCTTAAAACACTGCACCAAAAAGATACCCTACTTTTAATAGCAATTTTGAACTGAGCTGAAAAAATATGGAACACATTTGATTTGATTATCAACTAATGACTTTTTTTATGCTGAGTTTTAATAGACAAGTGCAGGGTCACATATTTCTTGAATTTTTGTTCATTCCGTTTCTTTGGTAACTCGGGTGGTGAACGATGGTGTCACCCAAAATGTGGCGTGTCACCTTTGACAAGCGTGTCATAGGTTCGCCATCACTGTCATAGCATCTTCTGTTCTTCAGAAATCTGGGAACAATCCTACTTGAATAACTCCCTCATCTTAGTAATGGTTTGTCTTAAGAAAATTTCCTCCTGAGGAGAATCTCCTCCATTAAACTCCTCCTCAGGAGATGCATACTCCAAAGTTGAAGCAAGCTGGGTGGAATATGCCAGAATCATCATTGGAAGAGAAGTACTCAGAAACAAGATCAGGTACCCCCAGACACAGTAGCTTGAACTGGGGAGGAAGAAAAAAGGCAGATGGGAAGTGGGTTTCAAGGCCATCAACGCCTTAAGACCCTGAAAAAAAGCCTCCCAATCCGACTGAGGAGAGGAAGAAGGAATGCTGGGGTGCTTAGTTTTCTGCTTCTTCTTAACCTGCCTTTCTGGAAGAGGGGGCAAAGAAAAGGAACACAGTTGTTAAGGGTTAACGGCAGACAAAGCCAGATCCCTAGTTGCAGTAAAAGCAGCATGGACATCGCTGGAGTCCTCCAACCCAATAAACTGTGGTTCTCCCATATCGCCCAGAGAGGATGTCTGCAAAGCCTTGGACATGCTGGGATCCATTCCCCTAGCAGGTTCTGCAGAGGTACCTGCTGAAGAAGCAGATCTGACCAAGCATAACACCAGGTCTTCACAGACCTCAAGGGGTACGTCTGAGGAAGAAGGTGAAGAGGATTCAGGCTTCAGTTTACTCACCTTCCTCCAAGTCGGCTCAGCCGAAGGACCCTCAGCACTCTCCATAACATGTTTAGCCAGACGTTTGAGCCTCAGATTCTCCAGATGCATATTCACAGATGAAAGGCAACTATGCAATGTTTTAGGCACAAAGGCCTGACATACAGAACAGGATTGATGGTCGTGAATTGGCCCTAAATAGAAAAGACAGAGCTTGTGGCTAGCTTTGTGGACTCTGCCTTCCACACCTACACTTGCCCTTCCTGGATGACATGAACAAAACAAAAGGCAGTAACAAGAAGTAAAATCTTTAACAGTCCACTTATCTGAGCTGGCAGTGACACCAACAAAAATCAGACTGCGGACCATACGTAGCAGTCCACCTTCCGAATGGTGGCAGAAAAGTTGAGGATCGTACATGTGGACATCTTTTTATGTCCGATGCTGTCAAAGCAGATGTGCAATGTCCCACATACTGGAAGTAGCTTGAAGCTTTTGTATACTGGCCATACGTCATGTTGTATGGTGGAATACAACACATATGTAAAGATATTGCAACACTGAACAGGACATTTCTGAATTATCTAGTCATATACAGGTGTGACACCGTAACATGCTATGAATATTTAGGCCTACTAGTTTAAGACTATGGGTGACATTGGGGAAGTGGTTGGATAGTGCTTGAGAACCAGGGTAGGGGTGAATAATGCCATCTGTTAGAGGTAGTAAGATGATGTGAAATGTGGAACAGCAGTAGTACAATTTGTTTTTTTTTTTGTACATACATGGAGGTGGAAGAGGAGGTGGTATGTTTTGTTGGGATGAATGAAGTGAAGAGTGTTGAAGAGGGCTAAAAATATGGATATAAATGGGGGGGTGTCTATGTGACAGGGGAATGAGAGGCTGTAATACAGTAGGCTGATGAGGTGCTAGTGTACGGTAAGTAAACAGCATGGAGAATGTAGTTGAGTAGACAACTTGGGTATGAGAAAGAATATATTGCTGAGATGGACTAGTTAGTGAGGGTAAAGGATGCTTGGGATTAGAATAATGAGGACTAACCCCAGGAAAAAGTAGATTTGGTGAGAAGAAAGTATGTGAAGGGGATGAAAAAATAGGGTGCTACTTGGTACTTATGTGGTAGGTAGCAGAATGGAAACTTGTTAGAGGAATGGGAACTAACTACAGCTACAAATTTAAGGTTGATGCAGGTGGGTATAAGCAGTTAGTGTGACACTGCTATAAGCAAAGAATGGGAGTTTCTGGAAGGTAAAAGGCAAGGTTAAAAGTAAGTGGTATGTGTAATTAGTGAGAATTTGCTGGCTGGGGAGTGCAGTCTCATATGTGATTGGAGACAGTTAACTTTAAAAGGATGTGGTAAGTAGAAAGAGTGAGGGTGGAAAATGGAGTATAAAAGTTATGATGCTGGGGATGGCTGGTGAACTGGGGAGAGGGAGGGGAGTGAAATGGTTAGAAACAAGCATTAGTGATCTTCCCCCTTTGCTATTTGCATTATATTTAGAACTCTTTGCAAAGAAAATAAAGAACTCAAATTCAATGATATAATTGGTATGGCAGTTAGGAAAAGCTGGCTCTCTTTGCAGATGATAATTTTATACCTGATAAAACCAGAAAGGGACATTACAGTGTTGTGGAACATTTGAGACTATCTGAAATACTTTCGGGATACAAAATTAATGAAGCTAAAACAAAGGCAGAAGTGGTAAATTATGTACCCACATATGAAATGGTTCAGCAATATCTGTATTTATGGGGACATGATAGAATGAAGTACTTAGGAGTATGGATTAAAAATGCTTCTGGTGTGGCAGCTAAGGACATGTGGGAAGAGTCTAAAAAGATAATACAAAATGTGAGAAAATGGAAGCTTTGCTGTATTTAGATATGGTTAGTAAGATACAAGCAATTACAATGTGCTTAATCCCATTAGTCTTATACACAGATCAGGCTTTTATTTAATTTCTGAATCAACCACAACAGCTCAGCACTGTGTAAAGTTAAACAAATAACCAGTGGAAAACAGTTACAACATCCAATGGATGCAGGAAGCAATAGCCTGAATGGACCACAAGTACAACATTCAAATTCAAAACAGTTCATTTGGCAAAGTTCTGTCCCCTGCAGGGGGAATTCGAACATCGTACTTGTCCACTTGGGCTACTTCCTGTATCCATTGACTGTTGCAACACTTTTCTATGTTTATCTAAGGTATACAATAACTCCTGTGCTTATGTTAAAAGTATGTTCTTTTATTTCTAATTCCTTTATACTACAAATAGGCACAAAACAAGGCTATCCATTATCACCTTTACTTTTTTGCGTTAGCTGTAGAACCCTTTGCTGATAGTATTAGATCCAAAAAGAACATTAATGGTATCAAAATAAAAAGATTTTGAACTAAAGATTCAGCTCTTTGCTGATATTTTAAATCTCAAAACGGTGTACAACAAAAAAAAAGTTCTATTAGGAAACCCACTTGAAAGGATTCTCGGGACACTGTTTTAGATTAATCTAAAACAGCATCCGAGATTACTTTCAGGTGGATTTTCCAGCTGAATTTTTTTTTGTCTGAAGATATTTTGATAATAGGAAATACAGAAGATTCATATTAGAACATATAATTAATTCTATGAGTCAATTTGAAGAAATCTCGAACTTAAGATTTAATCATAATAAAACAAGTACATTATTAAAAAATGAATACAAAAGTATTCTAACCTCAATTGGAATAGCACTCAAATGAAATAACTTGGTATAACCATTACGTCTAATAGTAAAGAAATGATACAAACTTTAACATGTTGTTGATAAAATTTAAGTTTAGTCACAAATTGGAAAATATTCTTCTTTACCATGGAAGAATGATTAATGCTCATTAAGATGGTAATTCTCCCTACAACATAGCAATATTTCCACCAAAAAACTGATTAAGATAAATATAATATTTAAACTTTTTTTGGCACCATAACAAAAGTGTTTCCTTTGACTGGTACAGAAGAGGTTGGGATAATGGCGGAATAGGATTCCCTGATATTCAATGGTATGCTGCTTCAACAATTGTAAAAGTAACTGTTGTGGATAAAATCATCATATGATTCATAATGCAAATACACCAAGAAATATTAGTAAATAAATACTTCACAATCAGTCAAATAGTCACCAATAGTTTTATCTGGTTAGTAAAAGATTTTTGCATAACTGGAATTACACTTCTCAAATTCCCTATTTAAATATCATTTGGTCTTTCCAAAAGTTCACATTCTAACCATTGTAATAAAGAATTAATATTTTCTACGTTTCCAACGTAACTATTAGAAACTCTTAAAATGCAAGTATTGAAACAAATTTATTGACATCAATACTTGCATGGTATACTGTTGAAAAAATTAAGGTCCACATAAAGTATTTAGACATTGTGTAAACACAGATAAAGATATTTAACCTAGATAAGAAATTGTTCACCAAATTATTGGAATTCTTAAATATCCACAATAATTTAATGAAAAATAAACTGTACTTGTTACAAATTTAACTTGTTAGATTTCACATATTTAGACAATTCATATTGGAACTACTACTCAAAAATTAATAATGAAGACCACTGAAGAATACAAAAAAATCTTAATTTACAGATAAAAACACATCTTCGTTATATTGGAACATTTTCACTTGGAAATTATTACACAGAACTTTTGTCACTCAACAAAATTGCAATCATGTAAAAAAACAATTAAATGCTGGAGATCTGATTCTGAAATAATAGCTGACGGGATGAATATGAATTTGAAGTCATCTCCCCTTTTTGCAGAGAAATTATCATTCAAGTTCTGTGGTCAGATATATGTAATATTTCTAAATAATGCTCTGATTCTGGAGATTAGAAAACCACAAGTGCCTCTTCTTTGGTCTATTCTTGCTATAGCCAGAAAAGTAATTACTAAAAATTGGAAAAAAAAGTTATGTACCTACCATAACGTTCCATGTTAGTTGTCTTTATCTCACCTTCCTTCTTGCTGTTTGGGTTCGGAGCCGATCCTCGGCTCCGACTCGGCCATCTTCTATAGCTCGAGAGCTGTTTACTGGCTCGAGGCTACCCCTTATCCTAGAATGCCTAGCGTCAGCTACCCAGATCTCGTTTGTGATGGCGCACACTAGACACTAGTAGAGTATCCAGTTACTAAAACTGGTTGTCCAATACACCTAAACAAGGAAAGAGTTGTAGATTTACCTGGCATGTGAAGTAATAAAATATGCTCAGCTAGTGAAAACAAAAGGGAACTCCTCACAATCCTCTAGGAAGGGGGAAGGAGGGAGCGACGCAAGAAGGAAGGCGAGATGAAGACAACTAACATGGAAAGTTATGGTAGGCACATAACTTCTTTATATTAAGTTGTCTATCTCGCCTTCATTCTTGCTGTTTGGGACAGCGTCCCTAGCACCTAAAATCCTGGGTGGCTCATTGGAACAAACTCTTCAGAAGAGTAGAACCAAAGGAAGCTCTGCTCCGGGAGACCATATCTACCTTGTAATGAGAGATAAAAGTGTGGGGGTTTGCCCAAGGGGCAGCTGCACAGATTGAGTCTATGGGCAACCTAGACTGAAACGCTACAGAGGTGGCCAAGTCTCTAGTGGAATGACCTTTTGGTTTAGCTGGTAGCACTTTATTTAGTAATTGATAAAGGCAATAGTATCGGATAACCATCTGGATAAGGTCACTTTAGAAATTGGAAGACCTTGTTTGTTGAAGGCATAAGAAAGAAATAACTGGTCTGACTTTAGTTCTATGGAGGTAAAAACGCAATTGTCTGTGTACATCCAATTGGTGTAGCTTGTATTCTGCCTTGTTGCTGTGATTAGGAAAGAAAACTGGGAGATCTATGGATTGATTTAAATTGTTCTCTGAGCAGACTTTAGGAATAAAGGATGGACTGGTCCTCAGAGAAACTCTGTCCTTGTGAAACACCAGGTACGGAAAACGAACACATAGTGCTTGAAGTTCTGAGACACGTCTAGCTGAAGTGATAGCAACCAGAAAAAGTGTCTTCCAAGAAAGAAATTTTAAAGGACACAATGCTGCCTTTTCAAAGGGAGGCAAAATTAAGGAGGCTAAAACTAAATTGAGATCCCAAGGAGGGGGAGGATCTCTAACTGGGGGGTCTAAGAAGAGATGTTCCTTTGATAAAGGCTTTGCACAGCTCATGAGACATTATGCTAGAATTAAACATACTGATATGAAAATTAGAAATGGCAGCTAGTTGTACTCTAATGGTAGAGGAAGCCGCACCAGACTGAAAAATCTGCGTTAGAAATTCAAGAATTTCATGGATTGGGGCTGAGAAAGGATCCAAATTTCTAGATTCTGCCCAGTAAGAAAACAGTTTCCATTTACTAGCATACGTTTTCCTCATAGTACACTTATGTGAGGAAACAATAATATCATGGACCGCTGGGGAAATATTGGAAAGCCTGGCTAAGGTTGGAAGTGGAGTAACCAAGCTGTGAGCTGGAGAGTTCGAAGGGATTGGTGCAACCCGCCTGAGTGGTGAATCAGCAGATCTGGAACCGGGTCCAGAATCCACGGTTGATCCAGAAGGTGGAGGTGTAGGAACGGAACCATATTTGTCGAGGCCAATATGGGGCAATGAGGATCATTTTGCAACACAACAATTTTGCTTTCTGTACGAGTCTTGGAATTAGGGGAAAAGGGGGAAAAGTATAAAGAAGTCCCTGAGGCCAACCGAGGACTAGAGCATCTCTGGGTATATGACCTGGAAGAGGAAGTAGGGAGAATTAGCTGCTGCATTTGTTGTTGAGAGGAGTGGCAAATGGGGACAGCTTTGCTGCGACTTATTTGCGGAAGATCCGCAACTTCCTGATTCAGAGACCACTCGTGAGGCATGAGGATAGCTCTGCTGAGCCTGTCCGCTATAACGTTGGATTTCCCAAGGATGTGCGTTGCTATCAGAAAACGTTGGGAGGAAATCGCCCACTGCTACAGTCTGAGTGCTTCTCGACATAGGGGGTAAGACCTGGTCCCGCCCTGTTTGTTGATGTACCACACCACTGACATGTCCGTTTGGACTGCAATGGTTCCGAAAGGAAGAGAGTCTTGAAGGGCTTGCAACGCTAGGAGAACCGCTCTCATTTCTAGGACATTGATATGCAGATGGTACTCGTGAGGTTGCCAAGTGCTTTGGACTGTCCTGCCTAGATAATGCCCCTCCCACCCTATCAGAGAGGCGTCCGTGGTCACTGTGGCTACCGGAGAGGGCTGTATGAATGGTCTGCCCTGAATTACTAGTGGGGAGACTATCCACCAAGAAAGGTGCCTTCTGCATGTTTCTGTGATCAGGATCATGTGAGACATGGGTAGTTCCTGGAAAGACCAATGCGTGAAAAGAAGCCACTGAAGGATTCTCTTGTAGAAACGAGCTAATGGGACAAGAAGAATTTCAGCTGCCATGGAGCCTAGGGCATGTCTGACTTGAACCCTTTTGCTCTGCATTAGAATTAATACTTGACGAATAGTGGAAACGCTTTCCTGTGGTAACTTTGCAAACATTTCTTGTGTGTTTAATTCTGCTCCTATGTATGTGATGGACTGACAGGGCAACAAGGCAGATTTTTCGAAATTTACTGTAATGTCTAGTTGAGTGCATGATGTGACTGTATAATCCCATGCCTCTAAGAGCTGACGCCTGGTGGTAGCAGTCAGGAGCCAGTCATCTAGACAGGGAAACACCTGGAATCCTTGACTCCTCAGGTGAGCCGTGACTACTGCCATACACTTGGTGAACACCCTGGGGGCTGAGGTGAGACCAAAGGGCAGAGCTCTGAACCGATAATGACTGGCCCCTACCCGGAAGGCAAGAAATCTCCTGTAACGTCTGTCCATCTTGATGTGGTAGTACGTGTCCTGAAGATCTATGGAGCACATCTAATTGTCCTGACCCAGAAAAGGGAAAATGGACTGCAGTGTCACCATCTGTAACTTTTCTTTTTGTACAGATTTGTTCAATCTGCTGAGATCCAGTATTGGTCTCCCATTTTTTTTGGTACTAAAAAGAATCTTGAGTAAGTTCTGGATCCTAGCTGGTCTGCAGGGACTTCTTGAATGGCTCTTTTTCTAGCAGGCTTGAAACTTCTGTGACTGCTTGATCCCTTAGATTGGGTGGGACCATCTGGGATGGGCTTTTTTGATTCTATGGGGGATTGAATGAAGGGAATTTTGTAACCTCTGGATATGATAGATAGTACCCAATCTGTCTCGTTATATTTTGCCAGGCTTTTGGGTACAGTGAAAGTCTACCCCCGACTGCTTCCAGAGGTTAGCAGTCAGGCAACCCTTCAGGGATGCTGGAAGGGTTTGGCAGAGAAAGTTTCTGTGTCACCCTGGTTTTGCGGTCCCCCTCTGCCACGAGGGCAGCATCTGTTGTTGTTTCCCCTCTGACTCTGGGGGAAAAAAATCACCACGTGTCAGGCAAGGGTCCCTGGGATTTTCAGAACCACATCTTTCCACTCTTCTGACCCTTGGGATAAGGTCTGGAAGGAGTGGAAAAACAGACTCCCCACGTCAGAGAGTGTCTTGCCTTCCTGTTCACACCTGGTCAAAGTGTCTTTCACCTGAGGCCCAAAGAGAAAAGAGCCATCAAAGGGAGTATTGGAGAAGGACGCTCAAAAGGGTTCCGCAAAATGACAGCCGCATCATCCAAGCATGTCTCCTGAGAGCCACACCTGTACCTGCGGCTCTGCTCGCTCCATTGGCTGCATAGGAAATCAGCCTCATGGAGGAGTTAACTATAGAATTAAGAGTCGCAAGCTGAGAAGCTATTTTGGCTGGTGCTCCCTCAGCTGTAGGATCTTGAAGGGTCTCTCCAAGCTCTTTCAGGAGATCCCTTTGAAGACGTGTAAAATGGCAGATAATTCAGGGACCTCATAGAAAAGGTCGCTGAAGCAAACATTTGCTTCCCATATCTGTCCATCGTCAGAGACTCTGTTTGGAGGATGAACAGAAGAGGAGGTCTCTGCTAACTCTTTCTTAGTGGCTGCTGCTACTACCATGGCATCAACGGGCACACCTTTTGAAAGGAACTGCTTTGTCCTGGGAGGCTGTAATGAATTTATTTGGTCTCCTCGGAGTAGGTTCCACAGAATCTGGAGGTGACCAAGCCTTTCAAGCCACTACAGACATGAGTGGATCAAAAGGAGGATACACCCAGGAGGTGGAAGGTAGGGAACCGAATGCGTCCAGGTATAGACTCGTCCTCGGTAGGGGCTAGGGAAGTCCAGTCCCTCCTCTGCCTAAGCATTTCAAGGATGTCCGAAAAGGAAACATCTTCAGAGAGAGACACCTTGGGGACCCTTCCGATTCATCCAGGTCTGCATGTGAAGTGATAGACTCAGGGGAGTCTATGTGCTTCCTCTTGCACTTCTTCCGGGGAGGCTCCTCCGAGTAATCAGGGGAGGCTTCAGAAGAGAGGGATCACCCAATGGGGTATCCTAAGGCATAGGTTCCCTACGCTTGGGGTCTGGAGGAGGCATAGAGGTTGGCACAGACACCACGGGGGGAGGAGCCGAAGGAGCTGGCAGTAGAGCTGTCTCAGGGGACAGCACACTCCGCATGACCTCGAAGGCATCCCGACCTCTAGGTAGAGAAAGCTCCGGCTCCGAAGAAACAGGAGTCTTTCTCTGCGTCGAGGGTGATGACTCAGATGCCGATGTTGGAGCCGAGCTCACCTGTGCCGAAGCTCTGAGGGGAACAACTGGGTCGGACAAGGGTCCGATGCCACTCCCCCCCTCGGAGCCAACGAGAGAGCCTCAGCACCCAGATCCCTCGATAGAAGGTGCAATCGAGGTAATTGGAGCAGATGTCAGAACCGAAGAAATGATGATCAGAGCCGATGTTTCTACTGCCTGCGGGTCCATTGTCTACAGGTCCAAGCTAAAAGTAGTCGGAGGAGAAATAGAAACAGAGGCAGTTGGAGTAGATACCTGTTGAGGTGGGCTGGACAGAATTTTTGCCAGTGCCTGTGACTTAAGCAAACTACTTACTACTATCTCCACATCATGATCTGATAATCTAGAGGATCGAGAGGAGTGGGAAGAATGATGGCTACGTTCACTCTAATAAAGGTGACTGTGGTGCCGAGTGGATGGACTCAAAGGATGGTGACCTCAGTCTCTTATGGCTCTTAGACAGCTCTGAAATAATAGATGGAGCCGACGGAGGAGTTGTCTTGTCGGTGCCAGCCAGTACAGACATACTTGGTTGGTCAGGTAAAGGAGTCTGCTCCGAAGGTGAAGCAGACGGCTTGACACACTTAGGGGATTTCGCTGTCTGAGAACTTTTAGCCGGAGAATCCTGAGGCTTCAATAATCCCCAAAGGATTTTTGTTTTTGCGCTCCTGCAGGACCCTTGGACTAAAAGCAAGACATATAGAACAGGAGTCCAGCAGGTGAACAGCACCCAAACAATATACACTAGTGTGCCCATCTGTCAGAGACATTTTCTGACAGCATGAGTCACACTTTTTGAAGCCAGATACTTTAGTATCTTTAGACATTATAGTAACAACACACAACAGATAATGAAACTATATTATAAAAACAAGAACAAATAGTTTTTTTTTTTTTTTTTTAACAGTTAAAGAATAGAAGGAAAGCCTCTAACTTAAACTGCTATCCTGTGGGGTCGGGGGGAACTCTAATTTAAACGAGTTCAAGGGAACAGAAGGCCTAAGAGTTATGGAGCGATGGCCAACAAAGCTAAAATACACAGAGATGCGAAAAAGGGATAAAGGAATATTATCTATATACTAAAAGACAATTACTTGACAAACTTTCAAGAAAAAAAGTAACAATATATAACATCCAAAAGATTATACAAGCCTGAGCCAGTAAGGAAGCAACCTTGCAGCTGAAGCAGCAAACGAGATCTGGCTAGCTGACGCTGGGCATTCTGGGATAAGGGGTAGCCTCGAGCCATTAAACAGCTCTTGAGCTATAGAAGATGGCTGAGTCGGAGCAGAGGATCAGCTCCGAACCCAAACAGCAAGAACGAAGGCGAGATAGACAACTTAACATGTAAAGTTACCCCTCTAGTGCTGAATTTATTAGTATGGAAAAAATTGTTCGCAGTAATGAACTGCATATAATAAAGTTGAGAACTTCTAATATTACACATTCATATAAATCTTGGCTTAAACTTAAATACTTGCTTGAAAAATATTATGTGCAACTTTGCTATATTAATCAGCTGTGGACCTATGTAAATAGTGGTTTGTTTTACAATTGATTTATCTATTGTTTTAAAATCAAATGGAAAAAAAAGGAAACAAAGAACTTAATTTGGTGAAGGTTATTAAAGTAAACTGCATCATACGGCAACAATGAAATGAAGACAGCAGATTCTACTATGCCTTTATACCGCAACACTGAGAAATCAGGATGGTGGGAGACAAAAGATCTGCGTAAAGGGAAAGGGATGAGCTGAAACTGTGGTCAAACACTGGACTCCATCAGTAGCAAAGATACTTCAGGTTATGACTACAGTAGTTTGTGATCTTTACAAGGAGGATGTCAAGTAGAAAACAGCTCTTGCAGTGATTGGAAAAAGTAATGCAAAGGTTATAATCAAGACTGCAAGACAGTCAAGAAAGGCTTACCTATGACATTGGTACTATTATTACCTGAACAGCTTCTGGATACCTGGTTACTTGAAGTCATGTGAACCAAATGCAAGTGCACTGTTCGTTCTACCAAAGCTATGGGCTTGACTTTTTAAATAAATAGATACCTAAACTCACTGAAGACACTGTCCTCCCACATTCCAAAGACATGCACAGTAGGTGGATTAGACATTCTAAACTGGCCACAGGTACGAGTGTACATGCGAGTGTGTGGCATGAAAAACTGCCGTGGCAGGGATAGCCACTCAGCAATGTGAAAATTTGCTCTAGATGATTGTTACAGTTGAAGTGACACCCAAACAAAAACTGGAAAAGGGGCTGTAGATGGATGGATTTCATCTATACAAAGTATTGTGTAAGATTTTGGTGCACAGTATACCAAATGTAAAAATCTGGTGCTTGGCCTTTAAGATTCAATTTAACAGTCTGTATAGTTACACCATTGATAATAGTTAAGGGGATCACCCAGTATGAAGGAAATACTTTTCACCTGCATCTCTGAGCGCAGAGGAATTTCTTCCTTCAGTGAACCGAGGAAGCATTTGAAGAAGTAGCATAGGACTGGACTGAAAATATCTTGGTCAGCCAAAATAAAATCATATGTTTGAAAAAAAAAAGTATTGTGTAAGAACTTACCATAACCTTAGATGTCTTTCTCTTCTATATGCTGATGTATTCATGACATCAGGGAGTTTGCCTCTGGATAACTCTTGCACGTCCAGCCGTTATACAAAAGTTAAATGCTACTGCTAGGGTGCACATGATGTCCTGCGCCTCTCTCAGACATCAGTTGTAAAAAGACATCAGGTATAAAGCAGAAATCAGCACACACCTCTCCAAAACTGAATATCGCTGGAATGAGCAACTACGGAGTTGTTATTCCAGGAAAATGGAATCAGGCAAGTGTGAGGGGAAGGCTAGGTGGGAAACACTACAGTAGCATATAGAAGAGAAGGACATCTAAGGTTATGGGAAGTTCTTGCACAACAAATATGTCCTATTCATATGCTGCTATATTTGTGACATCATGGAGTGCACAAAAGCTCCCGTCCTAATGAAGAGGAGACGGACCAGAAGGTGTGTCCACAAACCCATGGAGGTTGGTTCTGGCAAATCCTGCCCTGGCTTTAGAGACCATACTCATTTTGCACTGTCTGGTGAAAGTGTGAACTGAGGATGAAGTAGCTGCCTCAAGGATAGCAGCTGTGTCCAATCCTTTAAGGAAACCCCTGAGGAGGACACTGCCCTGGTTGTGTGTGCCCTAATTGGGGCTGGGTGTGATTAACCTTGCTTGGTGCAACAAAAGGAAATGTTTTTTGATATCCAAGAGGTTATAGTTTGCTTGGAAACAGATTGACCCAGGGCTTTAGGGTGATAGATGAAGAGCCTGTCAGATTTTCAGAAGGATTTAGTTTTGGCCAAATAAAACCTGAGCTGTCTGTGTACATTTAGGGAGTGCAGTATCCTCGCTGCTCGGTTCTGCGGAGAAGGGAAAAAAGTTGGCAGGTTAATAGTCTGACTTAGGAACAAGTCATTTGCCACCTTGCGCATGAACGTGGGGTTAGTATGGAAACATACCCTGTCCTTGTGGAAGACAGTGAAGGGGGAATAAGCCATAAGGGCCTGGAGTTCGTAGACCCTTCTGGCAGAGGTTATGGCCAGTAAAAGTATAGTCTTCCTAGTGCAGTATTGAAGGGAGCAGTCTTTGGCTGGTTCAAATGGTGGTAGTGTCAACTTTTCTAGGACAAAATTAAGGTCTCAAGGAGGTGGAATAGGCTTCCTTGGTGACCTGAGGTGTAGTGACCCTCTCAGGAAGAGTTTGACCTCTAATCTAGATGCTAAAGGTGGTACCAGGGGTAGGCAAGCTGAGATGGCAGATAGGTCGATTTTAATGGAGGAAAACGATATAGGTTGTTTTTCTGATACCATAAGGAAAATCTCTTCCACTTTGAGAGAGATTTTCTAGTAGTTGGTTTTCTGGGCTCCTGCAGAACCTGGATCACGTCCTCTGTATACAAGTGCCTGAAGGGAATCAACACGCCCCATCGCCTACAATGTGAGATTCAGTGAGGGAAGTTGAGGGTGTAAGAGAGTGTTCCCTTGTCCTGTGTGAGCAGGTCCACTCTCCAGGGTAACTTGTGGTGATTGCCCTTGGCTAGGTGAAATAGTAGGGGGAACCAATCCTGCCTTGGTCAGTACGGAGTCACCAGCAAGATATGAGGCTGTTCCTTCTGAATTTTTAGAAGGACTCTCTGAATGACAGGGAAGGGGGGAATGCATATGCATACAACCCCATCCCAGGAGACTGATAAAGTGTCCACCTGTCAAGCCTCTGGGTGAGATGCTCTGGAGGAGGTCAGGAGCTGTCTGTTCATGGGGAGGCAAAGTGATCCACATCCGGAATACCCACTGATGGACTTGGTCCAGAAACACTTCCCTGTTCAGTATCCATTTGTGAAAAAGACAGGGTCATGGTCCTGCTTAAGGAATCTGCCATCACCTCGTCTGTGGAGGGGATATATACTGCTTGGAAAAGGATTTGTTTCTCCAGTGCTATTTCCAAAGCCTGCAGTGCTAGTCTGCACTGGAGGTAGGACCTTGTCCTCCTGTTTATTGACATACCACAGCACAGTTGTGTTGTCTCTGTACCACCACAGGGTGCCTGGGAGAACTTGACCCTTGAAAATATCCAAAGCCAGTATCAAGGCAATCATTTCCTTGACACTGATGTGATCCTTTTGTTGACTGGAGGTCCATGCATTCCTCACTCTCCAGTGTCTTAGGGTTGCCTCCCAGCCTGTGTCTGAAGCATCTGTGAACAGGTCTTGGTTTGGGGCTGTAGAGGCAAGCACAGATTTGACTGACTCTGGGAGATCCACCACTTCAGTTCCTTGGACAGTCAAGGACGTATGGGGATCATTAACTCTAGAGGATGTAGGTGCTGTTTCCAGATATATCTCAGATACCACTGAAACTTCATGTGCAGCCTTGCTAGAGAGACCATGGGGATAGTGGAGGGCACAAATCCTAAGATCCTGAGGAATTCCCTGGCTGAGATGGCTTTGAAGGGAAGGATTCCCTGGAATAAAGATGTGAGGGTCATGATCTTTTCTAGTGGCAGGCAAGTCATCATTTCCCTTGTCAGAATCCAACATCCTAGAAACACCTGATCCTGAAAGGGTGGTAGGAAGGATTTTCTGTGATTTTTGGTAAATCCCAGGCCTTTAAGGAGGTAGATGTGAACTGCAGGTGTTGCAGGGCCACGGAACTTTAAGTAGCCTGGACAAGGATGTCTTCTAGATAGGGAAAAAGTTGTATTCCCTTCATCCTGGCAAAGGCAATGACTGGGATCAGACATTTTGTAAATACTCTTGGGGCTGTAGAAAGATCAAAGGGTAAAGCACAAAACTGATAGTGTGCAGAATCCACTGAGAAATGGATGTACTTTCTGAATAGTGGATGGATAGGAATGTGCAGGTAGGCATCCTTTATGTCCAAGGACACTAGAAATGCCTGAGGCAAAATAAGTGGGAGAAGGGTACGGAGAGCAAGCATCCTGAAGGAGGGGACTCTGAGGAAGGTGTTGAGGTGGGATAGGTCCAGGATTGGCCTCTATGGACCCTCCTTCCTGGGGACAAAAAAAAATCTTGAGTAAAATCCCTTCCCTCTTGCAGAAGGCAGAACCTCTTGAATGGTTCCTTGAGCCAGAAGTTCCTGCAGGATTGGGGGGAAAAGTGGGATTTGATCTCTGGGCAGGGAAGGGATGCCCTTGGGAGAGGGTCTGGTCTCCCAGGTCATGAAGTATCTCCGTTTTATGACAGATAGGACCCAGGAGTCCTGGGTAACCTGCTTCCAAGCAGAAACAGAGAGGGTGAGGTGCATGAAAAGAGGGGATCTGGATGGAGGCCTGGTAGTCCCACACTACCAGGCTTTCCCTGAAAGGTCTGTTTAGAGGGTGGAGTAGATGAGAGAGACCTGGAAGAGTGCTGCTTCCTGTAGTTCTTTCTAGGTTTAGTTTGCATTCTCTTAAAGACCTAACAAAAGAAGTTTTAGCTGGGTAGTTTCTCAAAGTGTGGAACTGGGGAGACAAATGTCTCAGTTCCTTGCCTTTGATCTGGGGGGTCTTAAAGAGTTCAGCAGCAGCTGACCCAAAGAGGTTTTTGTTACCCAGGGGTGCATCTAGCAGCTTGGCTTACGTCATCAGGAAGAGGTTGCAATCTTAACCAGGAGTACCTTCTGATGACGGACCTAGAGGCAGCACCCCTTGCAGATGCTACTATAGCACTGTAGCTGCACTTGGGAGTGTTCGGTCACTTGCGTTTAGGAGAGAGGAAATATTGGCTTTAGCAGGAGAGTCGGGGAGCTCTCCCAGTTGCTTGACCACGTCTTCCAAGACAGCCACGGAATACTTGGCCATATGCATCTGGTAGTTGATTGTTCGTACTGCTAGGGTGGCAGAAGTATAAGCTTTCTTTCCCAGACGTTCCACCATTTTGCTCTTTATTAGAGGGCAGTAGAGAGGAGGATGGTAGCAACTGAGGTTTTGTCGGTGGTCACAGAAATAACTGCATGGTCTGCAGAAGAGGCTTTATACAGGAAGGTTGCCTCCTTGGGTACGTTATAGAATCTGTCTGGACACCTGGGTGCCGCGGGCTGAAAGTCAGGATTTTTGGAAGCAGCTAAGAAGGCATCCAGAAAAGCAGGGTGTACTGGGGGTAAAGCAGAAGAGCTGGGAAACTCCAGTTGTAGGAGTTCATAGTACCTCTTTTGGGTCTCGGTGACCCGACTGCTGTCCCATTTGAAAAACTTTTGCATTTTGGTGATTGCCTTACCAATAGTGAGGTCCTCACCAGGGGGGTCAGTGCTGTTGGACTCCTCTGGTGAACCATATCCCAGAGGAGAAGCGATCTGACAAGTATAGGTTAGTAATTTATCATCTGATGAATCCTCTTATGCAAAAGATGTCCATAGCAGGCCCCTTAGGGGTAGAGAGCATGGAGATCTGGTAAAAGAGTCAGGCCCTGACATGAGGTCAGAAAGGCAGAGAGCAGTCCTTGGGTGAAGGCTTTCTAATCCGGACACTGTTCGACAGGTGAAGCAGGCAGAGGCTGAGAAATATGTTTAGTTTTCTGCTTCCTCTTCTTATGGGTGTCTGGAAGAGAGGATTAAAAAATGAAGTGGAGGGTTGGAGGGCCGGCCAACACTCCATTACATCAGAGACCATGTTTTCACGTACCACGATGAGAGACGCCAAGCGAACCCTCTGATATGAGCATTGGTTCCCCCTCAGCGACTGAATCGGAAGCCTGAGATTCTCTCCAGGATGTGACGTCGGGCAAAGGAGAGATTTCCACCGGGCCTATCACCAAAGGAAGCTCGAAGGACTCCAGCTCGGACTCTGGGCCCTCACTGGCCTCAAGAGCAAGGGCTGGAGTGGAGGGCGCAGCAGTTTGTTCAAGCCTACTCTTTTTGGCCTTCTTGACTGGGGACTCTATCGAGGGTTCCGAAGTCAGGTCCATCCTGGAAGCTAGATTTTTGAGTCTTGATTTTCAAGGTATAGCTTTATGGCTGCAAGATGGCTTCTGAGGGTCTTGGGGACAAAGGCCCGACAAATACTACAGGTGGTATGGTTGTGTTCACAGCCTAGGCAGAGCTCATGAGAATCCTTATGTGGAATTTACCTTCCACACCTACACTTGCCCTTCCCTACCTGACATGTAACCCAAAACAGTAGCAAGTAAACAGAAAACCCCTAAGGGATACTTATCTGAAGTTGTAAGAAGAAACGCTTCTACTGGCAACATGATGACTGGAGCTAGCAGTCACACAGGCGGCAGTAAAGTTCTGAAGAGGTGTGTGGTGACAGCAACTTTATACCAAACGTCCGTTTATGACAGACGTCAGACACACGCAGGAAGCCACGTGCACCCTAGCAGTAGCATTTAAATTTTGTACAACAGCCAGACATGCAAGAGTTCCAGAGGCAAACTCCCAGTCATGAATACAGCAGCATATGAATAGGACAGTATCATATTCCTTTGTAGCTATGAGTATACAAGATGCATGTCAAATGTATCTAGCTAACTGTATACGTGAAGCATGTGAAATGTACAGGTTGTGGTAGGCTTAAGAAACAAGAATGGGTCAAATTTTTAAAGGTAATTTCATGACGACAGGAAAAAGATTTTGGCCATACAGAAATGGTTATCTGGTCTCAGCATTTAACTCAAAGGATGAAAAATTCTGAAAGCTAGATGCAGATATGACAGTAAGCTGAAGTGAAGCGAGAAGAAAGGCTATGAAATGGATGAAGATGTACTAGGAGAAAACAGACTGACTGGCTACAACCAAGACTGCCAGCCTGAATATGCTTCATCCAAAATCTCTGTTCTGTTTGAGACTGTTTTCTCCTTGGAAGAGTACAACAGAACATGGAATATATATTGCAGTTTTTGAAAGTTGGAAACCTGTTGAATTCTACTCATTTGTAGGTCACACATTATCCCGCTGCACAAAGGAAATTCAACAGACATTAACTTTATACCTACATCTATCTCATCTCACCTTGCCAAAATACTTGAAAAATGTATTCAAAAACAGTCAAGTTATCTCCTGCAGGAAGAACTCCTGTCCCCTACACACACGGCTTCCTTCCTTCCCAGTACTACCAGTGCCCTTCTAACCTAAATCGATATGGTCAAAACCAGAAATAATGGCAAACTAGTCTCTTCATTATTTCCAGACTTGTCTAAAGCTTTCGACACAGTTTGTCACAGCAAGCTTCTACTTCAAATGTCCTCACTAGGTCTTTCTCAGCCCAACCTTCTGTGGTTCAAGTTACCCTTCCCAATAGGTACCAGTAAGTAAAATGGAACTCCATGCTCTCTCAACTCCCAGTCACCATAAGTGTACCACAAGGCACTATCCGTGGTCCTCTCCTCTATCAGTTTTCACCAACAATCCCTATATATCCATAATGCAATACACATATATAATTCCACACATCTGACACCATTGTACACCTCCAAAAAATTACTCAGGCCACTGAAACATGGCTTTGTAACTCAACTCATGCCCAACCAAAACAAAACTACTACTCCCTCTACCCCCGAAATCTCTCATGACAAAAACAAAATTTAAAGTCGTCTCTCTCGATAATACAACCAGAGAAGTCACTTCCCACAGCAAATTATTAGGGGTGATAATAGATAATAATCTTGCATTCATTCTATATATATAAAACTACATTAAAAAAAAACTCATCAAAAACTAGGGATGCTTTACAGAGCCAAAAACTATCACCAATGCAACAAACTACACTTGCCACTACTTATCTCTTCACCACACTTCTTTATGGCACTCCCATCCTTACTAACCTCCAGGCCTCACAAAAACTAAAACTTGAACAATGCTATAACAAAATTGCTAAATTTGCAGCAAACACCCTTTTCAAAAACCACCACTATATTGCACTAAAAAGCCTAAATTGGTTAGAACTGCCTCCATCAACTAACATATATGGAGCTTACCACTTATAAAACTATCCAGCATTCATCTGCTTGTCCAAAACCACACATTCTACACAACTATGTTCAGAGTTGGTCACTGAAATCCAGTGACCAAAAAAAAGTTGTCTTACCATAACATTCCATCTGTGTCAATCATTTTCTTTCATTCATCACTGATGGGTTCGGTTCCGAGCCCTCGGAACAGAGTTGGCTATTTTACCAAGCTCGTGCCAGCCAACAACTCTCGAGCTAAGCTTCTACCCAGAATGCCCTTCTCCCTGTTACCTTGGATCAAGTTTGATATAGAAGTAAAGCAGAGGCCACGTCTGCACAAATACCCTAGGACACCACTTGCACCCAAAGCACCCCCCAGGAGCCTTTGGAGGGGGAAAGAGGGTGGGAAGTGATGAATGAAAGAAGATGACCACAGATAGAACATTATGGTAAGACAACTTCTTTATCTGATGTTGTTAATTTTCTTTCCATTCATCACTGATGGGATAGAATCCCAAACTACCTTGAGGTCCATGGGCCGCCCTTATGGAAAAACATTCCTGAGTATCATTGAGCCAAAGGCAGCTCTCCCTCTGGAGACAAAGTCCAATTTGTAATGATTGATAAAGGTATGAGGCTTAGCCCAAGTGGCTGCTGTGAAAATGTCATCCATGGAAGCCCTGGAATGGAAAGCTACAGACATTGCATAGATCTAGTGGAGTGAGCTTTAACTTTAGGCATAGATTCTTCTATGAGAGAATAAATGAAACGTATGCAGTCTCTTAATCATTTTGATAATGTAACCGTGGAAACAGCATTTCCCATTCTATGCCGAGAAAAGGAGATGAACAGCTGTTCAGATTTATGGATAGGTTTTGGTCCTGCCTAGGTAAAATTTCAGTTGCCTATGTACATCCAAGGAGTGTAGGCAGTACCTCTCCTTTACTGGAAAAATTTGGAAAGAACACTGGAAGGTCAATGGTCTGATTAATGGAAAATTCAGAAACAACTTTGGGAAGGAAAGATGGATTCGTATGGAGTGATACTTTGTCTTTATGGAAGACCAGATAGGGCCTCTTGGTGCACAATGCCTGCAGCTCCAAGACCTGTCTAGCTAATGTGATGGTTACTAAGAACAAGGATTGCCAGGAATAGAACTTTAGGTCACACTTCGCTGCGGGTTCAAAGGGTTTTTGAGTCAAAGACTGAAGGACTAAAGTGAGGTTCCATGGTTCCACAGGCTGTCTGACAAGTGGCCAGATATAAGAGGTTCCCTTGAGAAAGGCTTTGCATAGACGTAAACAGATGAGAGGGGTGCCATCTATACCATTGTGGAAATTAGAAATTGCCACCAGGTGTACTCGTACAGTAGAGGCAGAGGCTCCATTATCAAAAGAGTTAGCCAAGCACTGCAGTACCAAAGTCACTGGAGCCAGACAGGAGTCTAACATGTTATCCTTAGACCAGATGGAGAACCTTTTCCATTTACCCTGATATAGTCTTCTGGTGGATGGTTTATGAGAGGCCAGAATGATGTCTCAGACAGGTGAGGCGAGATTAGCTTGCCTGGCAACTAAAAGAAGTGGAGAAACCAAGCAGTCATCTCGAGACTGGACAGATTTGGGTGGCTCAACCTTTGGGGGTGAGTAATCAGACCTGGAAGAGGGTCCAGAATCCACAGCGGGTATACTAGGGGAGGCAGAAGGAAGGGGAACCAGACTTGTCGAGGACAGAACGGGGCTATGAGGATCACCTTGCATCTCAACTGAAGAGCTTTCTTTAGGAATTGTGGAATCAGGGGAATGGGAGGGTAAGCGTAAAGAGGTCCCATGGGCCAATTGTAGATTAGAGCATCCCTCAGGGACTTCCCCTCCAGGTGGAAACAGGGTGAAATAGCTGCTGCACTTGTTATTCGATGGGGAGGCGAAAAGATCGCAGCAAGGCTGGGCCAAGTGGCTAAAGATTTATGTTGCCACCTTGGGATTGAGGGACCACTCGTGAAGCAGAAGGATACATTTGCTCAGTTTGTCCGCAATTACGTTGGAGCTCCCCGGGATATGCATTGCTATCAGAAAGCAGTTGGAAGCTATCACCCACTGCCAAATTCTCATGGCCACTTGACACAGGGGATAAGGCTTGGTTCCTCCTTGCTTGTTGATATACCAGACCACTGACATGTCTGACTGAATTGCAATTGTCCCAGAAGAGAGAACCGAATGAAATGCCTGCAATACTAACAGAACTGCTCTCAGTTCCAGAACGTTGATATGCAGGTTGGCCTCTGAAGTGGACATTGCACCTTGGATCGTCTTTCCCTGGAATTGGCCCCCAACCTGATTAGGGAAGCATCTGTGGTCACAATGGCCCTGGGCTGAGAGGATTGAAATGGGCGACTCCAAAGATCTGCGTCTGGCCTCATCCACCAAAAGAGATCCCGCTTGCAGGAGTTGGTTATTTTGAATCTAGTAAGTGAGGGGGTGATAGTTCGGAAACCACGGACAAAGGAGCCATTGTAGGATTCGCATGTGTATCTTTGCTAGGGGCACTATTGCAACTGAAGTTGCCATGGACCCTAGAGCCTAAAGAACTTCTCTTGCTGAAACCTTTGTTTGACAAAGTATCACTTGGAGCTAGAACCTCAATCGCTGGAGTCTGATTTGGGAGTGACACTAGACAGGACCGGGTACTGAACACTACTCTGATGAATTATATTTGTTGTGTAGGGGTAAGGTTTGATTTCTCCCAGTGGATTGTTTTTCCCAAATATTTTGCCAGAGAGAGAGTTTAATACAGTGCTGTTACCAGAAGATGCTCGGTGGGGGCAGTGAGGAGCCAGTCGTGCAAATACGGAAACACCCGGAATCTGTATAGTCTCAAGTGAGCTGTGACCACTGCCATGCACGTCATGAACACTCTGGGGCAGTAGAGACAATGAATGGCAGGGAATGAAATTGATAATGACTGGCCACTAGCCAAAAGCAAAGCAGACTCCTGGAGCATTTATCCATTTTGATGTGGTAATACACATCCAGGAGATCTAGCTAGCACATCCAATCACCTTTCCTTAAACAAGGGAGAATGGACTGAACCGTGACCTTCCGGAATTTGGTTTGGGTGGTAGACTTGTTTAAGCTGCTGAGATCCAAAATGGGTCTCCAGTCCCCTGTCTTTTTTGGCACCAAAAAGAATCTCGAGTATAATCCGGATCCGTGTTTGTCTGGTGGGACTGGTTGGATGACTTTTTTGAGACAGCTTTATCTCTGAAGCGGCTTCTTTCCTTTGACTGGGTGGAATGTCGAGGAAGGTTTTTTGGAAGTTTTGGTTGAGAAGAAAGGGGAATGGTATAATGTATGGTGATTGTACTCTGCACCCAACAATCGGTGGTAAGAGAGAACCAGGCAGCCTGGTGCAGAGAAAAACGACCCAGACTGCTTTCCGAGCTACGCAATCGGGTTGCTCCTCAGGAGCCCTGGTAAAGCTGTCCAGAGAAGGAGTCCCTGGAGCCTTGATTAAGACACCCTCCTCTGCCTCTGTAGAGGCGTCTTCCGGAACTGTTACCCCCTCTGCCCAGAGGGTATCACCACCACATGGGGCACGGGAAAGGACCCTGAGATTTTGTGCCACATTTTCCCAATCCTCTGATTCCTGGAGAAAGTATGTTGAGGACTGGAAAATCGTAGGCCTACGGCAGACACGATGGAAGCATTCAGAAAGGAAGACTTGAATGGGTCCATGAGGTCACAAATGCGCATCCAGGCATGACGCCTTATGACAATGTCAACCCGCTGCTCTAGCTGCCCCTATGGTCTCATGTAAAAGCAACCTCATGGACAAGTTGGATAGATTCCAGGGTTGCAAGCTACGAGGCCACTTTGTCCCTAACCTCATCAGAAAGCTGTCCTGTGAGTGCCCCAGAGAGTTTGGAGATCAAATCCCTCTGGAGCTTTGTAAAATGTGCCAAATATTTCAGTGACCATATAGCAAAGTTCCCTGATGCAAAATCTCACTTCCCAAGTCTGTCCACTGCCCGGGACTCCCTGTTGGGCAGGTGGAGAGCAGGACCTTTCCTCAGCCAAGTCCTTTTTCGTGGCCGCCACCACCATAGCATCAATTGGTAACCCTCTGGACTAATGCGGGTTCTCCTCAGGAGGGGAAAATTTTTGTCAGGTCTCAGAGGGATCGCCTCAATGGAATCAGGTTTCGTCAAAGCACACTGCACGACGAGCTCGGCGGCAGGCGGGGTCACCCAAGAGGTAGGTCGGGCGCGACAAGCCTGCATGAACACTGATTCCTCAGGCGAAGGGTTGGAGGGCTTTCCAGTCACCTCTCTGTTTTAGCATTTCCAGGATGTCGCCAAAGGAGACATCAGGAGGTGACCATGGGGACCCCTCATCGTAGTCAGTGTCTTCCGTTAAGGACTCCTCGGGTGAGTCCATGTGCTTTCTCTTGCACGTCCTTTTTTGAGGGTGCTCCTCAGTAAGGGTCTCTGAAGAGCGCGTACCCCAAACAGGGGTGTCCTGCGGCTTCTCTGCCCAGTGTCCCGGGGGGTGGTCAGTGGCAGCTGTAGCTTGGAGTGAAAACTGTGTTTCTGATGTCAAAGTGCTTCCAGAAGTGAGTGCCCTCTCCATCGCATGGAAAGCAGGTCCGCCCGAAGAGGGATGGGAGCCCGGATCAGAGAAAGAACCTCGGGACCTGGGTCACACTCCGCTCAGATGAACCTGGCCACACGGATGGAACCTCAAGCAGGATCGGAGCAGACATGGCTATTAGCACAGAGGGTGGAACCAAAGGCAAACAGCTCCATGCCCCGAGCCAAAGCGCCCACCCCCCCAAATCGCCAGACTGAGGAAGGACCAGTTCTGCAGGAACCAGAGAGGCAAACCTGGAGCCTGAGTGAGGTCCACTACAGGCGCCGAGGTGATGGGTTCTGAGAAGGATGGCGAAGCAGAAGGATTTGGAACTGAAATGGTCGAGGGAGCAGTGCAAGGAGGAGTCTGTGGAGAAACCAATCCAAGTCCTTCAGGAGGATAGGTCTTAGAAAGTGTGGGTATCCCCCTGGCTGCCAACAGCTGGGCAACAAGACGTACCACACAGTGTTCTGATAGGATCCTGATGGATCTAGAGGATGCTCCGGATGGAGAGTCAGGTCAGTACATCTGGCCCAGAAACGGATCTACAAAAGGGAAGTATCCGGTCAATGGTGCCAGGTCTGCTGCCACCGAAGTCTCAAGTTTCGAGACCGGGAGTAATGGGGTCGAATCCAACTTGGTTGAAAAAACGCTCTGTGCTGAAGTGGCACTCAGCCGAAATGGTCAGTTCCAAAATCGTAACTGACGAAGGTATTGAAGGCGTGCCCTGAACTGTAGTGGTCACAGATGCCGAAGTCGTAGTAGGCGTAGTGAAGTCTATCACTGGTGCTGGAGGCAGGATTGGTGCCGAAGCTGTCGCTGGTATCGTATGTTTCAAGATGCTTGGAGCAGACAAGGCCGGAGCCGTAGAGGCAGATTCATCCTCAGAAGATAACTCTGGGACCTTTGATTTCACACTCTTACCCTGATCACCCAATGGTGAGGAGGGAACCAAATGGGACCTCTTTTTGTCTTTTGTAGGAGTTGAGACCTCCATCACAGAAATAGCCTCTGAAACGGAAGACAAGTAACCCTTTCAGTATGTTTATTTTTGCGCTCATTAAGAGTGCACTGAAACTCTGACAAATGCCACAAGGAGGTTGTATCGAAAGATGGGGCACCCCACAAACAGTATACAAAATCATCGGGAGAATCACAATTAGGTAACTTGCCATTACATGAAGCACATTGCTTAAAACCTGAAGTACCTTTCTTATCAGACATCTCAACAGAGACACCACAGACAAACAGTATAACTAGTCAGGACTAATAAATCAAACAGTTCAAAAAAGCCACACAGTTGTATCATTATAGAGATATGTATGAGAAAAACAGAAACACCTTACTGAAAAAACACTAAGGCTAGGAAAAAAAGGAAAATACCAGCTATGGCAATGAAGTAATACCACAAGGGTAAGAAAGGAAGGCCGTACCAACAATGGTACATGAAAGTTTACCAATAAGTAGAAAAGAAAGATCACGGTCTAACAGAAGAAAAACTCACTAGAGATGCTAATCGCTCAGTAAAGCAAACTATTAAAAATTTTCCACACAAAATATCAAAAAGTTCCACTTAGCTGAGAGCTCAGCTGAAACGTGGCTTTACGGCAAACAAGATCTGTGGTAACAGGGAGAAGGGCGTTCTGGGTAAAGGCTTAGCTCAACAGTTTTTGGCTGGCGCGAGCTTGTTAAAAAGGCCAACTCTGTTCCAAGAGCTCGGAACCGAACCCATCAGTGATGAATGGAAAGAAGATTAACATCAGATCTCCTGTTTGCTTACAAACCTCTCATATCTGCTGGGCATCGTCTGTACTTGTACAAGGTTGCTAAGGCCTGGATCTCCTTAATTGTACCCATCAGATCAATACCCTCCCTTCCATCTGTCAAAACCACTCTGAAAGACTTCCCAGCTAAAATCTGGCTCTTTACTTGCTCAAATTCAGGATAAACTGCATCACTAAATGTGAACAAGTACCCCCTTACTCTTTCTTCACTTATTCTATCAAATTCTCTTACCTTACTTCTAAAATACCATAAGCCTGTTTTTTTTTTCTTCACTTCACATTGCAATTCCATATTGCAATTCCAGTCTGTATTAGACTATCTTACCTTTAGTTTCTCTACAAACTGTCTAAAATTTCTCTAAATATTAAATGATTGTCATATTACTTGCATCGATTTTTAACCAATGTTTTTATCTTGTTTAATTTGTTATAATTATTTTAACTGCTGATGTTCTTGTTTTATTTTTGAAAATTGTAAAATTATTGATCTTAAAGTGTTTTGTAATAAATTGGAGCTTTTTCTCCTCAGGCCTCCACTGAAAATGGACTTCTACCCCAGAATATCCTGGTAATCAAATAAACAGCAACTTCCCCCTCCCCTACATAAGGAGCACACATACCAAGAGCTCCTGATACACCTGCACTAGGGTAATTTACTTATAAGTATGCTACACTAAAGGGGATATCAGCCTTTCAAAACATCTGTACATGGTTCCTCATACAAATATAAATTATATACAAGAACAGACAAATATAGTTAGCAAGGGGCATGTACTTTTTCAGAGTTTGAATACAAACTTATTATCAAACCCTTTTCCATTACTCATGGAAGGATATGTCAAGAAAGGTTGGTTCAAAAAATTTGAGAGGTGACCAGTAGGTTCTGTCAAGGTGGAATCATTTAAAAGTAGATTGGAGCTGCTTTTAAGAGAGTAGTACTGGGTTTTCCACTCAGAGGGGTCAGATACCCAAAAGCATACAAAAAAAAAACAGCTGGAAAACCACGACTGTTGACACAATTTTAATAAAAAAACACACTATAAAGAAGATAAATGACTAGCTTCCTCAGGTCTTAATACAAACCACAGTAAAAAGCTCATACTTAAATACATAAATCAATTCAACACCAAAGCAATAAGTACATTTAGCCTCTTAAAGAGGTTATCTGCAAATATTTTCACTAACCTGTGTGCTTTTAGAGCAGGTTTTAAACTTACAGTACAATTCCCGGTAGCCTGTGTGCCTGTAATCATAGAATCCATCGCAATTCTATTTGCTCTAAATTATTGTCCATGTCACCCCCTCTACTATTAGCATGTACCAATTGTAATACTTAAAATGATGGCCTGGATGCACCATTATACATTTTGATAAAGCATTGTTTTCACTCTGTTTACGTATCTCACAGATGCTTACTAATCCGTTGCTTTAGTTTTTGTGTGTTTTTTTCCCACATAACAAGAAGAGGAAGCACAAGTAGCCAAGTAAATCAAACGAGTGCTATTACAGTCTGCATGAAACCTCGGCTGAAACCTAATATTAGGGCATATAAACTCTTATTGTACACTTATGACAGGACAAAAACTACACTTCCGGCATGGATATGCACCAGGATTCATAATGATTTGACAAGATTTCTTATTATCCTGACAAGTCTTTTTAAATTATTTATTTTATTTATTTAAATTTGTTGACCGGGTGTGTCCGACTGGACGTGGGTCCATTTTCAGTGGAGGCCCGGGGAGAAAAGCTCCAAAGTAAAATAAACAGACAGTTACATTTGATTACATAGCGATTAACAATTTAACATAGAAATTACTTACAACATATTTACAGATGAAGAACATAGTACATCAGTAGACAACTAGAATCTTTATCTGTGAAGTACATAACAGGCATTAACAAATGTAACTATGAGAAGTTCCTGCTGTATTAATAAGTACTAGGCTTATGAGCATCTGAGCTTGCTATAATCAAGGTAGTTAGTGGAGTGGAAAGAAAGGTAGTAGTTGGATGGGGTGGATGATATTAGAGTGGGAGTTGCAAGGGCATAGCCAGCATGTTTTTAGGTGTGCTTTTAATAAAGTTTTGAAGTTGGTGCATGATGGAACGGAGGTAATTGTGGGTGGGAGTGAGTTCCATAATTTGGCTATGGCGCAAGAGAATAGTGCTTCACCAGCAGAGTTATTGGCTTTAGTGATCTGCAAGTGATTTTTGTTGCTGGATCTTAGTGGTCTGGTGGTGCGATAGGGTTGGAGTAGATTCTGGAGGGATGGGACATCTAGTGGATGGTTTACTAGTTTGTGGGCGAGTGAGAGTTGATACCACTGAAGGAGGTGAGGGAGTTCAAGCCAGCCCAGTTCAGCAAGTGAGAGACAGTGGTGACTACGGTAGGATGCCCCTGTGGCGAATTTGGCGATTTTGTTGTAGCAGGTCTCTAGCTTGTTTAGATCACATTGCCTTAGGTTGGTATATACTGGAGAGGCATAAAGTAGGGTGGAGATAAGGTGGGAATTTGCTATTGAAATCTTTGCTGCTTTGGTGAGAAATTATTTCTGTATAATGCTCCTAGTTATTTGTGGACTTTTTTTATGGTCATGGATATGTGAATGTCAAATTGTAGTTTGTCTATTTCCACTCCTAGCAATTTGGTGTGTTCAGTTGGGTATATAGTGGTGTTGTCTTTTGCTGTGAAGTTAAAGTGAGAGTTGTTTTGAGTATGTTTGGTGGGTTGGAAGATGTATTTTAGTTTTGTTTGGGTTGAGTATTAATTGGGCATCGGATAAAGTACAGTTTTGTACCTACCATAAATGTAGATGTTCGAGTGCTAATACAGCTGCAGTCATAACAGATGGGTTCTCTCGGTCGGCCGAATTCCAAAGTCTAGGTCCAGCGTCGGTTGTCGTCGCTTCTTCCCTGACGTCAGTGCAACAGGGGTATAAAAGAACCAGCCGACGCCATTTTCTTCAGTTTTTCTTGCCCCAAATGTCAGGTGCCCCCAGAAGGAAGGCAATACATAAAATTATGTAATAATGCAATGCAATATAATCAAAGACCAGTAGTTGCAAGCAAATACACCATAAAAGAACAACCCTAGAGGGGAAGGAGGGAGGGAAACCTGGACTGCAGCTGTATTAGCACTCGAACATCTACATTTATGGTAGGTACAAAACTGTACTATGTTCATCGTGCATACAGCTGCATTCATAACAGATGGGTAGAATCCCAAAGCTAAGAAAGGGGTGGTAGACACTAGGTGGAGCTAGGAGGAGCCAAAATGCCCTGCAAGACTGCAGTGGCAAAGCCTGCTCTAGATTTGGAGTATAATGGTAGGTTGTAGTGCTTGGAGAAGGTATGCACAGAACTCTAAGTGGCTGCTTCTAAAATATCCTTGGTAGGAACTCCTCTGAGGAAGGCTGCAGAGGTGGCTGTGGCCCTGGTAGAATGAGTTCTAATGTCTGTAGGTACAGTTTTGCCATGAAAGGAATAGCAAAAACGTATGCAGTGGGCTATCCATTTTGAGATTGTCTGTTTGGATATTGACTTTCCTTGAGCTCCTACTGCACAGGCCACAAAAAGCTGTTCTGATTTTCTGAAAGGTTTTGTTCTGTCCAGATAACGCAGTTGTCTGTGGATGTCCAAGGAATGCAGTAATCTCTCCCCTTTGTTTTGAGGATTAGGGTAAAAAGTAGGTAAATGTATGGCCTGATTTAAGGCTACCCTGGATACCACTTTAGGCACAAAGGACGGGTTGGTACGTAATGAAATTCTGTCCTGATGGAAGATGATAAAAGGCTGGACAGCCATAAGAGCCTGTAGTTCTGAAACTCTCTGAGCTGAAGTGATAGCCAGAAGGAAAGCTGTTTTCCAGGACAAATATTGTAAATCTGATGAGGCAGCTGGCTCAAAAGGAGGCAAAGTCAGTTTTTCCAGAATGAAATTAAGATCCCAAGCAGGTATTGGTTGTTTTCTTGGAGGTCTTAAATTCTTAGCCCCTCTGAGGAACGGTCTTAATAGAGGGTGAGAGAATAAAGGTGGATCAGTGTTGTATTCTGCAGAAATGGCTGAGGCATGGATTTTGATGGAGAACGAAAGTCCACTGCTTAGCAGTTCAGCCAAATATTGTAGTATTTGAGGTAAATTCAGTTTTCCAGGGCACTGGCCCTTTTTCTCATTCCAAATACAAAAACGTTTCCATTTTGCAGAGTAAGCTTTTCTAGTTGATGGCCTTCTGGCCTCCAAAATGACATCCTGCACCTCCTTGGAGAGCAGGGCCTGCTGCGATGCTAAGGAATCTTCCATGCGGCTAGATTGAGTGTTTTAAGCTGACTGTGAAGAGTTTTGAAGCTGTGCTGAGTCAGAAGAGGCATTAGAGGCAGGGTCCATGGTGGGGAATGCGTCAGGCTCCTCAGGAGTGGGTACCAGTGTTGCCTTGGCCAGTCCGGAGCAATGAGGATCATCTTTGGTCTGTCTGCTCTGGTCTTCAATAGGACTTTGGGAAGCAGAGGAAGAGGTGGGAAGGCATAAACTGTCATTGATGTCCAACTGAAAGAGAGAGCGTCCACTCTCCAGGCCTTTGAGCCTTGAGCAGAATTTTGTCAGTTGATTTTTGAGAGAGGCAAAGATCTATATGTCTGGCCTTCCCCATTCTTGGATTATTTCTGTAAAAACTTTTGGATGCAACTTCCATTCGTGTGGATCTGTCATATTCCTGCTTAGGTTGTCTGCCAGCGTGTTTTCCTTGTCTGGCAAGTACTGTGCTTGTAGTTCCATTTTAAGTCCATGGCCATGTTCCAAAGTGACATGGCCAGTCTGCATAGGGGATAAGAATGTGTTCCTCCCTGCTTGTTTATGTACCACATAACATGTCTGTTCTTATCAATAGCTGACCTGGTTGTAGAAAGTCCTTGAAAGCTATAATAGCATTTATCACTGCTAGCATTTCTTTTTGATTGATGTGAAGGTGCTTTTCTTTTTGGGTCCATTTGCCCTGAATGCACCGGTCTGTCATGTGCGCCCCCCCCCCAGGCGTAGTCCGAGGCGTCTGTTGTGATGACTTGATTTGCTTGAGGCTTGCTGAATGGAAGACCTGTGTTTGTTTGGCATGCTTGAGCCCACCACAGAAATTCCTTTTGCAGACATGGAATTAATGGTATTATTGTTTCCAAACTGTGGCTGTGCTGAGACCATATGTTTTTTTAGGTACCATTGTAGTTTTCTCATATGCAGCTTTGCACATGGGATTAGTAAGATGCAAGATGCCATGAATCCCAGAACCTGCAGGATTTTCCTTGCAGTCAGCCTGGTGCAATTTGCCAGTGTTCTGAAATATTGAATTAGTTGCCCCTGCTTCTCTGGCGTGAGGTAGGCCATCTGGGTGTTTGTGTCCAAATTGGCACCCAGGAAAATTATCTTCCGAGAGGGTATTAGTCTTGATTTCTCTTTGATGACTGTGTATCCTAGAGAGTTTAATAATATTATTACATAAGCCAGATGTTTCAGAAGAATGTGCTTGCTGTCCGCTTGGATCAGGCAGTCGTCCAAATAAGGGTATATTTGTATCCCTTGAAGTCTGCAGTAGGCAATTACTGATGCCAGGCATTTCGTGAATACTCTGGGCGCAGTAGATAAACCAAAGGTCAATGCAGAGAATTGATAATGTGTTGAACCTGCAAGAAATCTGAGGTATCTTCTGCAATTTTGTCTGATTGGGACATGCAGGTATGCCTCCTTGAGGTCCAATGTTACCAGCCAAGACTCCTTGCCCAGCATGGGAAGAAGTTGCTGTAGAGTGAGCATCTTGAATTTTGGTACAAGTAGGAATGTGTTTAGGATGGAAAGATCCAAAATCGGTCTCCAATCTTTTTGGCACCAGAAATAGCCTGGAATAAAAACCTTGACCTTTTTCGTGTGTAGGTACCTCTTGAATAGCTTTCATGTTTATAAGACCTGAAATTTGCTTTTGTGCCTCTGCCCTTTGATTGTGTGGCAGGTTTGGCATGCCTTTCATTTTTGGAAGGGTATGAAAATGGAATTTGTAGCCTCTGTTTATAATGTCCAGGATCCATTTGTCCTTTGTGACAATATGCCAATTTTTTGAGAATAGTGCCAGCTTTCCTCCTAAGGGGGCTGCCATTTGAGACCTGGTTGGCATGCAAAGGGGAAAGGCATTGGTTTTGCTTTCTGAAAGATTGCGAGTTGTCCTCACCACCTCTTTGTGCAGGAGCCTGCCATTGTCTGCCTCTGTACGAGCCTTGTGTTTGTCCTCTGCCCCTCAGGCGCCTGTATCTGCCTCTTTGGGGTCTTTCTGTGGCAGGAAAGGACCAGTTTTTGGAAGGCCAATTTCTACTAAAACGTCGGGGTTGGACCTGCAGAAATTCTTTCACAGTTTGCATTGATTTAGCCTTTTCCTCCATTTTCCGTAATACTTCCTCAGCATTTGCCCCAAATAGTACATCCTTTTGAAGAGGGGTGTCTAGTAATTTAGCTTTGTTGCAAAGCACTTTAGCTTTGACATGATCAGGCAAGGCTTGTTCCTTGAGCCAGGCATGCCTACGTATGACTGAGCCTGTAACAGCAGCTCTACATGAGGCCTCTAGAGCATCAAAACCACATTGTAATGTATGTTTACCCACTTGTTCTGCACTATGCATCAAATCCTGCAACTCCTTCATGTCTGGTTGTTCAGGTTGTGACATTTTACTTTTCAACTGAGATAACAGAAACTGTTGGTATTTTAGCATATGAAACTGACAGTTTAAGGCCCTCATGGATAAGGTAGCCGAGGTATATACCTTTTTTCCCCACCTTTCTAAGGATCTGGAATCTCTCTCGGAAGGCAAGGGGTTTTTGGTAATGGAGGCCTTAACTCCCTTGGGCCCCTGAGAGATGGTTTCTAGGTCAGCAGCATGGCTTTTGTAAAGAAATTGGTGTGAGTCAGGAACCCTGTAGTACCTGTCAGGCTTAACTGGAGCTGGAGGAAGAGAATCCGGGTTAAGGCAGGCCTCCGAGTAAACATCTAGGATGTCCAGGACAGGAGGTATAGCCAGAGGCCTGTGCTGGGGTAACAAAAGAAATTCCCTGAGCCTTTTCTTGGAATCTGAATAATCCTGGCCTTCCCAGTGGAAGTGCTCCCTTAAGGTATGCAGAGTTTCACCAAATTAATAATCCTCAGGGGGGGATACAGAAGGAATGCATTCCTCTGCATCAGAGTCTTCAAAAGGGGAGTAAGACTGTTCCTGATCATCAGAGTGCTCTGAAATAACGGAGCCCTGATCAGAGGGGGAATCTTCCTCCACTCTGGGTCTTTTGTCCGGAGGTGGCTGAGAACCTCTGATTAGAGTAATTAAATCCTCAGCCATTTTAAGCATCTGTTTCTTAGGCATGGGGCCTGGAGATGGGCCCTGTGTAGCTGGTTTCTTAGGGTGCATGGTAGCTTTAGACTTGGTGAAAGCCTTGATGGAGAAAGAAGAGGAAGGTATGAAGACACCTTGAGTGGAGGTGGACCTGTCCACATTCTGTGTTTCAACACCAAGCGTGGCTTCGGTATCTGTAGTCAGGGTATGGGCTGAGGAGCCTGCGACCTCGGGTACAGGAGACACCGCCAAAGATGTGTCGTCACTAATCAGGGGCTGCGTAGGCGCCTCGCTGAGAACCGGACCATGTGTAGTCGGCTTAGGCGTGGTGTCGGTAGAGGCCATGGACCTCGAGTGTCGGTCCTTGTCTTTGCGTTTTAAATTTTTCTTAATCTCAGGAGCTGGCCGACCGGCACTTGCGAACTGCTTCTGCTTCGGGCACCGCGCGGCAAGAAAGACTGAAGAAAATGGCGTCGGCTGGTTCTTTTATACCCCTGTCGCACTGACGTCAGGGAAGAAGCGATGACAACCGATGCCGGACCTAGACTTTGGAATTCGGCCTACCAAGGACCCGCCTGACGGCAGGAGAACCCATCTGTTATGACTGCAGCTGTATGCACGATGAACATCCATGTTTCAACAGAGGAAAAGGCTTCCTGTGTGACTTTTTGCAGTTTGGGTAGGGACTGGGCTGAGCAGATGATGGTTGAGTCATCTGCGTATTGGATGAGTGTGCCATGTTTGGTGGCAGAGGCTAGATTATTGGTGTAAACAGAGAAAAGTAGGGGTCCAAGGATGGATCCTTGGGGAACCCCTACGGAGACAGGTAGTTGGGGAGATGTGTCATTCTGCCATACAACGGATTGTTGGCGGTCAGACAGGTAACTCTGAAACCAGTTGGTGACTGATTGTGAGAAGGATAGGTTATTGAGGACAGAGATAAGTTGTTTGTGTGGGACCATGTCAAATGCTTTAGATAGGTCTAGGAAAGTAGCAGAGGAGAGATAGCTATTGTTTTTATGCTGAAGGATAGTGTTAGTAAAGGAGAGTAAGGCAGTGGTGGTGCTATGGTTTGGTCGGAAACCATGCTGAGTACTGGAAAGGAGGTTGTTAGTAAGGAGGTAGTGTGAGACCTGAGAGTGTATGCATCTCTAGTATTTTGGAGAGTGGAGAGAGAATAGCTATGGGGCAATGGTGGTTAGTTCTGCAGAGGGTCCGCCTTTGTGGAGGGGAATGATATGTGAGACTTCCCACAATGTGGGAACGTAACTTTCTGACAGAGATCGGTTAATCAAGATGGATACTGGGTAGGCCAGAGCATCAGCTGCGATTTGTAGGTATTCACTTGGGAGGTTGTCGGCTGCTAATTTGGTGGGTTTAAGTTTAGTTGAGAGTTTTTTTTATGTTGGAGGTAGGTACAGGAGAAAAAAGGAAGGCAGTGGGGAGTTTACTAGTTGAAGGAGTGGGTTGGAGGAGGGTTGTGTTGTTTAGCTAGTGATAGTATGGTTTGGGTGAAGTGTGTGTTGAATGAGGTAGCAATATTTTCTGAGGAGTGAGGGATGTTAGGAGGAGGGGTACTGACTTTACCTGGGTGGAGGATGGAGTTTATGGAGGACCAGAATTGTTTGGGGCTGTGTTGTGAGGAGTCTAGGGCAGACTGGTAGTATTGGAATTTGTCCCGTTTTATTAGCTTTTTGACTCTATTGTGTAGTTCTAGGAATTTCTGTCCAGCTGTGGGGGTTTTGGTTTTGCGCCAGTGCTCCCAGGCTTTATCCCTGTTTTTCATTTCTGACTTAGTGGTTTTCTGTAGCCATGGGGAGGGCTGTGCTTTGGTTCTGGAAAATCTTATGGGGGCATGGTAATTAAGGATGTTCAAGAAGGTAGTATTAAAAAATTCAACTGCGTCATCTAGACTGAGGTACTTTAGAGCATGCCAGTTACATTCTTTGAGGGATGAGATGAATGTGAGTGGGTTAAAGTTTATTTTTTTACGTATTTGACGATAGATGACAGGTTTAGCTTGGTACAGGTATTTTTTGAGTAGGAATGTTGGGGAGTGATCACTGAAGCTATCTGATAAGCAGCCTGTTATATATGACTGGGGGTTCTTACTGACTAGTATCCAATCCAGGGTAATGTGCTTGCTGGAGTTTTTATTTATCCTTGTTGGCGACTGGACTAGTTGGGTGAAGCCATGAAGGTGTACATGATGGGTTGGATTGTTGCCAGAACAGGATTGCCAGTCAATATTGAAATCACATAAGATGATAGTTTCTTGGGGGAGATGGTGGGTAGACCAGCTGAGGAGGTTTTCTAGTGGAGGGATGTTTTGGCCAGGTGGGAAGTAGCATCCAATTATGTTGATGGTTTTGTTTTGGTTAATTTTGAGGTTGGTACATATTATTTCTTCATTGCCTATTTGTGGAGCTGATTATTTTAAGATCTGGATGTTTAGATGCTGTTTAAATATTATAGCTACACCACCTCCTTTTTTGTTTAGCCGGTCTACTCTTAGTATGCCGTAACCTGTAGGGAGTATTTGCTCACTGGTAATGTGAGGTTTTAGCCAGGTTTCTGTCAGGATGACTATATCTGGGGAGTACAAGTCTATGGTGGCATGGAGTTCATGGACTTTGTTGGATATACTTCTAATATTTAGGCTTAGTAGAAGGAAGTCACTTTGCTTTCTATTGGCTGTAATATGGGAGAAGTTGTGGTTTCTACTCTGATTATGAGGATTGGGGTTGGAGATGGTAGGGCCAGGGTTGGGGTGGATGTCTCCACTTAGGGCTAGTTTTGATATGCATGATTATTAGTTCTCCGTTTCTGAATGTGTTTGTTTATAAGGGAAACTTCATGATTGTGCTCTGTGGGTAATAGGTATGGTGGGAGGGTTACTATGTTAAGTTGTAGGGATGCTTTACGTTTGAGTAATATAGTTGGTAGAATATGTGGGGGGTGCATAGGGATGGTTCTTGAGCTGGTGAGAGGGGAGTTGAGTATGGGTGAGACATGGGTGGTGGTGTGAGTAGTATTACAGTGGTAGTGGTTGAGTGGGGGAATGATGGAGCTTTGGTAGGATGTAAGATATGCAAGGAGAGTGCATGCAGTGAGCAAAGGAAAGGTATACTTGTACATGTCAGTTGAGGAGGTGTGATAGTACAGGGAATATGGAGGAGGTAGTGTTGGGTTAGCACTGTGGTTGGCTATTGGAAAGATGGGAGGGGTTTGAGTGCAATAAAGGTGGGACCACTGGGGGCGGGAGGGAATAGGGGGCAGGGTGGGGAGCGAAGCAGGTAGAGACCCTGTTAGGTTCTTGTATGAGGGGCTGGAAACAATCACAAAGCAAGACAAGTATGTGTTAAGAAACAATCACAATTGACCAAGGACTGCTCTGAAACTAAATCTTTTCTTAATTTCTCAGGTGGAAAAACAGGATAACCTTGTATCAGTAGGCTACTGTGGTCATAGTTTAAATTAACAAACACACAGTATTTATCAATTATGGATACTATTTGCTAACAGAAGGGAATAAGAGAAAGTGGAAGATGTGTGTGGTGGTGGTGGGGGGCTGCTTACAGTCAAAGCACAGTGCTCTCCAGGGGAAAATGAAGATTGGCTCAAACAGGTAGACATACTCAGTTAACTGTAGCTGTTTGCAGACCGTTCAGACCCGGACTGCGCTTTTCTTATAAGAATGTTAAAGGTGGTACCGCAGTTGAATACTTAAGAGTGGTGTTAGGTCTAGAAAAGAAGAGTACAGAGAGGAGTAAGCACTTTTGAGATGGTAAATGTATATTATAAAGATTATAAAAAACACACTGAGCAAATAGCTACCACATGCAGGACAATGTCCTGAATCACTACTTAGTATATGCAGATACTGAGCCAATCGGAAGAACATTAGAAAACAAAAACCCAGACAGTTATGCAGCCACAGATAAAAATATAGCGAGCAGCAATCTGTCGTGGTTCTCTAATGCGATTCTATCCACCAGTAACAGCACAAACTTATAGAAATAATTTAAACACTAGTATGAGCTGTCTACACACAACACAATTACATGAATAACATTAGTGAACAAGGTGCAGCTATGCAAACAGACCATACATACTATTATACTAGAAACAACTTTCATACAAAATGCTAGCATGCCATAGTAACATCAATAATAAAGCATAAAACATATTAGATGTCTAACACAATTCAACATAAACATATACAGTTGTAAAATGTCTAATACAATTCAACATAAATAGGCATTTACAGTTGTAAAACACTTACTGGAGACACTGAGCCTTCATGGGGCCTGTAGCAGAGTGGATTGTAGTTGTACAAATGGTGCCTGCCACAGGTAATATTTATTAACTCTGGGATTGTCTTAAGGTAATAAACAGGGAAGGGAAGGGGAGGGGAGAACAAGGGTGTGAGCAGGCAGTTCTTTGTACTGCTGCTAATGAGCCAAAGCAAGACAAGTATGTGTTAAGAAACAATCACAATTGACCAAGGACTGCTCTGAAACTAAGTCTTTTCTTAATTTCTCAGGTGGAAAAACAGGATAACTTTGTATCAGTAGGCTACTGTGGTCATAATTTAAATTAACAAACACACAGTATTGATCAGTTATGGATACTATTTGCTAACAGAAGGGAATAAGAGAAAGTGGAAGATGTGTGTGGTGGTGGTGGTGGTGTGGAGCTGCTTACAGCCAAAGCACAGTGCTCTCCAGGGGAAAATGAAGATTGGCTCAAACAGGTAGACACATACTCAAAGTTAACTGTAGCTGTTTGCAGACAGTTCAGACCCGGACTGCGCTTTTCTTATAAGAATGTTAAAGGTGATACCGCAGTTGAATACTTAAGAGTGGTGTTACGTTCAAAGTTAACTGTAGCTGTTTGCAGACAGTTCAGACCCGGACTGCGCTTTTCTTATAAGAATGTTAAAGGTGGTACCGCAGTTGAATACTTAAGAGTGGTGTTAGGTTCAAAGTTAACTGATTTTATTGTTACTGAAATTATTATTCTTATACACAAAATGTGGGGTTGCACCCACTATCTTGGCTGTACCATGGTCCATAGTTAACAGAGACCAATGCTTCTTAATATTCCTTACAGCTTTATTGCTACTAGTAAAACTAGATACAAAGGAGTGTGGATACACTATTAGGACAGCCATTTCTGTTACCATTTAAAACATTGGATAAAGCAAAATCAGAAATGTTACGTTGTGCCCCCTGTATTACATGTTTCTTATACCCTCTCTCAACAAAATGTCGTTCCGTTCGTTCCGTCGCAGTGACAAGTGTATGACTACCTTCACATACCCTTTTAACCCTTAAGAACTGGCTTTTTACAAAATTGGGAAAAACATGCCTAGGGTGCATACTATCATAACTTAGTAGTCCATTACTCCAACAGGGTTTCCTATATAGAGTGGTAGTTATTAAACCCTCTTCATCCCTTTGAAGGCTCACATCCAAAAAATCAATACATTGTTGTGAGCTAGTGATGGTAAATCTCAAAAACTCAGTAGTAGATTCCATCACAACAATAAATCTAGTTAAAGAATTTTCATCTCAGTCCCAAAGCATAAAGACATCGACAAAACGTCAATACAGTTTGACCCTATAGCCATCAGGATGCTGAAACAAAGATTTAGATTTCCAAAAATGCATAACTAAATTCGCATAAGAATTTGAGCATGGGGTGCCCATAGCGACACCCCATTTTTGCAAATACATTTGCTGTTCAAACATTACTACATTGTTCAATATGAAATCTAAAAATGTACATACTATATTCCAAAGCAACCCATTTGCCTACACTAAGCAAGACCAACCTAATGGCTTCAATACCATACATATTGGGTAAACAGGTGAACAAATTCTTGACATCCAGAGTCACCATTAAAAAATACACACAAATATAAATTATAGACAAAAGTACAGTTGTGTACACTTACCATAAATGCAGATGTTCGAGTGTATTCACTGTTGCAGTCATTACATTTGGGTTATCTGCTTGCAGTGGCCCTCAGTCAGCCTGATTAACAAAGTCTTGGGTCCTGCGTCGGTTGCTGTCCCTTCTTCCATGACGTCCGGTCATCAGGGGTATAAAACATGCAGCCAATGCCATTATATCTGTTTTTCTTGCCCCAGATATCAGATGCCCCCTAATGGGAAGCCATTAAATCTATAATACAAAGATATACCTCCAACAAAAAAAGCAAATACACCAAAAAGCTTTTTGAGCATAGTGAGAGTACAGGTATAGCCAAAAGAAGAAAGGGGGCTGGAGGGTGGGTAACCAGGACTGCAACAGTGAATACACTCGAACATCTACATTTATGGTAAGTGTACACAACTGTACTATGTTCTTCATGTTTCACTGTTGCACATCTAAGGAGAGCATCTGTTCTCCTTTGTTCTGTGGGTTAGGAAAGTAAGTAGGCAAATGAATGGACTGATTGGGCATGAAGGAGGGATTGGTTCTGACTGACACCCTGTCCACATGAAAGATGATGAAAGGCTCCACTGCCATAAGGGCCTGTAATTCAGATACCCTTCTTGCAGAAGTGATTGCTAAAAGGAAAGCTGTTTTCCAGGAAAGGAATTTTAAATCTGCAGTAGTATCTGGCTCGAAAGGAGGAAGAGTGAGTTTCTCCAAGACAAAGTTAAGGTCCCATGCTGGAGTTGGAACTCTCCTGGGTGGCCTTAATTTTTTGGCCCCTCTGAGGAACTGCTTGAGCAGTGGGTGAGAAGAGAGGGGAGGCTTTGTGCTACAATGAGCTGAAAAGGCTGAGGTATGGATTTTGATGGAGGAAAAAGACAAGCCCTTATGAAGCATCTCAGTCAAATATTGTAGAATCTGAGGTAAATTGGGCACTGCTGTGCTAATCCCATGAGACTGGTTCCAGGTACAAAATCTTTTCCATTTTGCAGCATAAGATTTTCTGGTACTAGGCCAGCTAGCCTCTAAAATGATATCCATCACTTATTTAACTGATGGGTGGTAAAGGAGAGATTAGGTAGCCAGGCTGCTAGGTTCAGGGTTTGAAGCAGAGGGTGCAGAATCTGGTTCTCCTGCTGCAACAGGGAAGGAGTCTAAGACAGGTGCCATGGGGTCAAGCATGACACTGCACAGGAAGGAGGGAGTACTAGTGTTGGCGTGGCCAGTCTGGTGCAATTAAGATAGTCCTTGGATTGTCCAGTTTGATTTTTAGTAGGACCTTGGAGAGCATAGGCAGAGGAAGAAAGGCATAAACTGAAGGATAGAGCATCCATTTTCCAAGCTAGTTTGTGGGGAGTCCTTGTGAAAAATTTGTCCAATTGATGGTTCTGGGGGTAGGCAAACTGGTCTATATCTGGGCTCCCCCATTTGCTTGTCGACATGTTGAAAATCCTTGGTTCCAGTTGCCACTCGTGTGGGTCCATGAGGTTTCTGCTTAGTCCATCTGCCAGTGTATTTAGTTTTCCTGGCAGGAACTGAGCTTGTAGATTCACTTGGTAGCTCAAGGATGTGTTCCACAATGCCATGGCTAGTCTGCAGAAGGGGTAAGAGTGTGTACCCCCCTGTTTATGTACCACATGACTGTGGTGTTGCCCGTCTTTACCATTAGTTGTCGTGGAAGAATGTGGTCCTTGAAGGCTGTCAGAGCATTATGTACCGCTAACATTTCCTTTTGATTTATGTGTAGGTGCATTTGACTTGGGTTCCATTTGCCCTGAATGCAGTTCCCTGCCAGGTGAGCCCCCCCATGCATAGTCTGAATCTGTTGTCAAGGTTTGGATGGCAGAGGGTAGTGTGACTGGTAGTCCCCTGTTTTGGTGGCAAGCCTCTGCCCACCAAAGGAACTCTAGGCGTAGGCAAGGTATGATGGGAATCATTACTTCTAGATCCTGTGAATGTTGATACCATTGCAGTTTCCTCATATGCGGCCTTGCATATGGAATTACAAGAATGCAGGAGGCCATGAACCCCAAGGCTTGCAGTATTTGCCTTGCAGATAATGAGAAGTTATGTACCTACCATAACGTTCCATGTTAGTTGTCTTCTCTCGCCTTCTTTCTTGCTTGATGGGTTCGGAGCCGATCCTCGGCTCCGACTCGGCACTTGCTAAGCTCGAGAGTCACTTTTACCAGCTCGAGGCAGCCCCATATCCCATGATGCAAGGCGGTAAGTACCCAGATCTCGTTTGTTGTCTATAGGCAATAACACCTAGCATAAAAAACTTCCCAAAGGAAGAAAGAAGGAGAGAAAAGCCTGAAGGATGGTTTTGGAGGACCAGTACTGTATGGTCTTAAAAAGCATACTTCCATGTAGAGAGAAAAGGTCTGTCCAGGCCAGGGGGAAGGAGGGAGGGTCGCAAGAAAGAAGGCAAGAGAAGACAACTAACATGGAACGTTATGGTAGGTACATAACTTCTCAATGTTAAGTTGTCAATCTCGCCTTCATTCTTGCTTGATGGGACCGCGTCCCTAGCACCTCTATCCTGGGTGGCTCAATGGAACAGACTCCTGAGAACTGTAGAGCCAAAACTGGCTCTGTCCCTGGAGGCCAAATCCAATTTGTAATGAGAAACAAAGGTATGAGGAGTGGCCCAAGTGGCTGCTGCACAAATAGTGTCTAATGGAAGTCTAGCTTGAAAAGCTGTGGAAGTGGCTAAGCTTCTGGTTGAATGCGCTTTAGGTTTCGAGCACAGCTGTTTTCCCCTGAGCTGATAAATTTCGGAGATGACAGAAGAAAGCCATCTAGATAAGGTCACTTTTGAGACAGGAAGGCCTTTTTTGTTATCAGCATAAGAAACAAAGAGTTGATCGGATTTCCTGAATTGTTTTGTTCTGTCCAAATAATATCTGAGTTGGCGGTGAACATCAAGATAATGTAACTTTTGTTCCGATCTGTTTGAGTAGTTTGGGAAAAATACAGGAAGATCAATAGCCTGATTCAAATTACTCTTTGAGGCGACCTTAGGCAAAAAGGTCGGATTAGTTCTTGATACTCTGTCTTTGTGGAAGACTAAATAGGGGGGGGGGCGAACAGAGAGAGCATGAAGTTCAGATACCCTCCTAGCCGAAGTAATAGCAACCAGGAATAAAGTTTTCCATGAAAGAAATTTCAGGGAACATGAAACAGCTGGCTCGAAGGGAGGAAGAATCAAGGATGTCAGCACTAAATTTAGGTCCCATTGAGGAGGAGGACTCCTGACTGGAGGTTTCAGGAGAAAAATTCCTTTTAAGAAGGCTCTACAAAGCCTGTGGGACATAATGTTGTGATCTGCGAACCCGACATGAAAGTTCGAGATAGCAGCCAACTGAACTTTGACCGTGGAGGAAGAGGAGCCCGCGTGAAAGATTTCCGCTAAGAAATCCAAAACTGCTTGCACTGGAGCAGTAAAGGGATCAATATTTTTGGCTTTTGCCCAATAAGAAAAACGTTTCCATTTGCTAGTATAAATCCTCCTGGTAGAGGATTTTAAGGAAGCTACTATGATGTCTCTAACAGGATTAGAGATCATAGGAAGCCTGGCTAAGGAAGGAAGTGGAGCAACCATGCTGTGAGGTTGAGAGAAGGGATAGACCGGTGCAGCTGACCCGATTGGTGAATCAGAAGGTCTGGCACTGGGTTCAGATGCCACGGCTGCACCAAAAGGTGACGATGGAGGAACGGAAACCAAATTTGTCGAGGCCAATAGGGAGCAATGAGAATCATTTTGGCTCTCAAAATGGTGGCTTTCTGGAGTACTTGTGGAATCAGAGGAAAAGGAGGAAAGGCATAAAGACGTCCCTGGGGCCAATCCTGGGTTAGAGCGTCTCTGGGGGGATGGCCTGGCAGTGGGAAGAGAGAAGAAGTCTGGGCATTTGCTGTTTTGGGGAGTAGCAAAAAGATCGCAACATGGGCGGCCCCATTCTAGAAAAATATCCTCCACTATAGATTGTTTGAGAGACCACTCGTGAGGCATGAGAATAGCTCTGCTCAATCTGTCCGCTAAAATGTTGGTTTTCCCAGGGATATGCATTGCTACCAGAAACCGATGAGAGGAGATTGCCCATTGCCAAAATCTGAGCGCTTCTCGACACAAGGGGTAGGACTTGGTTCCGCCCTGTTTGTTGATATACCATACTACAGACATGTTGTCTGTGTGGACTGCAATTGTCCCCAAGGGAAGAAAGTTGTTGAGGGCTTGCAACGTTAAAAGCACTGCTCTCATCTCTAGGACATTTATGTGCAGGTGGTATTCGAACGGTTGCCATGTCCCATGAACCATCCTGCCCTGATAATGACCCCCCCACCCGATCAGGGAGGCGTCCGTAGTGACAGTGGCTACCGGGGCTGGGGGTACAAAGGGTCTGCCTTGGTGAATCTGGGGAGAAGTAATCCACCATGAAAGATGATTCCTGCAAATCTGTGTCACCAGTATTTGGTGATGCATCGGAAGTTGTTGGTAAGACCACTGAGTGAACAACATCCACTGAAGCAGGCGCATATAGAAGCGGGCCAGGGAAGAAGGGTAATGGCCGCAGCCATGAGGCCCAACACCTTTAGAACCATTCTGGCTTGTACTTTCTTGCTGGCTAGGATGATCCTCACGTGAGTTTGTATATCTGAGATTCTTTGATCTGTGAGGGTAGCTGACATCCGAACAGTGTTTAAGTTTGCGCCTATGAAAGTAATAGACTGGCAGGGCAATAAGGAGGATTTTTCGTAGTTGATCGAAATTCCCAATTGAGTGCAAAGATTTATTGTGTAATCCCTGGCTTGAAGAAGTTGATGCCTGGTGGTGGCTGAAAGGAGCCAGTCATCGAGATACGGAAACACCTGGAATCCTTGACGTCTCAGGTGAGCCGTGACCACTGCCATACATTTGGTGAACACTCTGGGGCTGTAGTGAGACCAAAGGGCAGGGCTCTGAATTGGAAGTAACTGGACCCCAGCCGTAAGCGGAGAAACCTTCTGGAGCGCCTGTGAATTTTTATGTGATAGTACGCATCCTGAAGATCTATTGAGCACATCCAGTTGTCCTTCTCTAGGAAGGGCAGAATTGACTGAAGTGTGACCATTCGAATCTTGTCTTTCTCACAGACTTGTTGAGTCTGCTGAGATCCAATATTGGTCTCCAGTCTCCCGTCTTTTGGGGACCAAAAGAACCTTGAGTAGATTCCGGCTCTGAATGGTCTGTTGTAACTGGCTGAATGGCTCTTTTGTAGAAGTTTTAATACTTCTAACTCTGCAATTTCCCTTAGACCGGGTGGTACATCTGGAAGGGAATTTGAGTGAGAGAAAGGACTTTCCTCGAAAGGAATTTTGTAACCCTCGGATATGATCGACTGTACCCATCTGTCTTGAGTGAGGGAACGCCAGGCTTCTGGGTACAGCGATAGTCTTCCCCAGACTGCCTCCAAGGATGGACAGTCGGGCAACATCTCAGGGATGCTGAAAGGGCTTGTCAGAGAGAGGCTCTCTGCTTCCCTGGTTTTGTGGACCCCCTCTGCCTCTAGAGCGGCGTCTGTTATTGTTACCCCCTCTGCCTCTAGGGGTAAACTGACCATGTGTATCCGGCATGACTCCTTGGGATTTACAGAACCACTTTTTGCCACCCTTCTGTCCTTTAGGGTAAGGTCTAGAAGGGGTGGAAAAACGGACCCCTACGGCAGAAAGAGTCTTGCCGTCCTGCTCACACCTGGTCAATGTATCCTTCACTTGAGGGCCAAACAAAGCTGACCCATCAAAGGAGAGTTTGTGAAGGACGCCTTAAAGGGATCTGCAAAATTACAGAGCCGCATCCAGGCTTGGCGTCTAAGAGCCACACCTGTACCTGCGGCCCTACTTGCTCCATCTGCTGCATATGATATCAGTCGCATGGAGGAGTTAGCAATAGAATTAAGGGTTCCTAGCTGCGAAGCAATTTTTTCTTGAGCCCCTGCAGCTGTGGGATCCTGTACTACTTCACCTAGCTCCTTAAGGATGTCCCTTTGGAGTCTGGTGAAGTGACATAAGTAGTTCAGCGAGCGCATAGCAAAGGTCGCTGAAGAGAACATCCGCTTACCATACCTGTCCATGGTCCTAGAGTCCTTATTAGGAGGATGAACAGGCATGGAAGGATCTGCAAGTTCCTTCTTAGTGGCAGCCGCCACCACCATGGCATCAGCAGGGACACCTTTCGTAAGGAATTGCTTATCCGAAGGGGCAGTAATAAATTTAGACGGCCTCCTAGGAACTGGCTCTACAGAGTCAGGAGCAGCCCAAGCCTTTCGAGCAATAACCTGCATAAGGGGGTCGAAAGGCGGAGACACCCAGGAGGTGGAGAGCCGAGATCCAAACGCCTCTAGGTATACCGACTCATCCTCAGAGGGATTATTGGAGGCCAGTTTCCCTCTGTTTAAGGAGTTCTAGGATGTCTGAAAAGGAGACATCCTCAGAGGGGATCTTAGATCCCTCCGACTCATCTAAGTCGGTATCTGAAGTGATAGACTCAGGGGAGTCTATGTGTTTCCTCTTACAAGTCCTCTTGCGCGGAGGATCCCCTGACTGATCAGGAGAATCCTCGGAAGAGGGGGCTCTTCCCAGTGGGGAAACCTGAGGCGGAGGATCTCTGGGTCCGGGAGCAAGAGAGATGGCAGAGATATCGACAGGCACCGTAGAGGGAGGAGCTAAGGGAACAGACTGCTGGCTGAGTCCAGTGGCCAGCACACACTTCATCACCTCGAAAGCTCCCCTCCCAGGGAGGTCCGAGAGAACCCGTTCCGAAGAAACCGGAACTCCAGGGCCCACCGAAAGGGAAGGCAACGAGGCAGATGTTGGAGCCGAGCTCACCAAGGCCGAGGCTCCAAGGGGAAGAGTGGGGTCGGACAAGGGTCAGATGCCACTCACCCCCTCGGAGGAGACCAGGGAAGCCCGACCACCGAATCCCTCTAAGGAAGGTCTCGAAGAGGAGATAAGAGTAGATGCTGAGGGAGCAGAAGGGGGGGGGGTATCTGCCCCTCAGCCATAGCAGAAACTATTCCCGAAGACTCCAGCTCCAAACTCTGAGGTAGAGTCAAAGGAGAAACTGCAAGAGGGTGTGGACTACTAGTCGTCTGTTGAGATGGACTATGTAGCATCTGGGCCAGTGCCTGTGATTTCAATAATCTACTGACCACCCTCTCTAAATCATGGTCAGAAAGCCTGGATGACCTAGATGATCGGCTCCGATGGCTCCATTCCGAGAGGAGAGGTGAGGCCGGAGCCGAGAGTATCGGTTCCAAGGAAGGGGACCTGGACCTCTTCCTCGAAGGAACCATCGGAGCCGACGAAACCATAGATGCAGTCGGAGCAGAAGACTTTTCGGCACCGACAGAAGGTCTCGATGCATCGGCTCCGGCCAGAGCCGATACAGACATAAAGGTAAGGGTGTCGGAGCCGGTCGGCCGACACGGCCTGAGCCACATGGTGGTCGGAACCAGTCGGAGCCGACACCGATGTGACTGAACCAGTATCGGCACCGATAGCCATCGGTGCCGAAGGTTTATGCAAACGAGAATCAGCTCCAGCCGGAGCCGATCTCGACTCAGAGTCGGAACCGAGGCCGCAGGCTTAGACACAGAAGCCTGGGTCTTGGAAGACTTGGAAGTCTTGCTCGGAGCCGACTTAGCCGGAGAGCCCTCCGGTTTAAGAAGACCCCTTAAAATCAATTTGTTTCTCCTCTCCTGCAGGACTCTCTGGCTAAAGGAATGACAAATCGCACAGGAGTCCTGCAGGTGGAGAGGTCCCAGGCAGTATAAGCAAGAAGTGTGACCGTCTGTCAGAGACATCTTCTGACAGCACGAGTCACACTTCTTAAAGCCTGAGACCCTTTCTTTGGACATGGTTGCAGAAAACACACACAACACAGTCCCAAAGAACAAGTTATCCCAAAAAAAAAAATATTGATAACTAACCTCTCACACACACACACACACACACCTTAACAAGGGGGGGGATGGGAGGGGAGAAGGCCTGACTAAAAAAATTAAGAAGTGAGGGAAATTTTAGTCAGAAAAGGGCTTAATCTAAACTAAAAACGTTAAATATAAAGTTTTAAAGTGAAAAAGGGGCAAAAATAGTATTATATAAAACACTTACCAGGAGCTGGTAAAAGGAGGACCTCATCAGCGAAGCGGCAAACGAGATCTGGGTACTTACCACCTTGCATCATGGGATATGGGGCTGCCTCAAGCTGGTAAAAGTGACTCTCGAGCTTAGCAAGTGCCGAGTCGGAGCCATCAAGCAAGAATGAAGGCGAGATTGACAACTTAACATCTGGGTTTTTGTGGCCACTTGTTTGAAGTAGGTTGTCAAAAGAATCCATTTCTCTGGTGTGAGGAAAGCCATCTGGGAAGTTGTATTCAAGCTTGCTCTCAGGAATATAATTTGTTGACAGGGTACCAGTTGTGATTTATTTTCATTTATGGTGTACCCCAGACAAGTCAGTACCCTTTGAACAAAGGCCAGATGATTCAAAAGTATGTCCTGGCTTTCTGCCTGAATTAGACAATCGTCCAGGTATGGGTATATTTGAATATTTCTTTGCCTGCAAAATGCAATGACTGGAGCTAGGCACTTTGTGAATACCTTGGGCGCAGTAGATAAGCCAAAGGGCAGTGCAGAGAACTGATAGTGCATGTAGCCTGCTTTGAAGCAAAGGTATCTTCTGCAAGACTCCCCGATAGGGATGTGCAGGTATGCTTCTTTTAAGTCCAGTGTTGCCAACCATGCATCTTTGTCCAGCATAGGAAGCAGCTGAAGAGTCAGCATCTTGAATTTTGGAATCACCAGAAAGGTATTTAGAGTAGAAAGGTCCAGGATAGGAGGCCATGTATTGCCTTTTGTGGGTACCAGAAAAAGTCTCGAATAGAAACCTTGTCCCTTTTCCTCTTTCGGTACCAAATGAATAGCCCCCCATGCTTAAGAGAGAATACTTGATTTTGGGCCTCTGCCCACTGATTTGGGGGTAGATCTGGCCACCCGCACAGTGTTGGTAAGGCGTGGAAGTGAAATCTGTATTCTTGGGACACGATATTTAAAACCCATTTGTCCTGGGTAATGAGCTCCCAGTTTTTGGCCTGCAAACCAATCTTTCCGCCTAAAAGAGCATTCAGTTGGGAAGTGCTTGGAGGTTTTAAAAGCAAGTCCTTGAGACAGTTTTCCATAGGGGGGAGTCTTACTACTCCGTGGTTTGGGTGTGGAAACTCCCCACTGCTTAGCCAGCACAATTTACTGAAAATAACTATGATGACAGAAGATCCTAACACAATAAAAAACACAGAGGATTGCATGTTTAAATGGCAAAAAGGGTTTGCTGGCACTACTTATTTTGAGTACAAGAATGATGGATTTTCCAGATAATTAACATTTAATAAAATCTCTGAATTATAATGTCCAGCACAAATAAAGACAGGGAATAAACTTTCCAAAAGATTTCCATTAAGTAAAGACACTAGACAGGGGTGTCCTCCCTCCCCCTCTTCTACTCAATTTGATTTACTGGCAAGTAAGTTGAAGCAGATACACATGAAATTAAGGCATTTGGTCAAAAGTTGGCACAATACGCAGACATGCTTCTTATACAGAGACAGATCTAGAATGAGATTTGAAGAAATATTTCAGGAACTTTGTCAAAGTACCACTGTTGGTTACATAATGAACACAGGATTAAATATTAATTTACCTGGTGACAGATTACATGGAGTATTTTTTGAAAGATGCTAGTCAAATTATTTTTAGCAGTTTAAAATTAGACAACTGAAGGGTCACTGGCCAATACTAAAGACTAGTAAACAAAAGTTGTGTGTGAAACATGAATATTTGTCTAGACATGACAAAGAATTTGGGTGGTCCAGTGGTTTTGCCACTAGTGTTGCATACTTCTCAGGGCGTGCCTCTCCCTCAGAGAAGCTTTTACTAAACTGAGAAAAAGCACTGCAGTTTTATCTGCATTGAACAAAACAGCTCAGGTGGCATGTAACATTAACTTTGCCAAAAAAAGCAAAAGAGATGGAGTCCATGGCACACAGCAAAGCTTACTGCATTACAAGGGATACAGGATCCAAATCAGTCTAGATGTTAAGCCATCCTAATACAACTGGACAGGAACAAGAATGTAAGGTAAAGGATGGACAGTAAAAAGGGCATAAGGACACTGGAGGGAGCACTAAAAGTTTACAGAAACCTCAATGAAAGTCACAAGCACATCAACTTGACTGAATGACTTTTCTCCCAAAAAAGAACAAAGGTACACAAAACAAATTTTCACAAATTTGAATGTCTGCAAGGGATTAATGGACTAGGAATAGTTAATGATAGTGGAGAAAAAATAAGTGGGAACAATCAGTAGAGTAGGGTGTAGACCATACTATAAATGGACTTGCACAATAAATTTAAGGTTTTGAAATTGCACACAATCCAAATGGATGAAAGACCAAAATGAGTTCTTTGGTGACAGAAATCTGGCAAGGACAGACAGGTAAAAAGGGAGTCATAAGTAAATGCATAAAAGTTTTTAAAGTAGCAGAGATCGCAAGTTAGTTTAGAATTATTTGGGAGGAAAAGTAAAGTACTACAATTATATTTGCAGATTAAGGAAGTTATCCTAGCACCCACATACTACAAAAATCAAGGCTATTTTGATTTTCTTTTTCTTGGAAATGCCTCTAAGTATTTTTACACTCCGACAATTTTAGAGTGCCTCAAGTGTTGCAAAAATTTGTTGGAGACGTGATACTGATTTAGAGACAATTTAAGTGGAATACAGAAGCTGGGTAATGTTATCTGGCTGGGAAATAAAGTAATCACAGCATTTCTCTGTATGATTAATTTAGTTAAAACAGAAGGAGTATTAAAAGGTGCAATGTCTTTTTATGATGATGTTGGTTTTAGGTGGGAATAAAGCAATCATGAAGTGGAAAAGAAACCACCAACACAAACTGTCAAGCTAATTAAGAAAACAAATGGAACTTTCATCATCAAATGTCAAACACATTCAGATACTTTGTCTGAATCTGCGTTAACTGCCAACACACCTTGGTCAACTGGCATTACAAATTCTGATTCTGTGACATGGCATAATAGCAATGGCAAAGACCTCATTAGCAGCTCATTACTGTGTCTCTGAATTGAACCTCTGCATTCCGACCTGATAGCATGTGTGTTCTACCTAGCAATCCATGCAGTGTATTAGCAAAGGCATCTCCATATAAGCATGCTCAAACCACCCATGTATGCACACTACTAAATACTCTCAACATGCACAACCACAAACAAACCCTCCTACGTCACTTACAAAGCTGCCCACATGCATGTGCACACACACAGTCCCTACCTACAATACTGTGGCCACCTAGGCAGATACACATTCATTCAGCTTAATTCATGCCCCAACAGATACATGCACAAGTCCACGCACACCCACTACAGAAGTGGATGGATAATTATTTTGATGGCATTCACTTTTTCCTCCTAATGTGAACAGTTTCTGAATCATTTGAGAAAGTAATCTGGGATATGGTTAATTAGAATTAAACACGCCACTGGACTGCCGCATTTGTATGCGGCTTCACCCTAAGACTGCTCTCTATGCTGAGCCCTCCACAAAAGAAGAAAACAGGCAGACTAGTTTATGAATCAGAAAGGCTTAACGTGATACATAAAGCATCACAGATGGGACTTCTACATTCCATTAAGCTTTTCTGAATCCTAGGGAAGTTTTGAGAAAAAAAGTTGAAAGGGATACCTTGGATACTGTAAATGGAACATATTCTCAAATAACTAAGGTTATTATATACATTGCCAGCAACTTCCTCTGTATTCAAAAGCTGTAGATAAGTAAAATGTGCAGAAATGAGTACCTGCTTTAATAAATGATGAAAAGATTCTGTTGTAATGTTTGTGAACAGGATGCATGATTAAACTTGAAATTTAAAAATGGTGGGGTAGAAAGGGGGTCATTTTAGAGTTGGAGCAAACATTTTGAAATAGTACAGTTGTGCAAGAGCTTACCATAACAGCAAATATCTTCTGATTACTGTATTAGGATTCCAAACTGCTGGGTTATTTTGCTAAATAACCTGGATATACCCTTACACCTGCTGGCTTAAGTCATACGTTCGTATGACACTATGGAAGGTTTTGGTGCCCTGTCTGGACATCCAGGTTATTTAGCAAGATAACCCAACAGTTTGGATTACTGCAACAGGGGTCTAAGGAAGGGCATCAAGAGTTCATTCTTTCAGTTAGCCTGAAGTAGAATTTAAAGGGAGACTGGAGAGATTTTCCTAGATTGCTAAGCATGCAATTTACAGACCACATAAAATATACTGCAAAACTTCCCATTAAATGTGTTAGTACCACAAGAGGAAGAAGTGAAAACAGGGCTAGGAAAGGATAGCACTGCATACCTGGGTGCAAATGCCAACAATGACAAGGCTTGTGTAGTAGGTCAGACAATGCCATCGGAATGCTACCAAGGCATTCTTACACAGGTTTTCAAACAGCTTCCACTACAGTGAAAAATAAAATCAACAGTACCATAAATACTTTGTCTAAAGCTGGACTTGTGGAAGACACTTAAAGGTGAAGTTCATCTCAAACCAGACAGCCACTGCTCAAGAAAAAGTGGTAGGAGAAGACTAAGTGTCACAGCCTGTCACCTCCATGTGGAAAACAGCATACGCTGTAAAGGGGTATTGGCAAACAAGCAAGCTTACGATTCATACCAGAGCTAAGGCTATTACCTCAACACTACAATTTTCTTTGATCACCATGTTGAAGACCCAAAAACTGATCTAGTGGTGGATACAAAAGTGACCAAAGGCACAAGCCACTGCAACAGAAATCAAAGACTATTCAGCCTTCTCTCTTGTGCTTCTAAATATGACCAGTATAGAACAATGCTTCAAACCACCTTTTCTTTTACCTCCTTCTGTCTAACCTACAAGGCATGGAGCTAGGAAGGGCATGAGCTGAGTGACAGCAAATGATGCTACTAAAATGATAGTAACTGCTTTATTTGCCAGCATCATGTGAAGTTATTAGGCTGCAAAAGTAAAAATGACAGATTTCTTAACTCACTAGCGGGTGATCACAATGACAAAGCACCTGCTTGGGCAATTTATCCTTAATGGGTTAGTTTTGCAAGTCACGGTGAGTGCATTTTCACAATTCTTGCTAGGTCTTTAATAGACCTGTCTTAGGTCCCAGCAGAAGGGGTGCTAACATAGATCACAAAAGGAATGGCTCTGACAGATGTTTGTAATGATGTTTTTTAGAACAGTTTATTCCAGTGTTGGTTTGATCCACTTCACAGTAAGATCTACAAATTGCAAATAGAAGGAAAAGCAAAACCAGTACAGCCACTGTTGATATGCACCATCATTCAATGAAAACTGCAACAGCTTACCAGTTCTTTTAAGTGGATCTTCAGCATCTTCTTCCTTTTTAACTTGATCCTCCACAAAACTGCAAACCAAAAAACTATTTCAAGACCTCTCAAGTAATTACTGCTGTACATTCTAGTATAATGCTGACTACTGAGGCTATGACCAGTAAAATGGCTAAACTACTCCCAATTAATTCTTCATTAACCATATGGTGACAATACAGAAATAACTGGGTACCCAGATTAAAACACTTTTAAATGTTGATTCATGTACAAAAAGAACATCCTAATCAACATAGTAATCAAACATTACAACAGGGTAACCATAAGGCATACTACCAATATATTTAAGGAAATAATGGAACAGGTAAATTATATGACATGCCAGTCAGGATGCTGATGCACAAACCAGTTTAACAAAATTCTTTCTGGGAGATAACTTTTACATCAATATTTACATACAAACTCCAGGGATTGTGTGCGCTCCTCTGTGGCACAAAGTGTATCAGCTGGCAAACTTATCACTTTCAGAACTACATGCATGGGGAGTGCACCTATAATTATATACAATATTTATGAACTTACCATAATGTTAAATCCACACTGTCATCTTTTAAAAGTTCAGCATTTGGGTTGTCTGATCAGATCAGACCTCAGGACCTTCTACCAGAGTGTTATGGATCACAGGCAGACTCCCCTGCCCACAATTGCCTCCTTCAATCTGATTTGCCTCAGATCGAGTTTGCGGACTACTACAATTATTCTTCCATTCCACAACATTTGATCTATACAGTCTAACGGTGTTCCATGCTTAGGAAAGTGTAACAGACAGGGTCTTAGTCTAGGTCTGTCCAAACCTCAGAAGATGCAAATGGCAATTTGGAAAGGGGAAGAAAGGATGCTGAACCAGATGAAAATGATGCAACACAGATCAAATGTATCCAATGCTGTCTATTTTCACCCAATTCTATGTTTGGGACAGAAATGCCTAGGTAGACTCTAGGACATTTCTGAGAATGGCAGAGGCAAAGATGTGCAAGCCCTAGAATGCACATCCAGATTATGAGACAAAAAGGTGTGAACTGCTGACCAAGTTGCTGCTGCAGACTTCACTAATAAATGAAAATGTAGAAGTAGCTATTGCTCCAGTGGGGTGACAGCCTTAGGCTTCGACTGTAAAGGTAATCTTCGAGTTTTATATACTAAACAAATGAAGTCTGCCAGCCACAAAGTGCAACTTTTGATAAATGATGCCCTAGTTTCATTTTTGAAAAGGAGACAAAATAGCTTGTTTGACTTTCTATTTTTGGTATGGTGCAAGCAAAATCTGAGCAGCCTGTATATATCAAAGGTATGAAGTGTGTGGTCACCCTTGGTTGAATAATTCAGAAAAAGTATAAGCAAGTCAATGAGTTAATTTAAATTTATTTCTGATGAGCCCTTTGGGAGAAAACATTTTTTTTCCCCAATAACACACCATCTTTGTTCAAGATACGAAAGGGTAGCTTGCATGAAAGCACTTGCAATTCCAAAACTCACCTAGCAGAGGTAAAAGCAATCAAAGACGGTCTTCCAGGAAAAACTAATTTGGCTGAGGCCACAGGCTCAAAAACTTGGAATCAATGATTAAAGTAACAATATGATATCCCATGGACTAGCTGTCTCTCGAATGGGAAGTCTCAACAAAAGTTTCTTTTAGGAAAGCTGTAGATATGCAAAGAGGAGCAACAGATGGACTCACTGTAGACTGTGAAAATTTGAAATGGCAGCCATCTGAACTTTTATAGTAGAATAATTTAAGCCAAAAAAAGTTCTGAAAGAAAATCCAATATCGCTGGAAGAGGAGCTGAGAAAGGGTCCATTCCTTTTGAGGACAGCCAAATATAGGATCTTTTCCATTTGCTCTTATAAGTATTTTTGGTGGATTCCTTTTGAGAAGAGGAGATTGTGTGAACCATCTGAGAAGACAGACTTGTATCTCTGGGTGTTGGTATAATTGAAGAAACCATGTAGTTCATTTCAGGGTCTGAAGATCCAGTAGAGGCATTCTGGATAGGTGAATCTGCAGGTCTGGGATGGGATCCTACACCCAAACTGGGAGCAGCAAATGAAGCAAAAGAAGGGGAACCATACCTGCTAGGTCCAAAATGGGGCAATGATGATCACCTTGGCCTTGTACCTCATGGCTTTCTGCAAGAAATTTGTCGACCGCTATCACTGGGAAGGCAGAGAAAAGTACTGTGGGCCAAAAGTGGACTACAGTATGTCGCTTGTGACTGTCCCTGTGAAGGTAGATGGGCAAAGATACAGAATATGCTGTTTAGGTAGGAGGCAAAGCGGCCACTGCAAGGTTGGCCCCAGCGTCCAAAGCTCTTTGCTGCCACTGTTGTTTTGAGAGACCACTTTTGAGGTAATAGAATACACCAGCTCAACTTATCTACTAGTATATTTCATAACCCAGGAATGTGCTCTGACAACATGATGGGAAGTCACCACCCATTGCCAGATTCACACGGCCTCCAAAAGAGAATATCAACATGCTCCACCTTGTTTACGTACAGCTGCACTAACACTGTCTGGATGGAAATCACAACCTTGGGTTGAAAAGTCCTGAAAAACCTGCAACACTAGGATGACTGCTCTCATCTCCAAGACACTGATTTGAAATTTGGACTACACAGGTGACCAAGTTCCTTGAACTACCTTCCCTTCAAAATGCACCTCAGCACTGTAGAAAGAAAGCATAGTACAGTTGTGTACACTTACCATAAACATAGATGTTAAGAGTGCATTCACTGTTGCAGTCATCACACTTGGGTTATCTGCCTGCAGGTAGCCCTCAGTTGGCCCGAATACCAGAGTCTTGGGATTTCTGCGTCAATGCTGTCGCCTCTTCCATGACATCAGGTCGTCAGGGGTATAAAACATGCAGCCGATGCCATTACATCAGTTTTCTTGCCCCAGATGTCAGGAGCCCCCAAAATAGGAAGCAATTGCAAGGCGTGGAATGGAACACCTCCAGTAAAATGTAAATACCATTGCCATAAGATATTGCCAAAAAGAAGAAAGGTAGAAAGAATAAAAAAGTCAGGGGGCTGGAGGGATGGTAACCAGGACTGCAACAGTAAATACATTCGAACATCTACATTTACAGTAAGTGTACACAACTGTACTATGTTCTTTGTGTTTCACTGTTGCAGTCATCACACTTGGGCTGATTCCCAAAGCTGAGGAAGGGTGGAGGTAGTCAATAAGTATTGGGGCTGGCTATCAGGCCTTTTAAGACTGCTGTGGCAAATCCAGATCTGGATTTAGAAAAACTAGGCACATGGTAATGCTTGGTAAAGGTGTGTACTGAACTCCAGGTTGCAGCTTCCAGGATGTCCCTGGTAGGGAATCCCCTCTGAGAAATGCTGTAGAGGTTGAGGTAGCCCTAGTGGAATAAGTTCTGATCCCCTGTGGGGTAGGTTTTCCATGGTGTTTGTAGCAGAAATGGATGCAGTGTGCTATCCATTTGGAAATAGTTTGCTTTGAAATAGCTTTGCCCTCTGCCCCTGTAGCAAAGCTGACTAGCAGCTAGTCAGACTTTCTGCAAGGTTTATTTCTGTTAAGGTAGAACCTAAGCTGTCTGTGCACTTCCAAGGAGTTCAGAATCCTTTACCCTTTATTCTGAGGATTAGAGAAAAAGGTTGGTAAATGGATGAAATGGTTTAAATCCACACTGGATACCACCTTGGGCATAAATGATGGGTTAGTCCTGAGGGAAACCCTGTCCGCATGGAAAATAATGAAGGGTTCCACAGCCATTAGTGCCTGCAACTCAGACACTCTTCTTGCTGAAGTGATGGCTAGAAGTAAGGCTGTTTTCCAAGAGAGGAATTTTAACTCTGCTGCAGCAGCAGGCTCAAAGGGGGAAGCGTGAGCTTCTCTAGTACAAAGGTAAGGTCCCAGGCTGGGGTGGGAGCTCTCCTTAGGGGCCTTAAATTGTTAGCTCCTCTCAAGAACTGTTTGAGAGGGTGAGAAAATAAAGGTGGCTCAGAATTGTAATGAGCTGAGATGGCAGAGGCATAAACTTTAACAGATGAGAAGGATAGGCCTTTGTGGAGTAGCACTGCTAGGTAATCCAGGACTTGAGGTAAGGTGGGCACAGCTGTGTCCTTTCCCTGAGACTGGCTCCAAAGGACAATATCTTTTCCACTATTCTGAATAGGACTTCTTAAAGCTAGGCCTTCTGGCCTCAAGGATGACGTCCATCACCTGTTTGCTGAGGGCTGCTGGTGGTGTACTCAGGGGATAAGCCAGGCTGCAAGGTTCAGGGTTTGCAGCCTGTGGATGCAAAATCTGTCCCTCATGCTGATGTAGATGCCAGGGTGGCACTGCTATCAGACTGTGTAGGAGTGGGTACCAGTGCTGGTGTGGCCAGTCTGGGTCAATAAGGATTGTTCTTGGCCTGTCCTGTTTGATCTTGAGTAGTACTTCTGAGAGTAGGGGCAGAGGAGGAAAAGCATAAATTGAGAGGTTTTCCCATGTAAAAGATAGGGCATCCACTTTCCAGTCTTGGCTGTGGGGATTTCTGGTGCAGAATTTGCACAATTGATGGTTTTGGGTGGAGGCAAAGAGGTCCACCTCTGGAGTCCCCCCATCTGTGGATTAGAAATTTGAATGAGTTGGGTTCCAGCTTCCACTCGTGTGGGTCCAGTAGATTTCTGCTTAAGTCATCTGCCAGTAAATTTTGCTTGCCTGGCAGGAATTGAGTTTGCAGGTGCACTTGGTTTCTCAAGGCTGTGTTCCACAGGGCCATGGCTAACCTGCACAGTGGGTAGGAATGAGTTCCCCCCTGATGGTTTATGTACCACAACTGTGGTGTTAAAGGTCTTTATCAAGACTTGCCCTGGCAGGATAAGGTATTTGTAGGCTGTCAGACTATTCTGTACAGCTAACATTTCTTTTTGATTGATATGCAAGGGAATTTGTCCTGGGCTTCATTTGCCTTGAATGCATTTGCCTGCCATGGGAGCCCCCCACACATTGTCTGATGTGTCTGTTCTCGGAGTGTAAAAATCGAAAAACGAAAATTTCAGGTAGCGGCCGACCGGCACTTGCGAACTGCTTCTGCTTCCGGCTTTCACGCAGCAAGAAAAACTGATGAAATGGCATCGGCTGTATATTTTATACCCCAGACGACCTGACATAATGGAAGAGACGACAGCATCCAATGCGGAAATCCCAAGACTCTGGTATTCGGGCCGACTGAGGGCTACACCTGCAGGCAGATAATCCAAGTGTGATGACTGCAACAGTGAAACACTAACATCCATGGTTACTGTGGCCTAGGGAACTTGTGGGCAGAAAGATCTCCCTTCTACCATTGATGGAGAAGTTATGATGCATCATCATAAATCTCTGCATACTTGAGCAAGATGGACTCTGGTGTGAACAGAGTGGAGAATGTGACCACTGGACTGGCGGTGTCTATTGTAACAATCATGTGGTACCTTCCTAATGGTACTAATGTAATGGCAGAGACTATCAGACCTAACCAACAAAGAATCATTCTTGCTTATGGGCAGGGATACTGAGCTACCTGAGAAGCCGCCAGTCTTAATGAAAGAATTCTTGAAGTTGGGAGTTTGGCAATTTGTTGAACTGTATCAATCTGACATACAATGGACTGTGTGTTGTGTGGGGGTAATCTGTTCTTTGTATGATTGATTTTTCTGTCCAACTGGTCTGCAATATGGGGTGGAAGTGTCTAGTAGTGTAACAGATCCTTGGAGTTAGCAGCTGGGAGCCAATGGTCTAAATATGGGAAGACGTTGATCCCTTGCAGTTTTAGGTAAGCTGCCACCACTGTCATAAATTTGAACACCCAGGGGGGCTGTGGTGAGACTGAACAACAGTGCTCTGAACTGGTAGTGATTGGCTCCCAGCCATAAATAGAGAAATCTCCTGGACTACCTTTTAATTTTGATGTAATAGCAGGCATCCTGGAAATCTACAAAGCACATCCAATCATCCTCTCTCAAGAAAGTAGCATGGACTGTACTGCCACCATATGGAATTTCATGTTTGACAAATCAATTGGATCCAGAGACCTCTGCCTGCTCTCTCCTCTAATTTTGTTTCTTCAGTCCTTTTCTCTACAGACTTGTGTTTTTTGTCCTGTCCTTTTTCTTTTCTCTTCTCAGTACTGGAAAAAGATGACCATCTTACTTCAGAGGATATAGTAGAGAGTTCTGTCTGTGGAAGAAGCAAGCTTTTGATTAAGTTTTCCCTCCTGTCTTGGACAGCTCTGGAAACAAAGTAGCAAAGATTTCACAAATGGAAGGCAAATTTTCAAGCTCTCAAACCCTATCTATGCATAACTGTTAACAGAAATAATGTACAAGCAAGTTAATGGTTGCATAAGAGATAGCTGTACCCACCAGAAATAGCACATAAATAACTCAACAAAAACAAGCCACACTGGTGGAATCACAAAATCAATAGGCTGTATAACAGAAGGAAGAAAATCATGGCAAAAAAATTAGGAGGTGCTGCTCTCAAACTAAATCAGAGGATAAAAAAAGTCTACCAAAGCCAAATTTGAGGTAAATTTGGTCTCCCAGGCAAACAGCCACCACAAGACATTCTTTAGCTGTCTGCAAAGCACACTGTAAATGAAGCAAACTATAACTAAGCCAGAAGATAAAGCAAACCTACTGACTGAAATTCAGCTCCAACTTCATCCCTCTCTCCCCCTGAGGAAATGCCATGAAATTTAACTCCCCCTATCACTAAGGAACAAGTCTTTAATGCACTAAGACCAAGAATACTGCAACTGTGGGCCCAGAAAATATCACAGGATGTCTTCTAAACAGCACGTAACATGACCTATCACAGCCCTCTGGAATTGCTATTTAACTGTAGCCTCCAAACAGGCATCATGCTACATGAATGGAGAACAGCAGCAGTCATCTTCTGCACAAGGGTGGGCCATCTACAGACCCTGGAAACTACAAACCCACAAGTCTCACTAGTCTTGCATGTAAAGTCATAGAAAGAATTATCATGGAAATAACGCAGTAAACCTCCAGACACTGGACCCAACACACTTTGGTTTCCACAAGGGCAGGTCATGTCTAACCAACTTGGTGGACTTCGAGGTCACCAAAGCAATGGATGATGGCAAAATGGTTCAAACTGCGTATACTAGCCTGGCCAAGGCATCTGACAGTATCTCACTCAGGCATTGTTAAACTCAAAGAGGTTAGTTAAATACTGTACATCTCCCTGTGGATAGCCTACTGGCTCAGGCAGGACCCAAGAAGTTAGAAAAGAGGAGTCCACGTCTACAAAGAAGCCAGTCACAAGTGGAGTCCCTCAGGGGTCAGTCATTGGACCACTCCTTTTTGGGCATTTACTTCTCTTAAGTCAAGGCCAATGTCAATGTTCTCTGGCTGACTAAACTTGCAGGGAATTGCAAATTAAGAGCAGTCATGGAATCGCACACAAACAAAAGTTCTTCAGGAAGGGCTGACAAACAACTGGTGTCAGGGCCATGGACTAAAACTACATGCCAAGAAATGCATGACAGTACCCTTTGGGAAGTCATCCACCACTGCTACCATAACACAACCCTTAGAGTTGACCCAGTAATCAGGGACTTGGGGACAACACAGACACAGTAATCTAGCATTTGACCATGACGTGTCTACAATAGTGAGGAAAGCATTCTTGCTGCACAACTTGTAAACAAAGGTATGGCATTTAGGTCCAAGGAAGTTACTGTTCCACTGTATTCATCATTTATCAGATTTACCAGAGTACAATGGTCCCTTCAGTATGCACCTAACAAGACATATCCAACAAGTGGAGCATCCACAGAGGTTCCTCACTAAAAAAAAATAGAAGGTGCAAGTAAAATCTCCTACGCAGACTGTCTCAAGGCCCTGCCCCTGTATAACGTCTCCTACAGGCTGTTGAGGGGGAGATCGATGCCTGGCATACAGGGCATTGTCAGACCTCACTCTGATGGACCTTTCCTGCATATCCACAAAACAGCCATCGTCAGAATTACCCGTTCTAAAGACTTAAACCTTACCTAGTATGTATCCCAAAAAATACCCAGTCTCTGGAAGAGGCTCCCCCCATCCACGTGTAGCAAAGTTCCTTCCTAACCCAATTCAAGTGCAACTTGGACAATTGGATGGGAAACTGGAAATTTATCCCTGGCTTGGCACACATCTCTAATGGACACAGGCAACCTGTAAATAGTTCATCTCCCAGGCTCCTGTTGAAAAAGTTTCATCTTCCAAACCCTGCTTATACTTATCAAGGGTACCAAAACTTGTCAGAGATTTGGAATGCATGGCTAGGCTTAAAAAGTCCCTTGTAGTCAATCAGCCTACTAAACACCTATGAACTAAGGTGAGGCACCCAAGCAATGAACACAGAGTAAGGGTCTTAAGGAAGGATCTCGTGTCCACAGGCTGAACACGTCTTACAACCTGAGGGTATTTCAGACATTGAAGGCAAGCAACACTTAAGCTAGCTATTACTCTATAAAAAAATCTACTCCAGGTGTTTACAATAAAGCTACATAAAACAAAAAACACAGAAAAAGGGAGAACACCAACTATTCCATTAAGAAAAACAAAAAACTAGCACTGAGTAAACACCACTGAAAAGTTCTAATAGGAAAAATACTAATCATAGTCTTCTCGTTACATTCGAGTGACACCTCCAGGTGTATCAGGAGTTAACTTCTAGTGACGAATCTAGAATCTAGGAGTCAAACACTGCTCGTTCATATTTGCAACAATAGCTCAAAAAACATACTATGTACAAGATATTAAAATATTTCATCTTGTTTACACAATGGCAAACTCAACTGCATTAATATTTGACCTCTGTCTACTGCAGGTAAACAGATATTAAATTTTGATAAAGGAATAACCACCACTGCGTCTGAATAAAATTCATATTTTATTTCATTGAGTACTCTGGAGACTTATTGGATCTTGGGAAACCTCCATTACGTTTGTATTTCTCTGCTTCACTCTCAGTCATCCATAAGTTCTATGGACTACAGCAGATATTAAATTTTGTTTTTAAGGATGTTAACTTATATAGATATCATTTTCACATTTTTCAAAATATCTCAACAACCAAGTAACACAGACGGAACTCAGCCTCGTATGAAAGCTCTCAGTTAGATGAATAAAATGCTAGACAGTAGGTGAGTAACTTAAAGTTTGCTGAGATACTGTAAGCTGTTTACAGAATATTACAAATGTAATACTGTGTTTACTGCGACTTACCTAAAGAATATCACTACAAAAATAGTTTGTGTTGAAGAGTTTGCCATTTATCCTTTTTTTATAATCCCTGTGATTCCAGAGATATGAACATTTGTTTGAAATGTGAGGACAATTTGATTTTGTCAAAAGGCTTAGGCTCCTCCCAATGGAAGTTACAGTGCAAACTTTCTGAACACTGTTAGAGTGAATGAGTTAAGGACATACCTTTCAACCCCAACGAATTCTTCGGAATTTACCAGTTTTGAGGGCAAAATAATGAGGTGCCACGAATTTCCGGGTGACCCCTTCAATTCCAGAATTTTTAAATTTTATTTATAATTTTAAATACAGCTGACATCACCACATTTTCACCAGTGTGTAAGGGTGTGCATGATGATGTCAGCTGCATTATAAAATTGCAGGACTCTGACACCTGTAGCAGGAGATTTCAAAAAAAAAAAAATCTTCAGCTGTTTAAAGCTGCAGCAGCCAACCAATGACAATATTGCATTAATGGGTGGAGGTTCGGTAACTTGCTTGCCTCTGAGGTGGAGATGGCACAAATGCCAAATCAGAGAAAGCAGAAAACGTATTCCTAGTGAGGATTTAACTTGTGCCTCAAGCCTTATTCTTTCCCTTCATGGTTTTAGAAACCTAAAAGACATATAGAAATTATGCCTGGACAAATGAGAGACGCAGTAAATCCCCAGTGATGATGAATCCTTTTATAGTTTGAATATGCAATCAGTATATTTAATTTTCACCCATTTCTCAATTGTTTTCAAGTGATCCCAACCGGTAGTGGTTGTAGGCTGTAGCAGCAGTCCATTATATAAATTACTGCAAGTTACTGTTTGGTTTGCTCTCCTGTTTATCACTGCAAGTTATGTACATGAAATGTAGTTTTGAAAGTTACTGAACACAAGAATCAAATGATGCCAATAGGATTTGTTTCACCTACTACTATTGTAAGTTTAACAGATGCCACCTTTTTTTTTTTTTTTATCACATTGTCTATAACGGTTTCTCTGTTTTGTTTCTTTTAAGGCAAGTTTACACATTTTAGGTCTCTGGCTGCTCTTTATTCAGCTCGTATTTGTCATTTTATTGTGTTGATTGGGATAGGTTGCTCAAATGTATAAGTTGCATTGTCTGTAAATGGAGATGAAAGATGCAAAAGCTCTTATGTTGTCAACATTCTAACTTTTTAAGAGCAATATTTAAAAATGTGCCTTGCCTATTCGGGGCCTTTGTCCCACCATTTGTGGCTTTATCCAGATTTTTTTTGCTCTAAGTAGTTGAGAGGTACATTCACCAATCGTGTAGTATCTTCTCTCATAGCAAATAGTCTCAACTCTCTCTCTACGTCTTTCCTTTCCTCTTCATTTGAAACAAAGCCAGATGTCTGCATAAAATAAAGGTTTGTTGACAATTTTACTGCTTGCATTTATTTAAAAAAATACACAAGCGGTACGGTACCATTCTGAAGCAAAATCTGGAGTATTTGAGGCAGGCAACATTCAACATTTAACTGTTAACTTCTACTCCATAACACTGGTGGTACCATTTGTGGAAAATGATGTAGAACCTACAAGACTTCATAATATTACACCTTAAGAACCTGACTTAAAAGTATGAATTGTAAAACTGCGCATTTACAGGTAAGATGAGATCTATGGCCTGACTACCCTGATCTATACCTTTAGAAATGCTCATGGATCATGGTCGGAAATTAAATAAAATACCAAGTATTAGGATTCGGTGCTAAACTGCATGCACAGCAACGGTAACCCCTACTTACTTTTAGCACTAGCTCCAACATTGTGACATGAGAAATCCCATCGAAGTAGGCAGTTTGGATTGCAGTGACCTGTGTTACATTCTTGGGAGTCGGCAGAGAACATTAGTTCTGTGGTAGAGTTTAGACTGCAACAAGTGAACCTCTTTACTTAGGCCTTGGTAATTTCTTAAACAGGCAGAATTTGTTTACTTTAGGTGCAGTCATTACAGCAGACATTTCACATGTTGTCATTTGAATCTAACCGTGTTTTGCAGGCAACTGCTCTGCCAAAACCATACCGTGAAATGAAAAAACACAGTATTCTACAGATTACACAAATTGGGGGTTCAAGAGCCCAAGGCCCTTGTTTGTGTGTGTGTGTGTGTAAATGTTTCTGCAGGCTTGCACGTATTTCTACATGCAGGCAATGCCTTCTCCTATCTGGACCACAGGAACAGTGGGCTGTGCTCTGCATTAATTTAACACATAGCGCCCACCTCT
>NC_056745.1:724872988-724918186 GCF_019279795.1 Protopterus annectens
AGATATACACAGGCAAATCTGTTTTTACTTAAACAGGACAAGGTCCTTTCGTAAATCTGACCAGTTATTTTTGGCTTTTTCTGGACCTAAGTTAGGATCTGCTGTTGCTAAGGTCACATTAGCTAGATGGTTGGACTGTGTGACCTTCATTTATACACAACGCAATATCTCGTTGCCTACTACCATGAAAGCTCATTCAACAAGGGTTGGTGGCAACCTCTGCTGCCTACCATGCCAGAGCTTCTTTACGTGACATCTGTGCAGCTGCAACTTGGGCTATGCCTTATATCTTCATCAATCATTACAAATTGGATTTGGCCTCCAGGGGAAGAGTATCTTTCGGTTCTATGATGCTCAGCAATTTCCTTCCATGAATCTCCCAGGAATAGAGGTAGCTGGGGAACTCTCTCCCATGCGTAAGGAATAAACGAGGATTAACAATATCAGATAAAGAAGTCTTACCGTAACTTTCCATCTGTATTGTTGATCCTTGTTCAGTCATTACGACCTTTCCCTCCTTCCCCCTCCTGTGGTTTCTAGTGGATCTCACCATCCGGTTCTCTTAGGTTATTTGACCAGAGGTAGCCTCTACCTTCTTTGACTTGCAAACTCAATCTGAGGTAATAGGGAGAGGGGAATTGTGGGTAAGAGTTTAGCTCGAGAGTTTGAAGCTGACGCGAGCTTGGAAAATGGCCGGCTCGGTTCCGAAGTCAGAACAGATACCCATGTGTAATGACTGAATGAGGATCAGCAATACAGATGGAACGTTATGGTAAGACATAACTTCTTTATATTCTGCATCTACCAATCCCCATGGGTGCTGGTTAAATAAGAGTTTGCTGTACCGTTGCTTTGCTTGTTTAAGTGCCTTGTTGGAGAACCTTTTTTACTCGGTCTGCGTTTAAAATTTGTTAGAGGTCTGCTAGGAGGGGTAAGTCCGAGTGTGATAGTGTGCAAGTCCTTGTACGCAATTTATCCAGATGCCTCTTGTTTGGGCCCAGAACACGACTACAAATCCTGCTCCATCTGTCAGTTCATAGGTTCATAGGTTCATAGATTAGTACTAAGCTAACTGCCCTTGCGAGCCATTTTACCTTGTGTTTTGTGGGCAAACACCTTAACCATTAGGCCACCCTCCCTAAACCCCTCAGGTCGAGACTTTCCACTCTTAATACCTTTCTTGCTTAGCTCAGTCTAAGACTGCAGACTCCCCTTCTTCCAACATTACCCTTCTCCCCAAAAATCTTGCACCCCAAGACTATTTTCAGTCAAGCATACATGTCAGATGTACCCACTGAGATCGTCGAACCCACGGTACGTCAGATCACATTTTGGGTTCCCACTACAGAGACCCAGTCAGAGGACAATACAGCCCCTAAGACTTTGCAGATTGCGGGTACTTTGGGCGAACAGTGACTTGTTTCAGAGGGCCAGCTTTGGAACCCCTTAGAACCTCTTATGGGAAGAGGTCCCTGGTACATGAAATGTGCCAAGCCTCCAAACCTTTGAGAGACTGTTAGGCAGACGTCACACCTAAAAAGAAGAAAAAACAGAAAATTAAGCATGTGATGTTCCCTACAGCTGTTGGAGAAAAGGAATGGACTGATTTTTCACTGGATTACTCTTCAGAGTCAATATTCACAACAGCTCTCTTTGAATGAAGGGGACTCTCTCTCTCGCAGTTCTCCCTTGAAAGAGGCTTCCTTTGGAGAAACAATTCAGAATGAGTCATTTTGAATGTCAGTCGGAGCAAATCTCTGATGTACAAGAGATACTACAGCCTTCTGGAGCTGGGCACACCAGCCCCTTCACCAATCCCCACAGTCCCGGAAGCACATCAGGATGCCTTTCACTATGCTACTGTATTACTACACGTGATTCTCAGCCTCCAGCTCCTAAAAGACCAGACAAATTTTGTAAGTTTCCTGATAAGCTAACATACCAGTATAAAAATCCTGTGGCTGATCTTGCTACAATGTCTATCACTTTGGATAAGCCATCCAATCTGCTCCCCAGTGTTAATGCTGTCCCCCACAGACAAGGATAGCAGGGCCATGGATAGGTGGGGTATGAAAGTCTGTGCATTTGTAACGTGGGTATACAGTGTTCTTAGTTTGCATTTGAAAGTTGGTATCCCACAATTCTATTGGAGTGGGCGGGGTTACATAATTAAGTATGCAAATTTGATGTTAATCAGCATACAGATTTGTATCTATTTTTCATGGGCCTTGTCCAGATTTTTTATGTTTCCAGGTTGTTGCAGGAAATTCCTCAGGTTCTTTGCTGGTTCATCATATTTTTTACTGCTCTGCACTTTGGGCTTTCTACAGCACCTAGAGTTTGGTTTTAAAAAAAAAAAAAAAAAAGTCTAGCCCCAATGGTAGTTTTCCCCTGCCTGGATGACCTCTTGATTCAGGCTCTATCCATTTACACTCTCTCTGAGCATTTACATTACTCATTTCATCTCCTGACTATACTGGGATTCACCATCAGTTTCAAAAAATCTAATCTCTTGCCCACGTGGGACCTAGTTTTCATGTGTTAGACTAAACACAAGCAGAATGTAGGCTTTATCAATCTGGGAAGCTTCTTCCAAACCCTGTACTCACTGCACTGCAAGGAAGATCCTTAGGGCTCTGGGGTTCATGGCTGCTTCCATCCCAATGTTTCACCTGGCCAGATTACATATAAGGAAAATTCATTGGTATCTGAAATCTGTGTGGTTCCAGCACTTACACCTCTAGGATACCTTGATCCCTCTACTGTCCTGCATGAAAAAGGAGCTTGTCTGGTTAGTCATTCTCAACGTAGGTCTTCCTTTCACCTCGCCCCCTCACAACCAAATTCTTCACACAGATGCCTCAAACAGATTTTAGGGGCTTGGACAGGATCCTACAAAGTTCAGGGGGAAATGGTCCTCTTCTCCTGAAGGAACATATCAACCTGAAAGAAAAGAGCTCTTCTGCAGCTCTGCAAACTTTCTCACATCTATGGAAACCAGGCAGCTCTTAATGTACACAGACAACACCACAGTGATATGGTATATAAACAAGGAGGAATAAGGTCCTACTTCCTGTGCAGATTGGCATGGGAGGCATAAGAGCTGGACAAGAAATTGAACATGACAGTCCCAGAAGCATACATTCCCTCAAGTGAATGTGTTGGCGCAGACTCTTTAAGCAGAGACCTTGAGAACCTCCTATGAATGGACCCTGAACATGCAGTTTTTCAAATCAATAATGCACCACTGGGGCATGCTGCAGATAGACCTCTTTACATCTCAAGAACATCACCAGCTTCCTGTGTTCTGCACCAGGACCCCTCCTTTCAGTGGACAAGGAGATTTCTGTGTGCCAATCTCCACTGTTACTTTTTCTAAGGGTCCTACTAAAAGTCCAAAAGGACACTCCAAAACTCTTGCTCCTTGACTGACTCTAGCCAAGGCAGCATTGGTTTCCCATCATATTACACCTGTCCAGAGAAGACACTGGAAAATTCTGATTCAACCAGACCTAATTACTCAACAGAAGAGTCTGCTTTTACATCCCAACCTACAGTCCGTCAGTTTCACACTGTGAATGATAGATTTTCCATTTGACGTCACAAACACAAGAATCCATCTTATTAGAGGTCCCCACTTTAGTAGCTGTCTAAACTCCTGGATTCTGGTTTGGCCTACTCATCCATTAAAGCCCATTTGTCAGCCATCCGTGCCTATTTGCCTTTTGATCCTCCTCTCATGTCCAGGGCATAGGTCAAACTCCTTCCTGAAAGGAGTTTTGCATATTAAGAAGCAAAGAAAACCGATCCACACCATGGGATCTTAACTTTGTTCTGGAAAAGCTTACTTTGCCTTGTGTTGAGCCTGTGGTATCTGCCATCATAATATTCTGCACATGGAAAACTGTCCTTTTGGCTATAACATTTGCATGGAGTGTCTGAACTCCAGGCAGTCATGGCTATACCCCCCTTTCTCATTTTCCACAGGGACAGGGTAACTCTTAGGTCAGTCTTTTTTTCATGCCCAAGGTAGTGAATGAGCTGTGTCTCAGTCAAGTCCATCCACCTGCCTACTTTCTTTCCCAATCCTCAAAATGAGGGGGGGGATCATACACACTCCTGACATTCACAGACAACTGAGGTTCTATTCAGACAACAATGAATGTCAGAAAAACTGACTATTTTTCTTTTGTGGAGGCCAGGCTGGGCAAACAATCTAAAAGCAAACTATTGCATTTTGAATATCGAAGGCCATTTATTTCCGCTACTTCATCTTTCGGCTGTTCCCATTAGGGGTCGCCACAGCGGATCATCTGTTTCCATTTCTTCCTGTCCTCTGCATCTTGCTGTCACACCAACCACCTGCATGTCCTTTCTCACCACATCCATAAACCTTAACTTAGGCCTTCCTCTTTTCCTGTTACCTGGTAGCTTCATCCTTAGCATCCTTTTCCCAATATACTCAGCATCCCTCCTCAGCACATGTCCAAACCAAAGTAATCTTGGCCCTGTCCACCCTCTTCACACCCAGTGCAAATCTTAACATCTTTAACTGTGCCCCATCCAGCTTAACTCCTGCCTTTTTGTCACTGCCACTGTCTCTAACCCATATAACATAGCTGGTCTCACTACCCTCTTGTAGACCTTCCCTTTCACTATTACTGGTACTCGTCTGCCACAAATCACTCCTGACGCTCTTCTCCACCCATTCCATCCTGCTTATACTCACTTCTTCACTTCTCTTCCACACTCACCATTACTCTAAACTATTGATCCCAAGTATTTAAACTCATCCACCTTCGCCACCTCTACTCCTTGCATCCTCACCATTCCTGTGTCCTCCCTGTCATTCACACACACACACACATTCCGTCTTAGTCCTACTGACCACCATTCCTCTTCTCTCTAGAGTATGTCTCCATCCCTCCAGGATCTCCTCCACCTGTTCCCTACTCTCACTACAGATCACAATGTCATCTGCAAACCTACATATATCATGGTAAATCATTGCCCTCCTGCTCTAAAGCACATTCCACTCAGGCAGTAGCCTCCTCTTGTGCCTTCTACAAGGATGTTACCAGGTCTATCTAGGAAGCTGCCACTTGATTCTGTATGCACACTTTTACCAAGTACTACAAGATTGATACCTTCTCCAGATCTAGGGCTGCCTTTAGTAGATAAGCTTGTCTGGTCTCCTAGACAGTTCATCTTTTCCATTAGCCATCCACCCTTTTTTCTCCTCTTAAGCTCTGGAAATCATCCATCTGTTATGAATACTGCAACAGTGATTTCAGTCAGGACATAGTACAGTTCTGTAAAAACTTACTATGATAGTAGATGTCCTGTTAATTCACTCTTACACTATTCTTTATCCCTTTCCTCACTTGTCAATGGATTTCACATATGTCGGTCTCTGGGGTGAGTTTTTGCCTGATCACACCTAGCAGACCAGTCTTCTCTCCATTGTCTGCAAGCTGCTGAAGAACTCCTGCGTATGTCTGCCTTCATACCATGAAGCACACGAGCTGAGGTCGTGAATCAGGCATTCACCATTAGGAGGGTTAAAGCTTTGGTACCATAAATGGATGTCCGCAGACAAAAACCCATCTGTTATGAATACTGCAACAGTGATCAGTAGAACATCTATTGTTATGGTAAGTTCTTACACAACTGTACTTCATAGTTCACTGTACTAATTTATTTTATATTTGTTGACCGGGATAGTCCGACTGGATACATGTCCATTTTCAGCGGAGGGCCGGGGAGAAAAGCTCCAAACTCAACACACACAAAAAATAATACAGGAAAAATAATATCAATACATGTTGCAAACAGTTTACAGACTGTTCAGTCAAGCAAGTTATACATTCGATCATTATTAAACTTACATAAGTATACTAGCAACACAGCTTGTATGTAGTATAAAGTACTGTTTGGCACACAATTATGGAAAAGAGCTAGTCAGGATTAGAGCAAGGACATAACCAGTGTATCTTAAAATGTCCGAGACATTTTTGAATTGTTAGTGAGGATACTAGAGTAAGGATGGCAGGAAGGGAGTTCCAAGTTTTGCCGACAGAGTTGGCAAACAGGGAGTCCCCAGCTGAGTTATTGGTTTTGAATCTTTGAACCAACAGTCTGTTAGATGAGCGAAGTGGCCTGAGGTTACTGTAGGGGCTAATGATGCTTTTAAGTGTAGATGTATTTTCAGGTTGGTTGAGTACTTTATATGGCAGTATAAACTAGTTGTATTGAAGTAGGCTAGATAATTCATGCCACCCTAGAAGATTTAGGTTATGACAATGGTGTATCCTAAATGCCGTGCCTGTGGCAAATCTAGGAATGTGGTCATAGCAGCTAGAGCGCTTGCTAAGGTTGGATTTATTCAGATTGGTGAATAAAGGGGAAGCATAGAGAAGGGTAGAGAGTAGATGGGAATGGGCAGTATCAGATGTTCATCGTGTTACATTGCTGCAGTCATTGCACTTGGGTTATCCTGCCGTCAGGCGGTCCCGCAGTCGGCCAGAGTTCCAAAGTCTTGGCCCGGCGTCGGTTGTTGTTGCTTCTTCCCTGACGTCACTGCGCCAGGGGTATATAAGATGCATCCGACGCCATTTTCCCTAGTCTTTCTTGCTGCGCGGTGCCCGAAGCAGAAGCTGCTTGCAAATGCCGGTTGGCCGACTCCTGAGATTTTTGAAGTCGAATTTCAGATCCGAAGTCTTCAATAAAGCTAAGTACCCCATTGGGGAAACTTTTTTTCTTGCCTCAGACAGATGGCAGAAAAAGTTAATAATTGTATTTCTTGTGGGAAGCAAATACCTCATAAGGACTTCCTCTCTTACTGTATTCCATGCCTAGGCCCTGATCACGACATTACTAGTTGTCGGCTTTGTGGTAGATTTAAACGCACTATAAAAAGATGTTTTGATTTTGCTGTGCACTACTTTGGCCGAAGGTTCAATTATACTATGCCGTCGGATCAACCGACGACCTCAATACCAAAAAAACACAGACAAGGATAAAGACAGGCATCCGAGGTCCATAACCGACGACGAAACTTCTAGGCCAGTCGCCAGTTCTCAGTGAGGCGCTTTCGCAGCCCCCGACACCCGCTACCTCAGAGCCACAGGCCGCGTCCGACTCCCACGTGGAGACAACTAGGCCTCTGGAAACTCATGGTATTGGGCCTACGGAAACTAATCCTTCAGATGGGTCTGGAGCCGCTGAGCAGGCATCGGCTTCTGAGGGTGTTTTCAGACCTTCGCAACTTACCATTAAAACAACAGCCAAGGCAAAGGTACCATTAAAGACAAAGAAACAAGTACAGCATTCTCCTGGACAGTCGACCATGCCTAAGAAACAGATGCTTAAAATGGCCGAAGACCTCATTACTCTAATCAGGGGTTCCCATCCCCTCCTGAGAAAAGGCCTAGGCAGGATACAGACTATGATTCCTCTGATCAGGTTTCCATTTGCTCTGATTCCTCTTCAGACCTGGGATACTCTTTACCCCCCCCCCCCATGAGGACTCTGATGCTGAAGAATCTATTCCTTCAGCCTCTCCTCCTGAGGATTATTCTTTTTGGGGAACTTTACATACCATGAGGGAGCATTTCCATTGGGAAAGTCAGGATTACTCAGAATCCAAGAAAAGGCTCAGGGATTTCCTTTTATTGCCTAAGCACAGGCCGCTGGCTGTTCTGCCTGTGCTAGACATTGTGGATGATGTGTTCTCTGAATCCAGCTTATCTCCTGATTCTTTGCCCCCTACTCCAGCCAAGCCAGACAGATATAGAGTCCCTGACTCTCACAAGTTTCTTTACCAAAACCCTTCTGCTGATCCAGAAACTATTTCCCAGGGTCCAAAAGGGGTTAAGGCTTCCATTGCAAAAAATCTAGTACCCTCTGACAGATTCCAGAGCTTTAGATAGATGGGGGAAGAAAGTATACACTTCTGCAACTTTAGCAGTAAGAGCTTTAAATTGCCAATTTCACATGCTTAAGTACCAACAATATTTAATGGCTCAGTTAAAACAGAAAATGCTTGCAAGCTCAGAAGCTCCTGATTGTAAAGAAATGCAGGATTTATTGCATGCAGTTGAACAAGTGGGAAAACATACTCTGCAATGTGGTTTTGATTCTTTAGAGGTCTCTTGTAGAGCCGCAGTTACAGGTTCTGTGATTCGAAGACATGCTTGGTTAAAAGAACAGAGTTTATCTGATCATGTTAAGGCAAAATTATTGGATGCTCCTTTACAGCATGATACCTTGTTTGGTGTTAAGGCAGAAGAGGTGTTAAAGAAAATGGAGGATAAAGCTAAATCTTTGCAAACAGTCAAGGATTTCCTACAGGTACAGCCACCTCGGTTTAGCAGAAATTGGCCAACAAAAATTGGTCCTTTCCAGTGTCAGGCCACAGAGAGGCAGATACAGACGCCCAAGAGGCAGATCTCAACCCCCAGGCTCAAACAGACTACAGTGGGGCACCTCAACCCCAAAAGGAGGTGAGGACAAGTCTCAACCTTACAGGAAACCGTCACAATGACTTTCCCCTTCGTATGCCAAGCACGTCCCTTTTGGAAGCCCCCTTAGGGGGAAAACTAGCACTTTTTCTCAAAACTGGCAAACAGTCACCCAAGACAAATGAGTTCTGAATAATTGTGTCTCAAGGTTACAGGTTCCACTTTCATACTTTACCAAGGCTAAAAGGAATGCCAGACCTGCCACAAAATCAATGGGCAGAGGCACAAAAACAAATTTCTGCCCTCATGGACATGAGAGCTATTCAAAAAGTACCACAACAGGGACAAGGATTTTACTCAAGACTCTTCCTGGTCCCCAGAAAGGACAAGGCCTGGAGGCCCATACTAGACCTTTCAATTCTGAATACTTACCTGGATATTCCAAAATTCAAAATGTTGACATTACAGCAGCTTCTACCCATGCTGGGCAAGAAGGCTTGGCTTGTTACTCTGGACCTCAGAGGCATGCCTGCATGTCCCTATCAGACAAAATTGCAGAAGATACCTCAGATTCAAAGCTGGTACAATGCACTACCAATTCTCTGCACTGCCCTTTGGCTTATCTACTGTGCCCAGGGTCTTCACAAAGAGCCTGGCACCAGTAATTGCATTTTGCAGACAAAAAAGAATACAAATATATCCATACCTGGACGACTGGCTCATTCAAGCAGAGACAAAGGACATTCTTCTACAGCATCTGGCATTTGTAAAAAGGTTGCTAATTTCTCTAGGGTACACAGTAAATGAAAAGAAGTCAAAACTAGTGCCCTCGCAACAGATTATATTCCTGGGTGCCAGCTTAAATACAACGGCCCAGACAGCTTACCTCACGACAGACAAACAAGTTCAACTAACTCAATATTTTCAATTACTGGCAAAAAAGTCCCATCTCCCTGCAAGAAAAATTCTGCAGGCCCTGGGATTCATGGCATCCTGCATACTACTAATGCCATATGCCAGACTGCATATGAGGAAATTACAATGGTACCTAAAAAGTGTTTGGACTGAACACTCTCTCAGTTTAGAAGCAGTAATACCAATGATTCCCTGCCTACAACAGGAGTTTCGATGGTGGGCACAGGCATGTCACCTAAACAAGGGTCAGCCTTTTACCCAACCCACAGCCAGGCAAACTCTAACAGATGCTTCGGATTACGCCTGGGGAGCACACATGGCAGGAAAATGCATTCAGGGCAAGTGGATCACAGACCAGATGCATCTTCACATCAATCAAAAAGAGATGTTGGCTGTTCAAAATGCCCTAACAGCTTTCAAGGACCATCTGCAACCAGGACAATTATTACTAAAGACAGACAACACCACAGTAATGTTGTACATAAGCAAGGGGGCACTCATTCTTATCCCCTATGCAGGAAGCCATGACCTTGTGGAACACAGCTCTAACGTATCAAGTTCACCTGAAGCACAATTCCTGCCAGGAAAGAAAAATACTCTGGCAGACTATCTAAGCAGAAGTATCATGGACCCTCACAAATGGAAATTGAATCCACAAATCTTCAGCATGGTAATGCAAAAATGGGGATGCCCAGACATAGATCTTTTTGCCTCCCCACTGAATTACCAACTACAAAAATTCTGCACAAGGACTTATCACAAACAAGCATGGAAAGTGGATGCTCTTTTGTTCAGCTGGAAAAACCTAAAAGTTTATGCCTTCCTGGCACTGCCTCTCCTTTCAAAGGTACTCCTAAAAGCCAGACAAGAAAAACCACAGATGCTCCTGATTGCTCCAGACTGGCCACGCCAGCAACTGGTACCCTATCTTAAGGAACTTGGCTCAAGGCCCACCATGGATTTTGCCTCAAATTCCACACCTTCTGACTCAACAAAACAATCCGATCCTGCACGGTCAGCTCAAAACCCTAAACCTGGCTGCATGGCCGATACATTAGTCAAACAGGCAACACCTCTGTCTAAAGCTGTTATGGATGTCATTTTGGAGGCCAGGAGGCCTAGCACCAGGAAAGCTTACTCAGAAAAATGGAAGGGATTCTGCGCCTGGAACCAGGCTCAAAGCTTTGACCCTCTTGTTCCAAACATTCCTCAGATTTTACAATACTTAACTGAGATGCTGGACAGAAGCCTATCCTCATCAATTAAGATCCACACTTCTGCCATTTCAGCACATTACAACACAGATACTCCTTTATTCTCTCATCCCTTGCTAAAGCAACACCTCAGAGGGGCTAAAAACATAAGACCGGCCCGGAGAGCACCAACTTGGGACCTCAATTTTGTTTTGGAAAAACTGACCCTACCACCTTTTGAGCCAGCCAATACAGCCAATCTAAAATTCTTATCATGGAAAACAGCTCTGCTGCTGGCAGTAACTTCAGCACGAAGAGTCTCAGAGCTACAGGCATTAATGGCAGTGGAACCTTTTATAATTTTTCATCGGGACAGGGTTTCTTTAAGGACAAACCCTGCCTTTATGCCAAAGGTGATATCTAGTGTGGCTCTTAACCAAACCATCCATTTGCCAACTTTTTATCCAAACCCCCAGAATAAAGGGGAGAAATTTCTGCATTCTTTGGACATACACAGGCAGCTATGCTTCTACTTGGACAAGACAAAAAAGCTTTCAGGAAAACTGAGCAACTGCTTCTAGCATATGCTGCAGGATCACAGGGCAAGGCCATCTCAAAGCAGACTATATCCAAATGGATAGGACACTGTATTTGTTACTGCTTCACACAGCATGGAAAATCAGTCCCAAATACCATTAGGCCGCATTCCACCACGGCAACAGACACTTCAACAGCCTTTCTCAGAGGAGTACCTACCAAGGAAATTTTGGAGGCTGCAACTTGGAGTTCAGTGCACACCTTTACCAAGCATACTTGCCTCTTTACTCTAAATCCAGAGCAAGATTTGCCACTGCAGTTCTGCAGGGCCTCATAGCCAATCCTATCTCTTTATAGACCAGCCACCCAACCTTAGCTTTGGGATTCTACCCAAGTGTAATGACTGCAGCAGTGTAACACGATGAACATAGTACAGTTTTGTACCTACCATAAATGTAGATGTTTGAGTGTTCACACTGCTGCAGTCCAGGTTACCCTCCCTCCATCCCCTCTGAACTAGCTGGACTTATCTATACCTTTCTATCCTATACAACCTTTGTGGTGTATTTGCTTGTAACTGAAGGTATTGTTTTTATTTTATATGTATATTTTTTATTAGCAATATGTATTGCCTACTTATTGGGAGCACCTGACATCTGGGGCAAGAAAAACTGAAGAAAATGGCGTCAGGGAAGAAGCGACAGCAACCGACGCCGGACCAAGACTTTGGAACTCTGGCCGACTGCGGGGACCGCCTGACGGCAGGATAACCCAAGTGTAATGACTGCAGCAGTGTGAACACTCTAACATCTACATTTATGGTCGGTACAAAACTGTACTTTATTCATGTTTCACTGTTGCAGTCATTACATTTGGGTTATCTGCTTGCAGGTAGCCCTCAGTCAGCCTGATTAACAAAGTCTTGGATCCTGCGTCAGTTGCTGTCCCTTCTTCCATGACGTCATGTCGTCAGGGGTATAAAACATGCAGCCGACGCCATTACATCGGTCTTTCTTGCCATGCGGTGCCCGAAGCAGTTTGCAAGTGCTGGTCGGGCGATCCTGAAATTTTCGTTTGAGTTTCAGAACTGAAGTCTTTAACTAAAGCTAAAGTACCCCGTTGGGGAAACTTTTTCTTGCTCTTTACCAATGTCAGTAAAAGTTAATAATTGCATTACTTGTGGAAAGCAAATACCTCATAAAGATTTTCATTCGTACTGTATTCCTTGCCTAGGCCCTGACCACAACGTACCTTGCTGTCGGTTTTGTGCTTTATTTAATCAGCGCACTAACCGTCTGTATATTTTTGCCTCTAAATATTTCGGTTCATGGTTTAATTATCCAGAAATGTCGTCGGTTGGCCATCCGACTACCGGAATTCCGAAAAAACGCAAAGATAAAGACAGAGACAGGCCATCTAGGTCCAAAACTGCCGACAGCACTTCTCCTTAGCCAGTCGGGAGTTCGCCGGTGCTCAGTGAGGCGATGTCCTTCAAGGATGCATCTGCAGTCCTAACAAATGGGTTGTCCTGGCCTCAGACAGCCCTTCGGTCGGCCGGATTCCAAAGTCTGGGTCTGACCTTGGCTGATGTCGCACTTCACCCGACGTCATAGCTGCAGTTCTGCGGGTATAAAGGCATCAGCCGACGCCATTTTCCTCAGTCTTTCTTGCCGCGTGGCGCCCGAAGCAGAAGCTGTTCGCAAGTGCCGGTCGGTCAGAACCAGAGATTGCTACTACCGAAGACTTCTAAAAAGCTAAGTACCCCATTGGGGACTCTTTCTTGCCTCAGCCGATGTCAGAAAAAGTGAATAACTGTTTAACTTGTGGGAAACAAATACCTCATAAAGATTTCCACTCTTACTGCCTACCTTGTTTAGGCCCAGACCACGACGTAGCAGCTTGTCTAGCCTGTGCTTCCTTCAACCGACGGACACTTAGACGTCGGTCGGAGTTTGCAGAGGAGTTTTTCGGCTCCGCTTTTGCTTATATCATGCCGTCGGAGACTCCGACTTCACATTTAGCTAAAAAGCGTAAGGAAAAGGACCGACACTTGCGGTCCGCGGTTTCAGCCGAAACTGCGGTTAAGCCAACCCAGAGTGTCTCGGTTTCGCTGAAACCGAGTCCAGTTCTTCCTTGCCGGCATGCCTCCTACTACCGAGGCCTCTTCCAGCATGGCTGAATCTGCTACGGAAAATCCACCTGCTCTTACAGTTTCTCAGGATTTATCAGATACTATCCCCTTAGATGTATCTACTCCTGCACGTGGAGCTGCTAGGCCCCCTGCATCCATGTCAATTAAGGCTTTTGCCAGGGCTAAAGCAGCTAAATCTTCAAAGGCCGTGCCTGCTAAAACCCCCTCTCACAGGCCTAGCTCTAATACTTAAATGCTTAGTCTAGCAGAGGATCTCATTTCTTTGATCAGGGGAACCCAGTCTCACCCTGACAGGGCCTCTCACCCACCTCCAGAGAAGAGGCCTAGAGCAGAGCCCCCTGAGCCAGTTTCTTCAGACTACTCCTCTGATGATTCAGAAAATACAAATCCTCCAGAAGGCCCTTATTCTCCATATGAGGACTCTGATGCAGAGGATTCCATACCTTCTGCCTCTCCTCCTGAGGAATTTTCTTTGGGGAAACCTTGCATGCTATGAGGGAACAATTTCAATGGCAGGGCCAGGATTTTTCAGACTCTAGGAAAAGGCTTAGGACCTTTTTGCATTTACCACAGCATAGGCCTTTAGCTATTCCTCCAGTACTTACAGTTGTGGATGATGCATTTAATGATGCTTGTACTGCCCTGACTCACTGCCTCCGGCCCTGCTAAGCCCGACAGATACTACAGGGTTCGGACACACATTATCATTTGTATAAGGCTCCTATTGCAGATCCTGAAACTATTTCACAGGGCCCCAAAGCTGTAGCAGCTCCCTCTGCAAAAATACCCCTCCCTCTGAAAGAGAATCTAGGGCATTGGAGAGATGGGGTAAAAAGTTTATACTTTTGCTACTCTTTCTAGGGCCTTAAACTGTCAATTCCACATGATTCAGTATCAGGAATTTCTGTTAGATCAGCTCACTAAAAAACTGTCCTCGCCTGAGCCTTTAGACCGCAAGTCCCTTCAGGATTTGGTGCATAACACTCAGCAGGTCAGTAATCATTCCTTAAAATGCGGCTATGATGCACTGGAGGCTTCCTTTAGATCAGCTATGACTGGTACAGTGATCAGAAGGCATGCAGGGTTAAAAGAGCAATCCTTACCAGACCATGTAAAGTCAAAGCTTCTAGATGCTCCCATGGAAAAGCACAGTTTGTTTGGTTCCCCTGCACAGCAAGTGTTGAAGAAGGTGGAAGAAAAAGCTAAATCTGTCCAGACAGTCAAGGATTTCTTACAGGTCCAGCCTCCGAGATTTAGTAGGAACTGGCTTTCCAAGAATTGGTCCTTTCCAGACACCACCAGAGCACAGAGAAGCAGAAATAGATGCCCCAGAGGCAGAGGTCAATCCAGAGGTGCCTACAAGGGACGTCAGTGGCAGCCTAACAGCCAGAGAAGTACTGCCACAGATCCAGCCACTACCACTTCCACAGGACAATCACAGTGACTTGGCTCTGAAACCGCCTACCAGGGAACAACTGGGAGCACCCTTAGGCGGAAAGCTAGCCTTATTTTCAGTAAATTGGCATTACATTACAGGAGACAAATGGATTTTACAGACAATAGACAAAGGCTACAGGTTTCACTTCCATACTCTTCCAAAGAAGAGAGGAATGCCAAACCTACCTCCAAACCAAAGGACAAACGCTCTACAGCAAATAGACCACTTACTAAGGATGAGAGCTATAGAAAAGGTACCGGCTATGGAACAAGGACAAGGATTTTATTCAAGGCTTTTCCTGGTACCAAGAAAGGAAAACCAATGGAGACCTATCCTCGACCTGTCCGCTCTAAACACATATCTCATTGTCCCAAAATTCAAGATGCTGACCCTACAGCAACTTCTTCCCATGCTGGGCAATGAGTCTTGGCTGGTGACTCTGGATCTCAAGGAGGCATACCTGCACGTTCCCATACGACCAAATTGCAGAAGATACCTCAGATTTCTTGCAGGATCAGAGCATTATCAATTCTCAGCATTGCCTTTTGGCTTATCTACTGCGCCCAGAGTATTCACGAAATGCCTGGCATCAGTAATTGCTCATTGCAGGCTTCAGGGAATTCAAATTTATCCATACCTGGACGACTGCCTGTTACAAGCGGACAGCAAAGACAAATTAACAAAAGATTTGAAAAAGGTTATTCACCTGCTGCAAGCCCTGGGATACACAGTCAACACAAAAAAGTCAAGGCTGATACCATCCCAAAGGATAACCTTCTTGGGTGCAGAACTGGACACATCAAACCAGATGGCATTCCTCACAGCAGAAAAACAGAAGCAGCTACCACTCTATTTCATGGCATTAACAATGCAGAACCAGCTTACAGCAAGGAAAATCCTGCAAGCCCTGGGTTACATGGCATCCTGCATAATATTAATTCCACATGCCAGACTACATATGAGGAAGTTGCAATGGTACCTGAGGAATTTATGGTCTCAGCACAAGCACAGCCTAGAAACCCAAATTCCAATAATTCCATGCCTGAAACAAGAATTCCAGTGGTGGGCCCAGGCCTGTCAATTGAACAAAGGACTGCCCTTCCACAGGCCTCACCCAAACCAGACTATCACCACGGACGCCTCAGACCTCGGTTGGGGGGCACACATGATGGACAAGTGCATACAAGGCTTATGGACTCAAGACCAGATGAACCTACACATAAATCAAAAAGAGATGCTGGCAGTAAAACAGGCAATTCAGACATTCAGACCACTTCTTCAACAGGGTCATTTGCTGATAAGGACGGACAACACCACAGTTATGTGGTATATCAACAAGCAGGGAGGCACACATTCATATCCTCTATGCCGGATGGCAATGGACCTCTGGAATGTGGCCCTGAGCCTCAACATTCAGCTCCAGGCCATCTTTGTGCCAGGAAAAGAAAATATACTAGCAGACATCTTAAGCAGAACCACCACGGATGCCCACGAATGGATGCTGCATCCAGACATCTTCAAAACCATCACAAGGAAATGGGGACTGCCAGAAATAGACCTGTTCGCATCCCCACACAACCACCAATTGAAAAAATTCTGCACAAGAACATACCACCCACTTGCTTGGAAGGTGGACTCCCTATCCTTCAGTTGGGAAAACCTGACAGCATATGCATTCCCACCTCTTCCTTTGATGCACAAAGTGCTACTGAAGATCAAAGATGATCACCCGAGGATCATCTTGATAGCTCCAGACTGGCTGAGACAACATTGGTACCCACTACTGAGGAGTATGTCCTGGGAACACGCATGGCCTCTACCCCTGCTACCTCTACTGCTAACACAGAACAACTTCAAAATCCTGCATCCAAACTTGAAAACACTGCAACTAGCTGCTTGGAACATTATGTAAGGCAAAATAACCCAGATTTATCTCAAAGGGTTAAAGACATTATCTTAGAGGCTCGCAGACCCTCAACAAGGAAAACTTATTCAGCAAAATGGAAAAGATATCTCATTTGGAGTGCAACAAAAGGAGTAGATGCATCATTGGCAAACATAGCTAACATCCTGAAATACTTAGCAGAGCTTTTCCACAATGGCCTGTCTTACTCCTCCATTAAGATTCATGCTTCAGCAATTTCAGCAGAATACAACATGGATCCTCCAGTTTTTTCTCAACCTCTACTCAGGCAGTTTCTCAGAGGTATTAAAAATGTAAAGCCACCAAGGAAACCACCATTGCCTACATGGGACTTGAACTTTGTGTTAGAAAAGGTGACACTGCCCCCTTTTGAACCAGCAGCAACAGCAGAATTACAGTACTTATCTTGGAAAACTGCATTCCTGCTTGCAATCACTTCAGCTAGAAGGGTTTCTGAATTACAGGCATTAATGGCAGTACAACCCTTCCTTATCTTCCATCAGGATAGAGTGTCCATGAGAACTAATCCTACCTTTATGCCAAAGGTGGTCTCCAGGGTATCATTAAACCAAGCAATACACCTACCAACATTCTTCCCCAACCCGCAGAACAGGGGGGAAAGATTACTGCATACCTTGGATGTACACAGACAATTGCGCTACTACCTGGACAGAACCAAGAACAATAGAAAAACTGACCAGCTTCTGGTAGCATATGCAACAGGAATGGAAGGAAAAGCAATTTCAAAACAATCTCAAAATGGATAGGAAATTGCATTAGATTTTGTTACTCTTTTCATGGAAAGGCAACTCCAGAAAACATCAGACCTCACTCCACAAGGGCTACAGCCACTACTACAGCTTTCCTACGAGTGGCTACCAAAGAAATTTTAGAGGCTGCTACTTGGAGCTCCGTGCATACATTTGCCAAGCATTATAATCTACCTTTATACTCCAGATCCCGAGCAGGTTTTGCCACTGCTGTTTTGCAAGGGATCTTAACTACACCATAAACTCTTAGTGCCTCCTTAGTGCCTCCTCCCCAGTTTGGCTATGGTATTCTACCCATTTGTTAGGACTGCAGATGCATCCTTGAAGGACATAGTACAGTTTTGTACCTACCATAAATGTAGATGTCCGAGAGGTATGCATCTGCAGTCAGGATACCACCCTCCTTCCCCTCTGTGGTACTCCTAGGGTATTGCCCATCTTGTAGCTAGCTGGGGGAATCTATTATGGTGTATTTGTTTGTATATATGTATATACATGTTTATTTCTATTTGCTCTCTATTGTTTGGAAACATTTGCATTTATCCAAATTTAGCCTTCCTAGAGGGCACCTGGCATCTGGGGCAAGAAACACTGAGGAAAATGGCGTCGGCTGATGCCTTTATACCCGCAGAACTGCAGCTATGACGTCGGGTGAAGTGCGACATCAACCGAGGCCAGACCCAGACTTTGGAATCCGGCCGACCGAAGGGCTGCCTGAGGCCAGGACAACCCATTTGTTAGGACTGCAGATGCATACCTCTCTGGCATCTACATTTATGGTAGGTACAAAACTGTACTTTTTCGCAGCCCCTGATACCCGCTACTTCTGATTCGCAGGCCTCTACTGAGACCAATTCGGAGTCCGGTATGCCGCAAGATGCTTCAACTATGGAACCCGCGGATGTCTGTACCTTGGATGGGTCTGAAACTGCTGTGCAGGCACCGGCTCCTGAGGGTCTATTCAGGCCTAAGGACTTGCATATTAAACCAATGCCTCCTACTTCACTTAGGCCTAAATCTCGAACCATGCCTAAAAAACCGACGCCCAAGCCACATGCTCAGGCCTCTGTTCCTAAAAAAACAAATAAGAATGGCTGAAGATTTAATAACTCTGAGGGGTAGCCAACCCCCTTCTAAGAGGCCTAGGACTGAAGTTGTTGATGAATCTTCTGACCAGGATTCTGTTTTTTCTGATTCTTCTGATCTGGATTTGCCGTTATCTACTTATGAGGTTTCTGATGCAGAGGACTCCATTCCCTCTGCTTCCCCTCCAGAGGATTTTTCTTTTGGGGAAACCTTGCATACTCTAAGGGAGCATTTCCACTGTGAAAGCCAGGATTTTTCTGATTCAAAAAAGAGGCTTAGGGATTTCTTACTCTTATTCCTCCTGTACTAGACATTGTTGATTTTGCTTTTTCGGAATCTAGTTTGGCCCCTGATTCCTTACCTCCTGCTCCCAGAAAACCTGACCGATACTACAGGGTCCCCGAGTCACACAAGTTCCTTTTTAAAAATCCTATTGTGGATCCGGAGACTATTTCACAGGGGCCCAAGGGCATTAAAGCTTCTACTGCTAAAAATCCTACCCCTTCTGATAGAGACTCCAGGGCGCGCTGGATAGATGGGGTAAGAAGGTTTACACTTCTGCAACCTTGGCCATTATGGCTTTAAACTGCCAGTTTCATATGTTAAAGTATCAGCAACATGTTATTGGATTGCTTAAACCGAAAATTATGATTCCTGACTGTGTTGAAAATAAAGAATTACAGGATTTAATGCATTCTGCTGAACAAGTTGGAAAACATACTTTGCAATGTGGTTTTGATTCATTAGAGGCCTCTTGCAGGGCTGCTGTTACTGGGTCTGTGCTCAGAGGGCATGCTTGGCTAAAGGAGCAATCCTTGTCCGAGCATGTTAAAGCTAAATTGTTGGATGCTCCCTTAAATCAGGACCGCCTGTTTGGCATCAAGGCTGAGGAAGTTCTTAAAAGGATGGAAGATACAGCTAAATCTATGCAAACTGTTAAATATTTCTTACAAATTCAGCCTCCGAGAGTTAGTAGACACTGGCCTTCTAAGAATTGGTCCTTTCCAGCCCCTTCCAGGTCTTAAGCCAAACCCAGACAGAGCAAAAGCCCCAGGTTTCAGTCCCAGGAGAGACACAGGACTAAGCAGTGGGGGGCCTCCACTTCCAAATCTGGGAGTAATAAGACTCTCCCCTATGGTAAACTGTCTCAATGACTTCCGTTTAAAATTTCCAAGCACTTATCAGCTGACTGCCCCTTTTCGGGGGAAAGATTGCTCTTCGTGCAAAGAACTAGGAACTCATTACCCAGGACAAATGGGTTTTAAATTTAGTGTCCCAGGGATACAGATTTCACTTCCACATGTTGCCAACACCAAGCGGGTGGCCGGACCTACCCCCAAATCAGTGGGCAGTGGCCCAAAAACAAGTACTTTCTCTCTTAAGCATGGAGGCTATTCATCTGGTACCGGAAGAGGAAAAGGGACAAGGTTTCTACTCGAGACTTTTCCTGGTACCCAGAAAAGACAATTCATGGCATCCTATCCTGGACCTGTCTACTCTAAACACCTTTTTGGAAATTCCAAAATTCAAGATGCTGACTCTTCAATTATTTCCTATGCTAGGCAAAGATGCCTGGTTGGCAACACTAGATTTAAAAGAAGCATACCTGCACATCCCACTCTGGGAATCTTGCAGAAGATACCTATGCTTCAAAGCAGGCTACACACAGTATCAGTTCTCTGCACTGCTCTTTGGCTTATCTTCTCCGCCCAGGGTATTCACAAAATGCCTAGCTCCAGTTATTGCATTCTGCAGGCAAAGAAATATTCAAATATACCCATACCTGGATGATTGTCTAATTCAGGCAGAAAGCTAGGACATACTTTTGAGTCATCTGGCCTTTGTACAAAGGGTTCTAACTTGTCTGGGGTACACCATAAACGAAAAGAAATCACACCTGGTGCCCTGTCAACAAATTATATTCCTGGGAGCAAGCTTGAATACAACTTCCCACATGGCTTACTCTCACTCCAGAGAAACAAATTCATTTTAGACAGCCTCCTTCAAACAAGTGGCCACAAAACCCTGCTGTCTGTAAGACAAATGCTGCAAGCCTTTAGGATTCATGGCCTCCTGCATTCTTCTAATTCCATATGCAAGACTGCATATGAGGAAACTACAGTGGTATCTAAAAAGCCTATGGTGTCAACATTCTCAGGATCTAGAAGCTATGATTCCGATCATACCTTGCCAACACCTAGAATTCCTTTGGTGGGCAGAGGCCTGCCACCAAAACAAGGGATTACCTTTCACACCACCCCCCTGCCGCCCAAACCCTGGGGGGCTCACCTGGCAGGCAAGTGCATTCAGGGCAAATGGAACCCAAGTCAAATGCACCTGCGTATCAATCAAAAAGAAATGTTAGCTGTACAGAATACTCTGACAGCCTTCAAGGACCACATTCTTCCAGGACAACTTATGGTAAAGATGGACAACACCACTGTTGTGTTACATAAACAAGCAGTGGGGTACACATTCTTACCCCTTCTGCAGACTAGCCATGGCATTGTGGAACACAGCCTTGAGCTATCAAGTGCACCTACAAGTTCAGTTCCTGCCAGGAAAATTAAATACACTGCCAGACGGACTAAGCCAAAACCTCATGGACCCACACGAGTGGAAACTGGAACCAATTTAGATTTTCAACATGTTGACAAGCAAATGGGGGAGCCCGGATATAGACCTGTTTGCCTCTCCCCAGAACTACCAATTGGACAAATTTTGCACAAGGACTCCCCACAAGCAAGCCTGGAAAGTGGATTCTCTGTCCTACAGCTGGAAAAAACTATCAGTATATGCCTTCCCCCTTCTGCCTCTGCTTTCCAAAGTACTACTAAAAAATCAAACATGACAAACCAAGGATGATTTTGATTGCTCCAGACTGGCCACGCCAACACTGGTACAATACTGGTACTGCGCAGTGTATCATGGTTATCCCCATGGCGTCTGCCTCAGACTCCTTCCCTGTTGTCTCAGCAGAACCACCAGATTCGGCACCCTCGGCTTCTAACACTGAACCTTGCAGTCTGGCTAATTACATACTCTCCTCTGCCATCCCTCAGTAAACCTGTGATGGATATTTTAGAGGCAAGGAGGCCTAGTACTAGAAAATCTTATGCTGAAAAATGGAAATGTTTCTGTGTCTGGAACCAGTCTCAAGGGATGAGTACAGCAGCGCCCAATTTACCTCAGATTTTACAATACTTAACTGAGATGCTTCACAAGGGCCTGTCTTTTTTCCTCCATTAAAATCCACGCCTCAGCCATTTCAGCACAGAACCCCTCCCCTCCTCTCTTATCCACTGCTCAAGCAGTTCCTCAGAGGGGCCTAAAATTTGAGACCACACAGGAGAGCTCCAACCCCAGCCTGGGACCTTAACTTTAATTTGGAGAAACTCAGTCTACCTCCTTTCGAGACAGCTGCTAATGCAGACTTAAAATTTCTTTCTTGAAAAACAGCTTTCCTTTTAGCAATCACTTCAGCTAGAAGGTATCTGAATTACAGGCCCTAATGGCAGTGGAGCCTGTCATCTTTCATGCGAACAGGGTGTCCCTCAATCAATCCATCCTTCATGCCCAAGGTGGTATCTAGTGTGGCTCTTAATCAGTCTGTTCATTTGCCAACCTTCTTTCCCAATCCACAGAACAAAGGGGAACAGATACTGCATTCCTTAGATGCACACAGACATCTTAGGTTCTACTTGGACAGGATTAAATGTCATAGGAAATCTGAACTGCTGATGGCATTTGCTGCAGGGGCAGAGGGGAGGGCTATTTCAGAGCAAACCATTTCTAAATGGATAGGCCGTTGCATTCATTTCTGCTATAAGCACCATGGAAAACCTATCCCTCAGGGGATCAGACCTCACTCCACCAGGGCTGCATCTACTTCTACAGCCTTTTTCAGAGGCGTCCCTACCAGGGACATCCTAGAAGCTGCTACCTGGAGATCTGTGCATACTTTCCCCAAGCATTATCATTTGCCAATTTTCTCTAAATCAAGGGCTGGCTTTGTCACTGCAGTCTTTCAGGGCCTTATAGCTGGTCCTAATGCTATATCTAAATTCCTCCTCCCAACCATAGCTTTGGGAATCTACCCAAATGTAATGACTGCAACCGTGAAACCCGAAGAACATAGTATAGTTGTGTACACTTACCATAAATGTAGATGTTAGTGTATTCACTGTTGCAGTCCTGGTTACCTTCCCTCCAGCCCCCTAACTTCTTTTGGTTATGCCTCTACTTTCCTTTACTATGCTTAAAAGCCTTTTTGGTGTATTTGCTTTTTTATTGGAGGTATATCATTGTATTTTTATATTTAATTGCTCCCCATTAGGGGGGCACCTGACATCTGGGGCAAGAAAAACTGATGTAATGGCGTCGGCTGCATGTTTTATACCCCTGACGACCTGACATCATGGAAGAAGGGACAGCAATTGATGCAGGCCCAAAGACTTTGTTAATCAGGCCGACTGAGGGCTACCTGCATGCAGATAACCCAAATGTAATGACTGCAACAGTGAATACCCTCTAACATCTACATTTATGGTAAGTGTACACAACTGTACTTTCTAGCAAGTGGAGTAAGAAAAGGTTTAATCTTTTAAAGGGAGCCAGGTTTTTTATTAATGGTTTTGATAGTCTGGTTAACATGCATATCAAATTAAGATCTACTATAACACCTAAGAGTTTAGTTTGGGCTTTTGGGGAGATAATGGTGCCATTATTAGATTTAATGGTAAAGAATAGTGATGAGGACCTACGAGTGGAGGAAAAAAGTAGCAGCTTTGTTTTGTTAGGGTTTAAGATCAGATGATTACAGAGCCAGTTTTCAACAGTGTTAAACTTGTTCTGGGACAATGTCATTAGTTTTGTCTGGGAGATGGCTGAACATATTAAAGTGGAGTCATCTGCCTATTGAATGCAGGTTGCATCTGGGATGACAGAGTGGAGGTCATTAATAAAAGAGAAAAGAAGGGGTCCTAGTATAGAGACCTGGGGGACTCCTAGGATGATGGGTAGAAGGGAGGATAGTTTGCCCTGCCATAGGGACGGCCTGTTGTCTACCACAGAGGTAGGACTGAAACTATTGGAGAGAATGGTTATCTAAGAAGGCCTTCAAAGTATGGAAGAATTTTTGGTGGTTAATCATATCGAAGGCCTTTGAGAGATCAAGAAAGAAGGCTGAGGTTAGTTTATTTCAGTTATAGTTTGACATCGGAGAAGGAGGGCTGAGGTAGTACTATGGAATGGCCTAAAACATGCTGAGAGCTAGCCAACAGATTGTTCTTGATAAGATAGTGCAGGAGTTGTTTATGGATGCACTTCTCCATAATTTTAGCCAGCGGTGACAGAATAGCTGTGGGTCTGAAGTTTGACAGTTCACTGGAGCTACCTCCTTTATAGAGTGGTATAACATGGGATAATTTCCATATGGAGGGGGATGGTAGCTTCAGATACAGTTCTATTGATTAAGATGGAGATGGGGTATGCTATGGCATCTGCAGCTTTTTGTAGATACTCTGCAGGGAGGAGATCAGCAGATAGGGTGGGTTGGCTTTACGTTCTTAATTAGGGCATGGATAAGTGATATAGGTACTGGTTGAAAGCTAAAGGAGAGTTTGGTACTGGGTATTGCGACAGTTGAGTTAGAGCAACAGGGAGTTAGTGACCAACTAGGGACTGGATAGTGACTGATTCCTGCTTGCAGGATACCGAAGGCCATCCCACATAACGGACTACATTACCTCTAGTCATTGGTGACCTTTCCCCCCAGCAAGATCTTGTGGGTTGATGGTATATCAGATTTTGCTTGCCACAGATCGGTGAATGCTTTGCGCAAGTCAGTTGTCATTCCACTTGGTCAGTCTGAAGAAAGAGTTGCAGAGGACTACCCCAATGTAGATCCTTCTTACCTTGCCTTTTATTTCTATTGCTGTCTGTAGATGTTGGTTCATAAGGTTAATATTGCTTGATATGTGGGAAGTTTCCACACAAGGATTTTCTGCCTGGGTCTAGAGCACAACATGTCCAGTTGCCTCCATTGTCGCTGTTTTAACCAATGGAGGATTAAGCACCAGGCCAGATCCTCAAATTGATTGTTCCAATGGTGGTGTGGTTGGCACATGCATGTTAAGTCATCCCAATTTTGTGAGAAAGAAAGAAAAAATAACATAGAGATGGTTTTGGGAGGTCAGTGACACCTTTTTAGTCGCAGTCCCCTGATACTCAAGTGCCTTTGAAGCCTGTGTACCCAGCACCTACTTTCAACCAAGGCCTGTGGTGTGACACCTTAGGAGGCCAGCACACCATCAATCTCTCTCATATCCTTGAAAATTAGAATTCTTATCAATCTGCCCAGAAACTCTGTGCAGGCCCTAGCCATGGAGATACGAGTTGTAATATCTGAAGGAGCAGGCGATACCTCTAGGATCCCTAGCCATGGATGGAAGTCAAAGGGGACTTCATAGATACTTCTGTCACCTGCCCATGTTCCAATATCTGCAAGTATGACCACACAGCCAAACCAATACATAAGCAGGTGTCAGTTTGCTCTGGCCACAGCTGACATTGTCTAAGCCCCAACTTACTTGCAGGTCTCTTTCCAGGATCTTTTCAAGCTGTCACAGGATTTTATGGAATTTATGTATTACAGACTGAAAAACATTTTATCTTGGGTATCTGTTCTGTAAAAGCAGAGTCTTTTCCCCAGAGGGACCCAGAGTCTGAGGTATCAGAGCTGTCTTATGTGGACCATTTGTCCCCCAAACTCTTTCATATGTATTCAGATACTGAACCCAGTTTTGTTTCAGCCTTGTTTACCTGATGGTCCTTCTTTAGAAGATACCTTTCATACGATAAAGGAAACCTTCAGCCAGTTGAGTTTTTCCAGGCCCAGATTAGGTACAGACATGTTATTCGTGTTTCACTGTTGCAGTCATCACATTTGGGTTATCTGCTTGCAGTAGCCCTCAGTCGGCCTGATTAATAGTCTTGGGTCAGGCGTCTGTTGCTTTCTCATCTTCCATGACGTCAGGTAGTCTGGTATAAAGCATGCAGCCAACGCCATTACTTCAGTCTTTCTTGGAAGAAGCAGTTCGCAAATGTGGTCTGCCGACTCCTGAAATGTTTGTTTTCGAGTTTCAGAACTGAAGTCTTCAACTAAGCTAAGTACCCCATTGGGGAAACTTTTTCTTGCTCTAAACCGATATCCGTAAAAGTCAATAATTGTATTTCTTGTGGAAAACAAATACTTCAAAGATTTTTATTCGTACTGCATTCCTTGCTTAGGCCCTGACCACGATGTACCTTGCTGTTGGTTATTTAAACAACGCACTATTAGTAGTCTGTTTATTTACTCTTCTAAATATTTTGGTACTGTGTTCAGTTATCCAGATATGGCTTCGGTAAGCCACCCGACTACTGACATTCCAAAAAAACGCAAAGATAAAGACGGCGACAGACCGCATAGTTCCAAAGCTGCCGACGACGCTTCTCCTAAGCTAGTCGCCAATTCACCGGTACTCAGGCACTTTCACAGCCCCTGATACCCGCTACTTCAGATTCGCAGGCCTCTACTGAGACCCATTCGGAGTCCGGTATGCTGCGAGATGCTTCAAATGTGGAACCTGTGGATGTCTTTACCTTGGATGGGTTCTGAGCTGCTGTGCAGGCACCGGCTTCTGAGGGGTGTATTCAGGCCTAGTGACTTGCATATTAAACCGACGCCATCTTCTTCAAGGCCTAAAACACAATCCATGCCTAGACCGCATGGTCAGGCCTCTATGCCTAAAAGACAAATGATACGAATAGCTGACAACCTTATTAGTTTAATCAGGGGAAGCCACCCTTCCCCCTCTGAGACCTAGGACTGAGTTTGCTTATGATTCTTCTGATCAGGATTCTGAAATTTCAGATGTTAAGTTGTCAATCTCGCCTTCATTCTTGCTGGATGGGTTCGGAGCTGATCCTCGGCTCCGACTCGGCACTTGCTTTAGCTCGAGAACTCCTTTTACCAGCTCAAGGCAACCCTATATCCCATGATGCAAGGCGGAACTACCTCAGATCTCGTTTGCCGCTTAGCGAAAGAGGTCTCCTTTGCCAGCTGAGGTAAGTTTTTCTTAGTCAAATAAGAAAAAGTGTAGTTAGGGGTTTATTTTTCCCTGTTAGTGTTAGTGTAGTCTGTAATTAGTTACAGCCCACCCTATTCCTATTTTTCAACCTTTTATAAACTTTTATAAGTTTTAATTTAAAGTAGTTTAGTCAGGCCTAGTTCCCCTTGGTTATCCCTTCCTGTGTGTTTGTGTAAGGGATTAATTTGTGTGTTTGTTGGGACTGTTTGTGTTCTATCCTCCTAAGGATGTCAAAAGAAGGCAAGGTCTCAGGCTTCAAGAAGTGTGACCAGTGCTGTCAGAAAATGTCTGACAGACGGTCACACTTCTTGTGTTTATTGCCTGGGGCCTTTGCACCTGCAGGACTCCTGTGCTTTGTGTCATGCTTTTAGCCAGAGAGTCCTGCAGGAAAGGAGGAATAAACTCATCCTCCGAGGTTTACTTAAACCTGAAAGTTCTCCTCCTAAATCAGGGTCAGGAAAACCTCATAAGCCACCGAAGGCTCAGGCTACAGTGTCCAAGCCTCCTCCGGTGGCTCCGGCTCCGGAGCCGATATCGGCTCCGGCTGGAGTCGATACTTCTTCGACTCAAGTAGTGGGTTCGGTGCCGGCCGGCTCCGATACCCTGACTGCTGTGGCCTTGTCGGCTCCGGCTGGAGCCGACACTTAATCCAGCCGGGCCGAAATCCTCGGCTCCATCTGGGGTTCAAGGGACTTCGCTCCGATGGCTTCGACCCGTAAGAGATCCCGGTCCCCTCTATTATGAGTATTCACTCGGCCCGGGATCTCCTCTTTGTCGGAGTGGAGCCATCGGAGCCGATCTTGAGATCTTCCAGGCTGTCTGACCACGACTTGGAGAGGGTGGTAAGCAGGCTGTTGAAGTCTCAGGCACTGGCCCAAATGCTCCATAGCCCGTCTCAACAGACTTCGGCTATATCCCCAATTCTTGAACTTCCTCCTCCGACTCCACACCAGAGTTCGGAGCCGGAGCTTCTTGGGACAGCGACTGTTTCGATGCCGGAGCCGATACATCCTTCGGCTCCATCGTCCTCGGCTCCGATCTCCTCCTTGAGACCTTCCTTGGAGGGATCCGGTCGTCGGGTTTCCACTGTCGGCTCCGAGGGGGCTAGTGGCATCGGACCCTTGTCCGACCCCGCTCTCCCTCTCGGGGCTTCAGCTTTGGTAAGCTCGGCGCCGACATAGGCCTCGGAGCCTTCTCTCTCTTTGGAGCCGACCATTCCTGTCTCTTCAGAGCGGGTGTGTTCCGGCCTCCCGGGGAGAGGAGCCTTTGAGGTGATGAGGAGTGTCCTGGCCTCTGAGCCCGGTCAACGGTCCATCCCTCTAGCTCCTCCCTCATCAGTGCCTGCAGATGCCTCTTGCCAGCCTCTTGCTCTCAGGCCCAGGGATCCATCGCCCCAGGTTTCCCCACTGGGAATTTTCTCCTCTTCCGAGGTTTCTCCTGACCCTGCAGGGGAACCCCCTCGGAAGAGGACGTGTAAGAGGAAACACACAGACTCCCCTGAGTCTACTACATCTGATACCGACTTAGATGAGTCGGAGGGTTCCCGGTCCCCTCTGAGGATGTCTCCTTTTCAGACATCCTTGAGCTCCTCAAACAGAGGGGAATTGGCCTCCATTGACCCCTCCGAGGATGAGTCGGTATACCTGGAGGCTTTGGATCCCGACCCTCCACCTCCTGGGTGTCTCCGCCTTCGACCCACTTATGCAGGTAGTGGCTCGAAGGCGTGGCTCCAGATTCTGTGGAACCTGTCCCCAGAAGACCATCCAAATTCATTACGGCCCCTTCGGATAAACAGTTCCTTTCCAAAGGTGTCTCTGTGGATGCTATGGTGGTGGCGGCCACTAAGAAGGAACTGGCAGATCCTTCAGTACCTGTCCATCCTCCTAACAAGGATTCTAGGACCATGGACAGGTATGGAAAGCGGATGTTTTCTTCAGCGACCTTTGCTATGTGTTCGCTGAATTACCTTTGTCACTTCACCAGGCTTCGAGATATTCTCAAGGAACTGGGTGAAGTAGTCCAGGATCCTTCTGCTGCTGGGGCTCAGGAAAAGATTGCCTCACAGCTTGCTATCCTGAATTCCATATCTAACTCCTCCATGCGGCTCATATCTTATGCGGCCGATGGAGCGAGCAGGGCCGCAGGCACAGGAGTTGCTCTTAGACGCCAAGCCTGGATGCGGCTGTGTAATTTTGCGGACCCCTTTAAGGCGTCCTTCACTAATACCCCTTTGATGGTTCGGCTTTGTTCGACCTCAAGTGAAGGATACCTTGACCAGGTGTGAGCAGGACGGTAAAACTCTTTCTGCCGTTGGAGTCCAATTTTCCGCTCCTTCTAGACCATATCCCAAGGGTCAGAAAGGGGAAGATGTGGTTCCGTAAAGCCCAAGGAGCTACACCGGACACACGTGGTCAGTTTACCCCAGAGGCAGAGGGGGTAACAATAATAGACGCCCTAGAGGCAGGGGGGGTCCTCAGAACCAGGGCAACAGGGAGTCTCTTCCTGAGAAGCCTTTTCAGCATCCCTGAGGTGTTGCCCGACTGTCCACCCTTGGAGGCAGTCGGGGGAAGGATTTCACTGTACCCAGTAGCCTGGCAATCCCTATCCCAAGAGAAGTGGGTACAGTCGATTATATCTGAGGGTTACAAGATCCCCTTCGTAAGGTTTCCCGTACCTCCACAATCCCTTCCAGACATCTCACCCGGTCAAAGGGATTTGGCAAAACAGGAGGTTTCAAAACTCCTAGAAAAAAGAGCCGTCCAGTCAGTACCGGCAGACCAAGTAGGATCCGGCGTCTACTCAAGATTCTTTTTGGTCCCCAAAAGGACGGGAGATTGGAGACCAATGTTAGACCTGAGCAATCTGAACAGATTTGTCAAAAAGGCAAGATTCCGGATGGTCACGCTTCAGTCCATTCTGCCTTTTCTGGGCAAGGACAACTGGATGTGCTCTATAGACCTTCAGGATGCGTACTATCACATAAAGATTCACAGGCACTCCAGGAGGTTTCTCCGCTTTCGGCTAAGGGCCAGTCATTACCAATTCAGAGCCCTGCCCTTTGGTCTCACTTCAGCCCCCAGAGTGTTTACCAAATGCATGGCAGTGGTCACAGCTCACCTGAGATGTCTAGGATTCCAGGTGTTTCCTTATTTGGATGACTGGCTCCTCTCCGCCACCACCAAGTGTCAGCTTCTTCAGTCCAGAGACTACACCCTTCAGCTTTGCAAGAATCTGGGAATTTCAGTAAATTTCGTAAAATCTTCTCTGCTGCCTTGCCAATCTATCACCTTTATAGGCAGAGTTAAATACCGTCAAAATGTTAGCCAGACTAACAGATCAAAGAATTCTGGACATCCAAAAATTTGTTCGGCTTCTGTTACAAAGCAACAAGATCAAAGCCAGGTTTGTCCTGAAAGTTCTAGGCCTAATGGCTGCGGCCATTGTTCTTTTACCACTGGCTCGCTTTCACATGCCTCCTGCAGTGGATGCTATTCACGCAGTGGTCGTATCACAATCTTCCGATGAGACACGAAATCTTAGTAACACAGTCGTGCAGGGCTCATCTGGGCTGGTGGATATCTTCCTCTTCTTCATCAGGGCCGACCCTTTGTTCCCCTCCTCCAGTTGCCACAGTCACCACGGATGCCTCTCTGATCGGGTGGGGGCATTATCGGGCAGGATGGTCCACGGACGTGGCAACCCATAGAATACCATCTGCACATAAATGTCCTGGAGATGAGAGCAGTGCTTTTAACGTTGCAAGCCCTCAACGACTTTCTTCCCACGGGACTATTGCAGTACAGACGGACAACATGTCCGTGGTCTGGTACATCAACAAACAGGGCGGAACCAGGTCCTATCCCTTATGTCGAGAAGCTCTCAGACTTTGGCAATGGGCGATCTCTTCTCAGCGGTTTCTGATAGCAACGCACATCCCCGGCAGGTCCAACCTATTGGCGGACAGGCTAAGCAGATCTATTCTGATGCCTCACGAGTGGTCTCTCAATCAATCTGTAGTGGATCAGATTTTTCTGAAGTGGGGCACTCCTTGTTGCGATCTTTTCGCTACCCTCAAAACAACAAGTGCCCAGACTATTTCACTCTATTTCCCTTCCAGGCCAACCCCTGAGAGACTCTCTAACCCAGGATTGGCCTCGGGACTTCTTTATGCTTTTCCTCCCTTTCCATTGATTCCACAAGTCATTCAGAAAGCCACCGATTTGAGAGCCAAATTGATCCTCATTGCTCCTTTTTGGCCTCGACAGATTTGGTTTCCGTCTCTGCATCGTCACCTTCTGGTGCAGCCCTGGCATCTGGACCCAGTTTCGGATCTTTTGATCCACCAGTCGGGTCAGCAGCACCGGGCCATTCATTCTCTCAACCTCACTGCTTGGTTGCTCCACTTCCTTCCCTAGCCAGGCTACCAATGATTTCTGACTCAGAGACATTTTAGTGTCTTCTTTGAAGTCGTCCACTAGGACTATTTATGCTAGCAAGTGGCGACGGTTTTCGATTTGGGCAAACTCCAGAAATATTGATCCTTTTACTGCGCCCATTACATTCTGTTTTAGATTTCCTAGCGGAGGTTTTTCATTCGGGATCCTCGTCATCTACAGTCAAAGTACAACTGGCTGCTATTTCCAAGTATCATGTTGGCTTGCATGACAATAACATCATGTCTCATAGATTATGCAAGGCCTTTTTGAGAGGAGTTTTTCTCCTAAAACCACCTATAAAGCATCCTCCTCCGCAATGGGATCTAAACTTAATGTTAGCATCCTTGATACTACCTCTTTCGAACCGTCTGCTTCATGTTCTTTGAAGTTATTGACGTGGAAAACTATATTTTACTGGCTGTCACTTCTGCAAGAAGGGTTTCGAGATTCAAGCTCTCTGTATTCGTTCACCTTATTTGGTTTTCATAAGGACAGGGTATCGTTAAGAACTAACCCTTCCTTTCTCCCCAAGGTTGTATCTCAAACCAATATTAACCAATCTATAGATTTACCAGTCTTTTCCTAACTATTCTGACAGAGCTGAACAGAAATTGCATTTTTGGATGTCCATCGTCAGCTCAGGTACTACTTGCATAGGACTAAACAAATTAGAAAATCGGACCAATTGTTTGTCTCTTATGCAGAAAACAGGTTAGGTCTTCCAGTTTCTAAAGTGACCTTATCCAGATGGTTGACTTCCACCATTTCCTATGTGTACTCTCTCAGAGGCAAACAACTACCTTCTAAGCCAAAAGCACACTCGACCAGGAGTCTATCCACTTCTGCAGCTTTTCAGGATAGACTTCCCATTGATACCATTTGTGCAGCAGCTACTTGGGCCACGCCTCATACCTTTGTTTCTCATTACAAGTTGGATTTGGCCTCCAGAGATAGGGCCAGTTTTGGTTCCACAGTTCTCAAGAGTCTGTTCCATTGAGCCACCCGGGATACAGGTGCTAGGACGCGGTCCCATCCAGCAAGAATGAAGGCGAGATTGACAACTTAACATTTAGAAGTTATGTACCTACCATAACGCTCCATGTTAGTTGTCTTCTCGCTTCTTTCTTGCCCTCCCTCCTTCCCCTGGCCTGGACAGATCTTGAAGAGTTCCTATTAGTTTGTTTCCTCTGGATCTTTGTTATGAGGACTTCTTTTAGGAAACTTTGTTCCTAATTTGGTTAGGATAACCTTTAGCAGGGTAAGTTAGCTGCCAAACGAGATCTGAGGTAGTTCCGCCTTGCATCATGGGATATAGGGTTGCCTCGAGCTGGTAAAAGGAGTTCTCGAGCTAAAGCAAGTGCCGAGTCGGAGCCGAGGATCGGCTCCGAACCCATCCAGCAAGAAAGAAGGCGAGAGAAGACAACTAACATGGAACGTTATGGTAGGTACATAACTTCTAATTTCCTCTGATGACCATGATTTACCCTTGTCTACCTATGAGGATTCTAATGCAGAAAGCTCTATCCCCTCTGCTTTCCCTCCAGAGGATTTCTGTTTTGGTGAAACCTTGTATACTCTTAGGGAGCATTTTTGCTGGGAAAGTCAGGCTTACTCCAACTTTAAAAAGAGGCTTAGGGATTTCTTACTCCTGCCCCAACACAGGCCTTTAGCTATTCCCCCTGTACTGGACATTGTTGATGCCTTTTCGGAATCTAGCTTGGCCCCTGACTCTACCTCCTGCTCCCAGAAAACCTGATAGATATTACAGGGTTCCTGACTCTTGCAAGTTCCTCTGTAAAAATCCTACTGCGGATTCTGAGACCATTTCACAGGGACCCAAGGGCATTAAGGCTACTACTGCCAAAAATCCTACCCCGTCTGATATAGATTCCAGAGCGCTGGATAGATTGGGTAAGAAGGTATGCACTTCTGCAACCTTTGCCTTTAGGGCCTTAAACTGCCAGTTTCATAAGTTAAAATATCAGCAACATATTACTGGATTGCTTAAACAGAAAATTATGATTCCTGACTGTGCTGAAAATAAAGATTTACAGGATTTAATGCATTCTGCTGAACAAGTTGGAAAACATACTTTACAGTGTGGTTTTGATTCACTAGAGGCATCTTGCAGGGCTGCTGTCACTGGGTCTGTACTTAGAAGGTATGCTTGACTTAAGGAGCAATCTTTGCCAGATCATGTTAAAGCCAACTTGCTGGATGCTCCCTTAAACCAGGACCACCTGTTTGGCAACAAAGCAGTAGTAGTACTTAAAAAGATGGAGAAAAAAGCGAAATCTATGCCAACTGTTAGATTTCCTGCAAGTACAGCCTCCCAGATTTAGTAGGCATTGGCCCACTAAAAATTGGTCCTTTCCTGCCTCTTCCAGGCCTTTTCAGTCCAAACCCAGAACCATCAGAACACCCAGGCTTCAGTCCCAAGGTACTCACAGGGCTAAGAAGTGGGGGGCTCCCACTTCAAAAACAGGGAGTGGTAAGACTTCCCCTCCCTATGGTAAACTCTCTCAATGACTTAACTTTAAATCTTCCCAGCCATGCACAACTGACTTCCCTTAGGAGGAAAGATTGCCCGACCAGGCAAAAAATTGGGAACTCATTACCCAGGACAAATGGGTGTTAAATATAGCTCCTGAAGGATACAGATTCCAATTTCACTCCTTGCCAACCCCAAATGGTTGGCCAGACCTTCCCCCAAATCAGTGGGCAGAGGCACAAAAGCAAATTCTCTCTAAGCATCAGGGCTATTCAACCTGTTCCAGAAGAGGAAATGGGACAAGGTTTCTACTCAAGACTTTTCCTGGTGCCCATAAGACTACTACTGGTGTCCTGTACTGGATCTCTCTATCCCAAGCACATTTTTGTTGATCCCAAAATTCAAGATGCTAACTCTTCACCAGCTGCTTCCTATGCTAGGCAAGGATGCCTGGTTGGCAACACTGGATTTAAAGGAAGCCTACCTGCACATCTCAATAAGGGAATCCTGCAGAAAGATTACCTACGCTTCAAAGCAGACTACATGCACTATCATTTCTTTGCACTGCCCTTGTCTACTGCGCCCAGGATATTCACAAAGTGCCTAGCTCCAGTCATTGCATTTTGCAGGTAAAGAAATATCCAAATATATCCATACCTGGACGATTATCTAATTCAGGCTAAAAGCCAGGACATACTATTGAATCATCTGGCGTTTGTACAGAAATTGCTAACTTCTCTGGGGTACACCATAAACAAAAAGTCACATCTGGTACCCTGCCAACAAATTGCATTCCTGGGAGCAAGGCTTGAACACAACTTCCCAAATGGCTTTTCTCACGCCAGAAAAACAAGTTCATTTGACAGCCTACTTCAAACTACTGGCCACAAAGACCTAGCTGTCTGCAAGGAAAATAATGCAAGCCCTGGGGTTCATGGCCTCCTGCATTCTACTAATTCCATATGTAAGACTGCATATGAGGAAACTGCAATGTTATCTAAAAAGCCTATGGTGTCAACATTCTTAGGATCTAGAAGCAATTATTCCTATCATTCCTTGTCTACAGATGGTTCCTTTGGTGGGCAGACGCCTGTCACCAAAACAAGGGACTGCCATTCCCTCTACCCCCTGCCGCCCAAACCCTAACAAGAGACGCATCAGACTATGCACGGGGGGCTCACTTGGCAGGGAAGTGCATTCAGGGCAAATGGAACCAAAGTCAAATGCACCTGCACATCAATCAAAAAGAAATGTTAGCTGTACAGAATGCTCTGACAGCCTTCAAGGACCACATCTTTCCAGGGCATTTAATGGTAAAGACTGACACTACTGTTATATGGTACATAAACAAGCAGGGGGCAACCCACTCATACCCTCTCTACAGACTATCCATGGCTCTGTGGAACACAGCCTTGATCTACCAAGTGCACCTACAGGCTCAGTTCCTGCCAGGAAAGCTAAACACACTGGCAGACCCAAGCAGAAATCTCATGGTCCCACATGAGTGGAAACGGGAACCAAAGATATTCAACATGTTGAAAAGCAAATGGGAGAGCCCAGATATAGACCTGTTTGTCTCCCACCAGAACTACCAATTGGAAAAATTCTGCACAAGGACTCCCCACAAACAAGCTTGGAAAGTGGATGCCCTGTCCTTTATCTGGAAAATCCTAACAGTTTATGCCTTTCCCCCTCGGCCACTCCTCTCCAAGGTACTACTAAAGATCAAACAGGACAAACCAAGGATGATACTGATTGCACCAGACTGGCCACGCCAACACTGGTGTATCCCCTTTTGCGCAATGTCACTACTGGCACCTGCCTCAGACCCTTGCCCTGCTGTCCAGCAGGAGGGCTTCAGACCCTGAACCTGGCAGCCTGGCTAATTACCTAATCTCTCCGTTACCATACCTCAGTAAGCAAGTGTTGGATGACATTCTTGAGGCAAGGAGGCCTAGTACTAGAAAATCCTATGCTGAGAAATGTAAAAGCTTCTGTTCCTGGAACTAAGCACAGGGGATGGGCCACAGCAATGCCAAATTTACCTCAGATTCTTCAATACATAACTGAGATGCTGTATAAGGGCCTTTCCTTTTCCTCCATCAAAATTCATGCCTCAGCCATTTCAGCTCATTACAACACAGAACCAGCCCTCTTCTCTCATCCTCTGCTGAAGCAGTTTCTCAGAGGGGCCAAATCTTAAGACCACCCAGAAGAGCCCCTACTCCAGCCTGGGACCTTATGTTTGTATTGGAAAAACTCACTCTACCTCCTTTTGAGCCAGCTGCAAATTCAGAGTTGAAATTCCTTTCTTGGAAAACCGCCTTCCTTTTAGCCATCACTTCAGCAAGAAGGGTGTCTGAGTTACAGGCCCTCATGGCAGCGGAGCCCCTTCATCACTTTTCATGCGGACAGGCTGTCCCTCAGGACCAATCATTCCTTGATGCCCAAGGTGTAGTATCCAGTGTGGCCCTTAATCGGTCTATTCATTTGCCAACCTTCTTTTATAATCCACAGAACAAAGGGGAGTGAATACTGCACTCCTTAGATGTGCCCAGACAACTTGGATTTTATTTGGACAGGAGTAAACCTTAAAGGAAATCTGAGCAACTGCTGGTTGCATTTGCTGCAGGGGCACAGGGAAAGGCCATTTCAAAGCAAACCATTTCTAAATGGATATGCCATTGCATTCATTTCTGCTATAAGCACCATGGAAAACCTACCCCACAGGGGATTAGACCACATTCAACCAGGGCTGCATCTACCTCTACAGCCTTTCTCAGAAGTGTCCCTACCAGGGACATCCTAGAAGCTGCTACTTGGAGTTCTGTACATACCTTCACCAAGCATTACCATTTGCCAATTTTCTCAAAATCCAGAGCTGGCTTTGCCACTGCAGTCTTGCAGGGCCTTATAGCTGGTCTTAATGCTATCTAATTTCCTCCTCCCATCCATAGCTTTGGGAATCTACCCAAATGTGATGACTGCAGCAGTGAAACATGAAGAACATAGTACAGTTGTGTACACTTACCATAAATGTAGATGTTCGAGTGTATTCACTGTTGCAGTCCTAGTTACCCTCCCTCCAGCCCCCTGATTTGTCTTCCAAACAGGGCAAGAATAAAGCACAAAAAGGAAAGACCTGAAAATTTGGGAAAAAAGAGAAACTGGATCTAAAGGTAGACCATGAGGGGACAGTCAGGAGACACAACATGGTGCAGTTATGATTTACCCAAGTACTTATCTTCCCAAATCCCACCCTTGCCATTCTTGCTTTTGTTCCTTTTTTCCAGCACGGACAAAAATTAGGAGGCAGGTTGCTTTTTTAGACCACTACCCAGGAAAAATGGATGATCAGGTCCTCAAAAGGAGCTGTACATCTCATGCCTTAACAGGTCGAAAACCTCTTGGTACAGTGTGGTGTAAAGATGGCATCAGAAAAAGGCGTACGGCAACTGTGGTCCCACTCCACAAAGGCGGTGCTTCTACGGACCCTAGAAATTACCGCCCCATAAGCTTGACGAGCCTTGTCTGCAAAGCTATGGAGAGGATCATAATGGAACTCATAAATAAAGACATTGGGGACCTACAGACACTGGATCCTACCCAATTTGGCTTTGTCAAGGGCAGATCCTGCCTCTTGAACTTGGTCGACTTTTTCGAAACAGTCACTAAGGCCATTGATGAGGGTAAGGCAGTTCACACAGCCTACCTTGACCTAGCAAAAGCGTCACACAATACCCCACTCGGGCATCATAGAAAAGCTCACCAGCTTAGATGTAAACCCATATGTCACAAGATGGGTTGCAAACTGGCTCAAGGACAGAACACACAGGGTTAGAGTTGCTGGTGCCATGTCAGACTCTAAGCCGGTCACGAGCAGTGTCCCACAGGGCTCAGTCCTGGGCCCCTCTTGTTCGGCATTTATTTTTCTGAAGTGCAGGCAAACATAGGGGATTGTGGTTGACAAAATTTGCAGATGACTGCAAACTGGGCACCATAATTGACACTCCATCAGACACAGACATCCTCCAGAAAGGTCTCATAGAAATGGATAACTGGTGCCAGAGCCATGGCCTTAAGCTAAATGCCAAAAATGTATAGTCATACCCTTTGGGAAAAACAAGGTAACCCCTAATTACCACATAGGTGGTAATCCATTAAACATGGAAGAAGTTATCAGGGACCTGGGGACCCAAGTTGACAGTAACCTCTCTTTTGACACTCACATTGCCAAAGTGGTTAGGAAGACCTTCTACATTGCCCACCTGATCATGAAGGATTCACATCCAGATCAGGAGAGGTCATTGTACCCTGTACTCTTCACTTATCAGACCAATGATTGAGTACAACGCCCCATTCGAATGTACCTTACCCAACACCTGCAGCAGTTGGAAAGACCCCAAAAGTTCCTCACCAAAAGGATAAAGGGGCTCAAACATATGTCATACGATGCCCGACTGAAGAAACTCCAGCTCTATTCAGTCGCATACCGCCTGCTCAGAGGTGATCTGTGCCTGACATACAAGGCCATGTCCAACCCGAATTAATGGACATGCTCCACCTCAAAAATCCAAATCCACCAGAGCCACGAGAGCAAGAGACTTAAACCTCAACACGGATATAAATAGGACGTGCTGGAGGGACAGATTCATCACCCAGAGACTCCCTACACTATGGAACAGAATCCCAGTCCATGTGAGGCAGAGCCCCTCACTGACTCTGTTCAAGAGAAATCTTGACGAGTGGATGGGAGATCGTAGGTTTACCCCGGGAATCATCTCTGTATCACTGCTGGACAGAGGCACAGCAAATTAATGGGTATAGTATTCTCATCCTAAGGGGTGGTGAAAGCCACACACACTCTGGCTAGGCTTATAAATGCCCTAGGGCAGATAGCCTAGTATGAACCTATGAACAAGGTTTTACTTAAAGGGACAATCCCAGGGATTTTTTTTGTTTTGATTCTGTCTTTGTTTACATTTCAGGCTTGCCTTTCTGAGCATGCTCACCTTTGGCTGAGGGGGATGGGGGAAGAGAGCCTGCAGGAAGTTTCAAAGGTGTGAGCCACATTCCATCTCAAATTGCAGTTGTACTGACAACAGCTTTCCTTGTGAGCCATTCATTAGTGTAATCTGTGCATTTTACCCATTGAGAAAAGTAGCTTTTCAGGCATTTTATGACCTGACAGCTGCTGCTACTCTACAAAGCACATCAGCAATGCAAGGCTTTTAAAGCATTTTTTTTTATTTCTTTCATATTTTATTCTGTGGTGACTGTAAATCCTGGCCAACTACAAAAAGTTTATGCCATGGCTTCTACCTATAGAAAGCATCTGAATGAGGCAAACATTCATGGTTCTCTCTCTCTCATTTCATGTTTTAATGTGTTCTGATTTTTGAATACTAGCCTGGTGTTGTCACTTTCTGACCTGCTAATAATTCCATAGAAAGCAAGTGTGTGACAAGTCAGCTAGACCATTAGTGACCACACTCTTCCGTTCCTTTTTCACTTTCTAGTTTGGTATGTGCTGATTTCTGAATACTACTAGACAAATGCACTATTTTTATGAGCAGGCTGCTTGTACAACTCTAGAAGCATGACTGATGCAAAGTTTAAAAGTTAGTAAACACTCATCTTTTCCTTTCACTTCATATTGTATTTTTGCTGATTTCCAGCTACAAGCCAAATGCACTTCCTAGTGTACATGATACATCTTAGTGAGTTGCTGCATTGTACTTTTTTCTCTTTTAACCTTATGTCAGTATGAATCTATTTCTAGTTGTACTGTTAAAACAAATAACTGAATTGATACTGTGCAGCTTTTGGCATCATTCTAAGAGTTTGCAGTACCAAACGAGTGTCTGATTCCTGGTCTGATGATGATGATTAGACCTACATGGTGACATTTAAACTGTTTCCATTCCAACTTGCATGATAGCATACCTCTCTACCTCTTAGCACAAAAAATCTGGACAAAGCCTAAAGTAATAATGAACAAATGCCCAAAAATAGAGATACATTTTAAATGTTGTTCTTATAAACTTAGAAAGTTGCTAGACTAACAGGACGTCTTAGTGTCCATTTTGTGAATGATATGAAGTCAGAAACTCAAATGTGTTATTATTTAGTAACTTCAATCCTCAGTGATTTTCCTGAAAATCTAAATTTTATGAGGTACAGACCAAAAAAAACTGGCAAAAATCTATACATTCAGGGAAAATCTGGACAGATGAGAGGTATGCATGGTAGTGATGATGGAGCAAAGTAACAGAAAGTTGTGTAAAATCTTACCATGACAGCTGATGTCCTTCTCTTCTCTAGTGCAGTATTCTGTACAGAAGTGATGTACTGCCGAGGACAGCCAGTCACTTGGCCAGTATAAATAAGCTTAAAAGAACTCTTGGTTCTGTTGTACATCACCTTAATGCTCCCTACACAGAACACGGGTCATAAGAGACTTACGGATGCAACTACCTTGAACTGTATTGCTCCAGAAGAGAACAGTCCTCATAAAACAAAGGAGTCCATACACATCCTGAAGGAAAAAAATGCAGAATAAACAAGAGGGGGTTGGAGGGAGGGAATAATGCAACATAGAAGAACAGGACATCTACTCTTATGGTAAGATTTTACACAACTGTACTATGTCATTCTATATCACTGTTGCAGTATTCAGTACAGAATGGAGAGTAAAAAAGTTCAACAACAGAATGAGAGGTGGAAGGCTGAGGAGAGCCCTCAAAAAATCCTCATAGAATAGTTTCAACAAAACCTGTTCCGGCCATATAAACCATATTCAACTTATGCTTAGTAACAGTATGTACTGAAGACCAAGTAGCAACTTCAAGGATGGAATGGTGTCCAAATCCCTGAAAAATGTCACCAAAATAGGCAACAGCCCAAGTGGAATGAGCTCTAACAAAAGCAGACAGAGATTTGCCATGAAAAGGATAACAAAAATAAATGACCACAGATATTCTGGTGGAGATGTTTTATTTTTGAAAAAGCCAAACCCAAAGACCTGGAATTACAGTAAACAAAAAGCTGATCAGACTTATGAATAGTCCTAGTTTTAGCCGAATAGTACCTGAGCTGTCTCTGCAAATCCAAGGTATGCAGGACCCTTACACTAGCAGGCTGAGAAGGGGAAAAAGGAAGGTAGTTGTACTAACTGATTTAAGGCCAACTCTGACTACCTTGGGCATAAAAGGAGGATTAGTACACAGGGACTCCCTGTCCCTGTGATAAAACAAAAAAGCAAGAATGACCATAAGGGTCTGCAGCTTAGAAACCTTCTGAACAGAAATAAGAGCCAGCAACAAAACAGTTGTCCAGGTACAATATCACAAAGAAGCAGAATCTACATGCTCAATAGAAGCCTGAGTCAACTTTTCTTAAACAAAATTAAGGTCCCAAAGAGGAAGAATATGCTTTCTTGGAGGCCTGATAAGCAGAATACCTTTAAGAAATTGTTTGATCTCAAAAGGAGAGGTCAAAAGAGGATTCAAGGGTAGACAAGCAAAATGCCTGCCAAATGGGCTTTCATAGAAGAATAGACCAGCTATGAAAATTTTCTGATTGAGGGTTTCCTTGCCTCCTGTAAAACCCTGAACATGTCCTCAGAAAATAGGTGCCTGAAAGGGATCAAACTCCTATCACCCTCAATGTTAGTTGCAGAGTGGACAAGTGGGGACGGAAGACAGACCTATTGTGAGGAGATCCAACTGGTGAGGTAACTTGTGATGACTGCCTGTGGCCAGATGCATTATTTCTGACAGAGTCATCTGCAATGAATTTTTAAAGTCTGCCAACTCACGGTAGTCCCAAATATATGTTCCAAATTACCTCCTCCTTACCCATCAAACATCCAACATTTGCAATCTACCTGAGGAAACATTCTTTGAGTCTGCTCGAGGTATTAAAATACCTATGCAAACACTTCTAAGCAAAAATCCTAAACTTTAACTTTGTTGCAAATTTGTGATTCTTGTATATTCCCTCTCCTTGTTTCTTTGTGAGCTTTCTAACCTCCGCTGATTCCTACAACTATCATGCAATATTTTATATGCCCTGCTAATTCCCCCCCACACCCCCTGCTAATTATAAATACAAACTCTGCAATCACACATTCCACATGGAAAGCACATATTCCCCTACTCAAGGATTGCCAATCTCACGCACCTGTCAAATACCTGTCTGTATCGACCAAAAGGTGTCACTCCATAGCTCTCAACCAATCAGGGATAAATCCAGAGAAAATCAGGGACACTTTTAAAATATTAGTACTATCAACTTGAGACACAGAGAATAAGAGAAGGTGAATTAATTGACATATTTTGAAGTTAAAGAAGTCTACAACTCTTAATTATTGCCACCGTTTACCAAGTGTAATCCACCACCTTTCATCCAAATGTCATCAGTTCTGGGAGGGATTAAGAGGAACAGAGCTTAAATTTAAGTCAAAATCAGGGGCAGTTGAGAGGTGTGTGTCAGTCTTCTCGATGTTGGAGCACTTGCCGTTCACTCCAAAGCTTGGCACCCATACATATCAATGTTCCTGGTATATACACACACACACACACACACGTATATAATATATATACACATATATACACACAAACACAGATATAGAATATGTGCACACAGACACAACCACACACGCACAAATACATTCTAACATAAACACACAACCGAACCATTAGTATAATCAGTAAAATGTACAAGGTAGAAAATGAATATTGTACTTGCTCGGGTAGACATGGATGGCTTTTTGGCATCCTGATAAGAATTATCCTGTCATTATGAGATAATAGGTCACTGGACAAGATAGTATCATGGCCTCTCAATAAATACACATTAATGATAATAAAAATGTTAATGAACTCAAACAATAAAACAAACAATGAGATTTGGTCATTACCAGCATGGGCCAGTTTTGCACCCCACCAACTGTAATGTCCTCTATGGTCAAATAAGGCCACAACCATAACCCTTAAACTCTTAGGGCAAACAATCTGAACAAAGCCTACAACAATGGGTGACAAGGGCACATAAATGAAGGCATGTTTTACATTTTGCAATTACAAATTTAGAAAGTGGATACAGTCACAGATTTTTGCAGTAACATGCATTTTTCTGAAGGGTATGAAGTCACAAATTCAAATGTATATCATTAATTATTGACTTCAATACTCAATAATTTCCTAGAACACCAAATAAAGCATGAGGAGCAGGTCAAAAAAATGAGGCAAAGATCTGGACATTCTGCAAAAATCTACACAGTTGAGAGAATCGCTGCAAATCATTCACATTCTGCATAAGACTGAATTCTGAATTAACATTGAATGCATCATGTATTCAGAAGATGTTCTTCGTCTCACATTGCTGCAGTCATAACCTGTGGGTAGTCCGCTGTCCTCGGTCGGCCCGAATACCAAAGAGCTAGGCTGGCGTCGGTCATTGTCGCCTAGAGCTGACATCAGTACGTAGTAGTACTTAAGCGCATGACCGACGCCATATCCTCAGTCTTTCTTGCCGCGTGGTCTGAAGCAGAAGCAGCGTTTGCAAGTGCCGTTCGGCGTTCTGAAATTTTAATTTATCGAGTTTCAGACCGAAGACCAAGTTGGGCTAAGTACCCGTTAGAAATTTTTGTCTTTTCTTGCCTCAGTTATCCGGATGTCAGAAAAAGTTAATAATTGTATTTCTTGTGGGAAACCGATACCTCATAGGGATTATCATTCTTGCTGTATTCCTTGCTTGGGGCCTGAGCACGACGTGGTCGGGTGTCGCTTTTGTGCTAGATTTAATAAGCGCACCATTAAACGAAGATTAGACTGTGCCAGGCTTGTTTTTGGTAAACGGTGTAACTATAACATGCCGTCGGATCCTCCGACGCCCGCTACCGCTAAAAAGCATAAGGATAAATCTTTAAGGTCTAAACCGGATGAGTCGTCCGTTGCGGATGCCGGTTCTACGGAGCCTCTGGTTGAATCTGTGGAACCTGCCGAGGGTTCGGCTGAATCCCAGGGGAACCTTTACTTTTACAGGAGTTGGCCTCTCAGGAGTTAGGCCAGGCTGAGGGTGCTTCTCAGGTGTCTGTAGTTCCAGCTTTACAAAAGGTTATTAGGCCTTCTACTTCAGTGGCTAAAGGCCATGCTAAGGCCAAACCTTGTCTGGTTGGCCCTGGTCATAGTTCTAGCTCTCCAGCCCCTGTTCCTAAAAAGCATATGTTGAAGATGGCAGAGGACTTGATTACTTTGATCAGGGGTTCTATGCCCCCCCCAGAGAAGAGGCCTAGGGTGGAGGCAGATTTAGAGGGAATGGATCATTCCTCTGACAACTCTGAATCCTCAGCTGAAGACATTCAGGATTTCCCTTCCTATTCAGATTCGGATGCAGAGGACTCCTGTCCGTCTGCTTCTCCTCCTGAGGATTTTTCTTTTTCTGAGACTTTACATCCCATGAGGGAACATTTCAAGTGGGAAGGTCGAGATTTTTCAGATTCTCGGAAAAGGCTTAGGGAATTTTTGTTTCTGCCACAACATAGGCCCTTGGCTATTCCTCCTGTCTTAGATGTTGTTCAGGATGTTTTTTCTGAATCTTCCCTTAATCCTGATTCTTTGCCTCCTGCCCCTGTTAAGCCGGACAGATATTAGAGTTCCAGAAGCACATAAGTATTTGTACAAGAGTCCTAGAGCTGATCCGGAAACTATTATTCAAGGCCCGAAGGGTGTTAGGGCTTCTGTGGCTAAGAATCCAGTTCCTTTGGATAAGGATTCTAGAGCGTTAGATAGGTGGGGGAAAAAAGTGTACACCTCCTCTACGTTAGCTATGAGGGCTTTGAATTGCCAATTTCATATGCTGAAGTATCAGAATTTTTTGTTAGGCCAATTGAAATCTAAGGTGGATGCTTTATCTGAGGGTATAGAGTGTAAGGAGCTCCAGGAGTTGGTTCATGCATCAGATCAAGTTGGCAAACATTCTTTGCAGTGTGGTTTTGATGCTCTTCAGGCTTCATCCAGGGTGGCTGCTACAGGTTCAGTTATTCGTAGACATGCCTGGCTTAAGGATCAAAATTTGTCAGAGCATGTTAAGGCTCGGATTTTGGACGCTCCTCTTCAATTTGAAGTACTTTTTGGCCCTCCTGTGGAATCAGTTTTGAAAAAGATGGAAGATAAGGCTAAGTCTATGCAGACTGTCAAGGATTTTATGCAGGTGCAGCCCCCTAAGTTTAGTAGGAATTGGCCTGCTAGAGGATGGTCTTATCCTTCTTCGGATTATCAGTCTAAGGGCAGGTCTAGACGTGGTAGGGGGCAGGGCTCACGCTCAGGGTTCTTTCAGACCTAGGACTTGGAGTTCTCCTGCACAGTCTTCTGGTGAGGGTAGGGGTCAGCCCTTTCGTAAGCAGACCCAATGACCTGTATCTTCCGCAGCCAGACCCTTCTTTACTGGCAGCTCCTCTAGGAGGAAAGTTGGGACTTTTCAAACAAAACTGGAATTTGGTCACCCAGGACCAATGGGTGTTGGATATCATAAATCAAGGTTACAAATTTTATTTTCACACTTTTCCTCCTTTCAAAGGCATGCCGGATGTGCCTCCTCAGCAAAGGCTGGAGGCTCAGGAGCAAATTTCTCTGCTTTTGCAGATGGAGCCTCCATA
>NC_056745.1:724918686-724991186 GCF_019279795.1 Protopterus annectens
CGCTGATCCCGCTCGACGTCCAACCTTCAACGAAGGCACGCCCATTTACACATGTCTTTCGAATGCCCACCCAACCGCAGGGAGGACATGCAGATTCCACACAGAAAGCAATCCCCGCACTCCAGCAGAGAATCGAACGGGAGAATCTTTTGCTGTGAGGCAACAACGCTACCGCTGCACCACCGCGTGTGTGTATATATAGATATATATATATATATATATATATATCACAAAAATACATTTTCTTGTGCTCTCCAAATGATGAATTACCATGTAGTGATACCCAACTGAAGCTGCAGGCACAGGTCTGAACCTGCAGCTCTGATGATCTGACACTCAGGCCACTTAAACCCTCACTCAACATGCACCCGAGATGGGTTACATTGCAGTGTGTTCAAGAGCGAAGTGTCACCAACATCAAGCAGGAAGTCTGCCCATATGATTCTGACAAGGTAGGAAAAATTATCCAAGTCAATATTAGATGAAAGATTCCTCTCTTTCTGAAATTGGGTGGCTTCAGAATGAGATTAAGGAATATAGAGGTAAGCTTCCCCCCACACACACACATGGGGTGTAGAAAACTTTCCAACACTGCAAAAGTGTTACTGATTTGTGTTTTTCTTGCATGAAAATTTGTGTTAACATGTTTAAAGCCTTCATCTACCTTACCCAATTGCTTTGTGCAGAAATGTGTTTTCTGCTGTATTATGGGCATGTGCAGTTTGTTCGATCATAGTTAGGCAGGATAGTGAAGAGACTGGTAAAAGGAGGTCTCATGTAAAACATTTCCTAAGAAATTCCAAGGAGCAGAAATAAGGTTACAGTTCGAATAAATGGATCGAGGAGTAAGAATACAAGAAAAATATACCACAATTGCATCCAACAATCCAACCAAATGACAAGGAATCCACTGCACAAATAAGTTAAGCTTTATTTAGGTAAACACATTCGTGGTGACTAAGCATCACTTCTTCAGACCTTTAATGACCACCATTGAAACATCCCATTTAAATAACAGATTCATTACAAACCAACCCATCAAAACACTTTTCTAATTAAGTATTTCAAAACAGTCAGGCTACACTAAAAATTTAAATATCAGATACAGCAGATACAGATATGCCTCTCCAAATGACTGACATCTAAAAAATTCTGGAGAAAACTTATGAATAAAAACATTTCTTAAAAAATACATGCACATCTTAAAAATGACAAAACTAATCTACACTAAGTATAACTACTTACAAAGTGTTCTATTCTTTAAAATAGGCTTGATAGGAATCCCATCGTTTAAACCTTTGCCCCTGTCTGCCCTTAGCCTGATGAGCCATCTAGTTTCAAAAGACTCTGTGCGATTTATTATGTCTCCCCATCTTTCATTCTAACATTCTCAATAACTAAAAATCTAAAGGTGTGTGAAGGGCCCTCAAATACCAGTACGTCGACACAAAGAGCGATCTACCATACGAGTGAGCCACGTATTGAGTGAAAAGCAAAACACCAAACATATTTGTATGGCCAGCAGCACAATCCTGGATATAAGGGAATATACCCTTTTCCCCACTGTAGTGCAATCTCGGAGTTGGTATATTTAAGTAGGTGGGTGTGGGGGCATAGCCCCCCACATGGGGGGGTGCAGGGGGGCAAAGCCCCCTTGCAAAAGTGTGTTATATATTACTTTTATGTAGTTTAGGAATACCTCCATGGAACTGTTGGTTAGGGAAATCTGTTTGGTGTTTTGGTTTTCCCTCAGTATGTGGTTCACTCTTATGGTAGACCGCTCGATTTGTCGAAGTATTTGTAGTCACAGTTTCCATCTTTCATGATTCTGCTACTGACTCCAGTAGACGTATGTCTTGCCAGTGCATTGCTTTTTCTGATGTTTAAAAGATGTTCCCTTATCCTGAACCAGATTTTCCAGTTGGTCTTGCCTACATAGAAGCAGGAATGAGAAGTTATGTACCTACCATAACGTTCCATGTTAGTTGTCTTCTTCTCGCCTTCTTTCTTGCTGGATGGGTTCAGAGCCGACCCTCGGCTCCGACTCGGCCTATACTAAAGCTCGAGAGCTATTTATACCGGCTCGAGGCTACCCTATATCCCACAATGCCAGGCGATAACTACCCAGATCTTGTTTGATAGCTGAAACCATAGCAGTTCTGATCTCCAAAATAAGGAGGAGAGGAAACCTCACTCGTAAGTAACCTAGACCTATAGCTACTAGTAAGGATAGCCAAAGGGGGTTAATACTAAGGCAGGAAGAAGATCCCCAAGGATCCTTAGGTCTGTCCAGGCTAGGGGGATGGAGGGTGGGACGCAAGAAAGAAGGCGAGAAGACGACAACTAACATGGAACGTTATGGTAGGTACATAACTTCTCAATGTTAAGTTGTCAATCTCGCCTTCATTCTTGCTGGATGGAACCGCGTCCCTAGCACCTTCACCCTGGGTGGCTCATCGGAACAGACTCTTGAGAACGGTGGAACCAAAATTAGCCCGGCTTCGGGAGGCCATGTCTAATTTGCAATGAGAGATAAAGGTATGAGGAGAGGCCCATGTGGCTGTCGCAGAAATGGAATCTATTTGTAATCTAGCCTGAAAAGCTATTGACGTGGCTAATGCTCTAGTTGAGTGAGCCCTGGGCCTTGACGGCAGCTTTTGGCGTCTGAGGTCATAGATGAAAGTAATCACAGAGGCCAGCCATCTAGAAAGGGTTACTTTGGAAACTGGAAGGCCTTTCTTCCCTGCCGCATAAGATAGGAAGAGCTGTTCAGATTTCCTAGCTTGCTTGGTTCTATCCAGATAGTAATGGAGCTGACGAACATCCAGAAAATGCAGCTTTTGTTCTGCTCTGTTGGAGTAGTTGGGGAAGAAAACTGGGAGATCAATAGTCTGGTTTAGGTTCGCATCAGAAGAAACCTTGGGTAAAAAGGAAGGGTTAGTCCTGAAGGACACTCTGTCTTTATGGAAAACTAGATAAGGTGGACGAATGCAAAGGGCATGAAGTTCTGATACTCTTCTCGCAGATGTTATGGCAACTAGAAAAAGAGTCTTCCAAGAGAGCAATTTTAAGGAGCAGGAAGCCGCAGGTTCAAAGGGGGGAAGAATCAAGGAAGTTAGAACCAAATTTAAGTCCCACTGAGGTGGGGGGTCTCTGATTGGGGGCTTAAGCAAAAAGATACCTTTAAGAAAGGTTTTACAAAGCTTATGGGACATGATGTTGGAGTCCGAAAAGCCTACATGAAAGTTTGAAATAGCCGCTAACTGTACTCTGATGGTGGAGGAAGAAGACCCTGAGTGAAAAAGTTCAGCTAGGAAGTCTAGGACTGATTTGGATAGGGGCAGTAAAAGGATCCATATTTCTAGCTCCTGCCCATAAGGAAAAACACTTCCACTTGCTGACATAAATCCTTCTGGTAGATGACTTTAGAGAAGCTTTAAGTAGGTCACGCACAGAATGGGAAATAAGGGGAAGCCTGGCTAGGGTTGGAATTGGAGCAACCAAGCTGTGAGGTTGAGAGATTGGAGGGAGTGGTGCAGTTGTCCCGACTGATGGGTCAAGAGATCTGGCACTGGGTCAAGATGCCAGGGCTGCCCTAAGAGGTAATGATGCAGGAACGGAAACCATATCTGCCAAGGCCAGTAAGGAGCAATGAGGATCATGGTGGCTCTCACAGCGGTAGCTTTCTGAATCAATTGAGTGATTAATGGAAAGGGGGGAAAGGCATACAGAAGTCCCCGGGGCCAATCGTGGACTAGAGCATCACTGGGGGGGGGGGGTGGCCGGGAAGAGGGAAGAGAGTGAATAAGTCGTGGCACTTGCTGTTTTGAGGTGTTGCAAAAAGATCGCAGCAAGGTCGACCCCATTTCTGAAAAATTTCTTCCACTACTGCTTGTTTGAGAGACCACTCGTGTAGCATGAGAATGGCTCTGCTCAACCTGTCCGCTATGATGTTGGACTTCCCGGGGATGTGCGTTATCAGAAACCGCTGAGAGGAGATTGCCCACTGCCATAGTCTGAGTGCCTCTCGACATAAGGGATAGGACTTGGTTTCGCCCTGCTTGTTGATGTACCACACTACAGACATTGTCCGTCTGAACTGCAATAGTCCCGATGGGAAGAGAGTCCTGAAGGGCTTGCAACGCTAAATGTACTGCTCTCATCTCCAAGACATTTATGTGTGGGTGGCACTCGAAAGGTTGCCATGTGCCCTGGACCGTCCTACCCTTAAAATGCCCCCCCCCCCCCAATCAGGGATGCATCCGTTGTCACCTTGGCGACCAGGGGAGAAGGAACAAATGGTCTGCCCTGAAGGACTTGAGGGGATACCATCCACCAAGAAAGGTGTTTCTTGCAAGACAGGGTTATTAAAATGTTGTGTAACATTGGAAGCTGTTGAAATGACCACTGGGAAAAAAACATCCACTGAAGGATGCGCATATGAAAGCGAGCTAGGGGAAGTAGAGTAATGGCTGCCGCCATGAGACCTAATACCTTCAGGACAAACCCGGCCTGGATTTTGTTGCTCTGAAGAAGGATGTGAACATGCCTGCGAATATCTAGAACTCTTTGATCGGTTAGTTTTGCGGAGAGCCGAACTGTGTCCAATGTGGTGCCTATGAAGGTAATAGACTGACAAGGCGACAAGGCAGACTTTTTGAAATTTATGGAGATACCTAGCCCTTTGCAAGTATGAATGGTGTAATCTCTGGAGAGAAGCTGACGCCTGGTGGTGGCAGTGAGGAGCCAGTCGTCTAGGTATGGAAACACCTGGAATCCTTGACGCCTCAGATGAGCCATAACCGCTGCCATGCATTTGGTGAAAACTCTGGGGGCTGTAGTGATACCAAAGGGCAGGGCTCTGAACTGATAGTGACTGGCTCCCAGCCGGAAGCGGAGAAACCTCCTAGAGCGCCTGTGCATCTTGATGTGGTAGTACGCATCCTGAAGATCTACTGAGCACATCCAATCGTCCTGACCCAGAAAGGGTAGAATAGACTGTAGCGTGACCATCCGAAACTTCGTTCTTCTTACAGACTTTAGTCTGCTGAGATCCAATATTTGTCTCCAGTCCCCTGTCTTTTTTGATACCAAAAAGAACTTGGAGTAGATTCCGGATCCTTGATGGTCTGCTGGGACTGGCTGGATGGCTCTTTTTGTTAGCAGTTTTGATATTTCTAGTACTGCTTGTTCCCTTAGACTGGGTGGAACGTCTGGGAGGGGTCCTTTTGGCTGAGTTGGGGTGTGGATAAAAGGGATTTTGTAACCCTCTGATATAATCGACTGTACCCATTTGTCTTGGGTGAGTGAAAGCCAGGCTTCTGGGTACAGTGATAACCTTCCCCCGACTGCCTCCGAAGGCGGACAGTCGGGCAGCTTCTCAGGGATGCTGGAAGGGTTTGTCAGAAAGACTCTCTGCTAGCCTGATTTTGCGGACCTCCTCTGCCCCTAGGGTGGCATCTATTATTGTTTCCCCCCCCCGCCTCTAGAGGGGAACTGACCTCTTGCGTCAGGCACGACCTCTTGTGGTTTGCGGAACCACATTTTCCCACCCTTCTGACCCTTAGGGTATGGTCTAGACGGGGTGGAAAAACGGACTCCCACAGCAGAGAGAGTCTTGCCTTCTTGCTCACATCAGGTCAAAGTATCCTTCACCTGAAGTCCAAACAAAGCTGAACCGTCAAAGGGGGAATTAGTGAAGGACGCCTTAAAGGGGTCTGCAAAGTTACAAAGCCGCATCCAGGCGTGACGCTGTAAGGCCACGCCTGTGCCTGCAGCCCTACTCGCCCCATCGGCCGCATAGGAAATAAGCCGCATGGAGGAGTTGACAATGGAATTCAGGGTTGCCAGCTGGGAGTTTATTTTGTCCTGAGACCTCGCAGCTTTTGGATCCTGTAAGACCTCACCCACTTCTTTGAGCATGTCTCTTTGAAGGCGGGTGAAGTGGCACACATAATTCAGTGACCGCATGACAAAGGTCGCTGAAGAAAACATCTGCTTGCCGTACCTATCCATAGTCCTAGACTCCTTGTTAGGAGGATAGACAGGTACTGAAGGATAAGCCAGTTCCTTCTTAGCGGCTGCAGCCACCACCATGGCATCAACCAGGACATACTTAGCTAAAAACCATTTGTCCGAAGGGGCTGTTATGAATTTTGAAGGCCTCCGTGGGGTAGGTTCCATCGTATCAGGGGCCGTCCACGCCTTTCGCATCACCACTTGCATGAGGGGGTCGAAGGGCGGAGACACCCAGGAGGTGGAAGGGCGAGAGCCAAACGCCTCTAGGTAAACCGACTCGTCCTCAGAAGGATTAAGGGTAGACCAGTTCCCCCTCTGCTTCAGGATCTCAAGGATGTCTGAAAAGGAGACATCCTCAGAGGGGGACCCTTCCGACTCATCCAAGTTGGTATCCGATGTAATGGACTCAAGGGAGTCCACATGCTTCCTCTTACATTTCCTCTTCAGAGGGGGTTCCCCTGACGGATCAGGGGGACCTCGGAAGAGGAGGATATTCCCAATGGGGAAACCCTGAGGCGTTGGATCTCTACTGTCAGGAATGAGAGGGTGGGTAGAGACTGCAGCAGGCACTACAGAGGGAGGAGCTGAGGGAGCCGGCCGTGGAGCAGGCACAGGGGCCAGCACGCTCCTCATGACTTCGAAGGCACCTCTATCAGGCAGGGTAGAAGGTCCCCGCTCTGAAGAGATAAGGACCCCTCCCGGCACAGAGAGGGACGGCTCCGAAGCCGATGTCTGGGCCGAACTTACCAGCGCCGAAGCTCCGAGAGGGAGAACGATGTCGGACACGGGTCCGATGCCACTCGCCCCCTCGGAGCAGACGAGGAAGTCCATGTGCCCGGATCCCTCCACTGATGGGACCATGGAAGAGACCGGAGCCGACGACTGAGCCGAAAGGTGAGGTACCGGCTCCGACGTGTCGACAGCCACAGCTCCCACAAGCTCTGGCTCCCAACTCAGAGGAAGAGTCGGAGGAGAAATCGAAGATGGGGTGGGAATAGCCACTGTCTGTTGAGAAGGGCTATGGAGCATCTGGGCTAGTGCCTGAGACGCAAGTCTACTAACCACCCTCTCGAGGTCATGGTCCGAGAGCCTGGAAGACCTAGAGGAATGGGTTCGATGGCTCCGCTCCAAGAGTAAGGGAGACCTCTGAGCCGAGTGAACAGATTCCAAGGACAGAGACTTGGACCGTTTACGGCTGGCAGATGGCGCCGACATCACTATTGGCGCCAACTGAGTCCTAGAATCATCGGCTCCGACTCGAGCCAATGTAGAAGATAGAGTTTGAGAAACGTCAAATCCTGCCAGAGCCGATGATGAAGACTGTCTTGGAAACATCGGCACAAGCCGGAGCCGATGTAGCAGCAGTCAGAGCACCACCAGTCGAAGGCTCTGAACACGGAGCCAACGGCTTAGATGGCTTCGAAGGCTTCCCCGACGATGACATGGTCGGGGAACCTTCAGGCTTTAATAAGCCCATCAAAATTAACTTATTTCTGCGTTCCTGCAGGACTCAGACTGAACGCATGACAGACAGAACAAGAGTCCTGCAGGTGCAGGGGGCCCAGGCAATAAACACAAGTAGTGTGACCGTCTGTCAGCGACATTTTCTGACAGCACAAGTCACACTTCTTGAAGCCTGAGACCCTGGTGTCTTTAGACATCCTAAAAAGTACAAAACAAAATACACACAACACAGTCACCCTTTAACACAAGCTAAATCAGTCGCACAACAATTTAAACTGACAATATAAAGAAGGGGAATAGGCCTAAAGGCCTAACTTTCTAACCAAAGAAGGGGTTAGGATTAAGGGATTAAAAGGGACCGGAAGGGAGATTAGCTATGAAGGGAAGCTAAAGGGATGTCGCTAACAAAAATCTAACTGAAAGTCTGACTAAAAGAGTGAAATTCAAGAATTATAAATTCTAACCTGCAGAGCCGGTAAAGCACCTCGCAGCTTTAAGCGGCAAACAAGATCTGGGTAGTTAGCGCCTAGCATTGTGGGATATAGGGTAGCCTCGAGCCAGTATAAATAGCTCTCTAGCTTTAGTATAGGCAGAGTCGGAGCCGAGGGTCAGCTCCGAACCCATCCAGCAAGAATGAAGGCGAGATTGACAACTTAACATCATAGGTTACACACTGTCAGGTATACCACATTCTCACTATTGCAATTCGCTGTCACATTAAACTTAAAATCCATTCCAGAGTCAGGATGCCTAAACCTGTTCCTAGTATCAGTACATCTGCACTGGTTAAATCTGGCGCATGGAAGGGTACCTTTACCTACATTAGTGGCCTAATATTTATTGCTGTTATAACACAGAAATTTCTTTAGAGATTTTTTTGTTGTCTTTTCGGCTTTTCCCAGTTAGGGGTTGCCACAGTGGAACTCCGGTCCGCTAATGATTGGCAGTCGCATTTTATGGTGCAGAGTTGCCAGCCTGAAGCCCAACCTTCAGAGAAGGCATGCCCATTCACGCATGTCTTTCAGAGGCCACTTAACCACGGGGAGGACATGCAGACTCCACACAGAAGGCACTCCAGCAGATAATCTAACAGGAGAACCTCTTGCTGTGAGGCAACAACGGTACCGCTGTACCACCAAGATTTTTGTTATTAAACAAAAAGTTAGATCTCTCTCTCCTACTCTCTCCCTGATCTGTACAAGGATTGGCCATCTAACATCTAAACAGTTTCTGAAGGACTTGTATAATTTCCTGACTGGTTGTCAATTACCTATAGATACCCTGTTGCTAGTAACCCTAGATATTCATTCACTGTTCACATTTAATCCTAATGAGATAGGTACATAAATGCTTACACAGTATTTGATAAGTGAAGGGACTTATGATCATGCACAGCAGAACTATTATGTCTGCTTATGGAACTAGTGCAGGATAACAATGCTATGCTGTTTGATCATACCCTATATTTAGAGAAGGATGGGGTGGCCATGGGTACAAGTGCCAATAGCTATGCCAATTTGGTCATGGCCACGTGGGAGAAGCTTTATATCCTCAATAGTAACTGGCATCAGGTAGTATTTTATAAACTGTTTGTAGAGGACCTCTTTCTACTATGGTATGGAAATTATACGGATTTAGAATGTTTCCATTGGGTGATTGACAACAGCAACACATTCCTGAAATTTGACTTCAATTATTCGAAGGATGAGACTGAGTTCTTGGATATCTTAGTGTTCAAGAACATTGAAGGTAGCTTCTTCACTGTGGTTTACAGAAAGAATTGCCATAGGAATACATTTGTACACAAGAAAAGTATGCATCCGAAGCATATATTCAAGAATGTAGTAAGAGGTCAAGCTTTGAGAATATCTAGATTAACAGCAGAGGAAGGAGATTTTAAGGAAGAGTTGGATGGACGTATAGAGATTTATGGAAAGGGGGTATACTGACAGCACTACACCTAGTATACTGGAGATGACTACAGCATTGAGGAACACCACAGGTAAACCTTATTTCTCAACAGATGCAGGAGAACAGAGTAGGCTCAGCAGAAGTAGGAAGGATGTTATTTGAGTACCTACACATTATTCGAGCAATGTCAGTATGATTATGAATATTGTCAAAAAACATTGGCCAATCCTTACACAATCCTGAGATCAGGGAGATAGGAGAGACCTAACTTTCTGTTTAAGAATAAAAAAAATATCTGAAGGGATTTCTAGGTTATTATAACAGCAATAATGATCAGGCCACTAATGTAGGTAAAGGTACTCTTCCATGCACCAGATGTAACTAGTGCACACAGCAAATTGCATTAGTGAGAACGTGGTATACCTGGCAGTGTGCAACTTATGTTCCTACTTCTATGTTGGCAAGACCAACAGGAAAATCAGGTTCAGGATAAGGGAACATCTTTTAAACATCAGAAAAGCAGTCCTAACAAATGCACTGGCAAGACATGTCTACTGTGGGCCCTTCACACACCTTAACATTTTTAGTTATTGAGAATGTTAGAGAGAACAAAAGAGGGGGGGAGACGTAATAAATTGCAGAGACTTCTGAAACTAGATGGATCATCAGGCTAAGGGCAAATAGGGGCAGAGGTTTAAATGACAGGATTCCTATCAAACCTATTTTAAAGAATAGAACACTTTCTATGTAGTTGTACTTAGTGTAAATTAGTTTTGTCATTTTTAAGATGTGTATGTATTTTTTAAGAAATGTTTTTATTCACAAGTTCTCCAGAAATTTTTAGATGACAGTTATCTGGAGAGGTATATCTGAATCTGTTGTATTTATATTTAAATTTTTAGTGTAGGCTGTTTTTAAATAATTGAAAAAGTGTTTTGATAGGTTGGCTTGTAAATCTGTTATTTAAATTGGATGTTTCAATGGTGGTCATTAAAGGTGTGAAGTGGTGCTTAGTCACCATGAAAGCTCTTACCTAAATAAAGCTCAACTTATTTTTGCAGTGGCTTCCCTGTCATTTGGTGGGATTGTTGAATGTAATTGTGGTATATTCCCTAAGAAATACCTTATGACTCAATGCAAGTTTCCACCAAACAAAATGAAAATGAAAAGTACAAATTAATGAAAACGTGATCAAAGAAATTTCAGATACATTATACAACCTTCTACTAAAAAGTAAAATGACCTTATGTTTGGGTAACAGTTAAGGAGCCTTCTTTTTAATAATTATTCGCAGAGAATTTTTAGCCTGTCCAGTCACAATCTAGGCTATAAAACAGAAATGAGATTTGTAAATAAAACCTTTACCAGTCACTAACCCAAAGACTTAACACAAGTCTCCTCAAGAATATAACTAATTTTTTGTTGGGTTATTTTCTCAAAACACATCCTGTTTTTTCTTGTGATGGATAGTAGGATTAAAGTCTTGGAATATCCAACCCTGAAAATTCAAAAATACTACATATCTAAGAAAGAATAAGGAAGCTGGTCTCAAAAACTGCTGGGTGGTTTTATCCCATTTAATAATTCTCCAAAGCCATCATATGTAGCCTGTGTAATATGGGCAAGTGCCAGCATAGCCAGGTGGAGTTTTGTAAAGAATATGTCCTTTGAATACCAAACTGATTTTTACAAGATGCTTGTGTTACAAATGTATTAGAACTGTATGCCATTTGAATATCAAACTGATTTGTACTGATGCTTGTACTGAAAATATATTTGTGAGGTTTGCTTGTGTCAAAAATGCAACAGTGCACCTTACTGGAATGAAAAGAAACATACATGTATTATTGCAACCAAATTAAATGTACCAGCTAGCTTACTTTATGAAAATTAAGGGAAATTTAAGTATGTTATTAAACCATTAAAACGGCACCCCACAGAGCTGAATAGGACCAGAGATAATAGGTCTGGAAAAAAACCTTTGTTCATTCGCTCAACAAAAAGAGGGGAAGCCCCATGCACTGCCACCAACACTTAGATGTGTACTGTAGCCATCTATGCTAAATTCCTATCTCAGCTTCAAAGGGGAATACTGAGATAACCTAGAGTCAAGTGATCAGAGGAGGTCATTCTGCCAGTCCTCTTGGAAATTATACTTTAGATATTACAAAGAGAAATCTCAAGATTATTGATATTCTGTTTTGGGGGCCTGACTAGAAAGATTGCTCACGTATTTCATCTTGCCTTGCCCAGGTTAGTTATTAGGGAACAGTAAATTATCCTAGATTCAGTCAGGTATACAGTGAAGCTTACTTAGAGTGTGTTTTTCTTTATTTGTACGAGTGTGTCCATCAATGTTTTCTGCGATTTGAACTCTGATTTACTGTAAATATATATTCAATATTTTCATGGTTTTATTTATTAAACATATTTAAAACTTTTATTGTGGCTGGTCCTTGTAGAAAGTATCTAACCTTTGAGAGTACTTATTTGCAGAAATGTGGGCCACTGCAGAAGGCATAGCTGTCTTGGTCAACTACTATCATCTGTATTAGTATTAATATTGCACTGTACAATTGGATACCCTTTGTAAGAGCCTTATAGTTAACTGACTGGTGGCAGTGAATCTGCCTTGTAGTCTGGGCAAAGCTGATAGAGCAGCTGATCTGTGCCAGCCTTTCCTGAGTGTGTAAGTGTGTGTGAGAGAGAAAATAAAATCTTAAAGGGTGTGTCTCTCAGCAACTTGAGCGTAGGGACACAAAGCACAAGATTCACAAACAAGGTGCTGGAGGACTTGGTTTGGGCACACTGCTGAGGACCTAACCCTATAGCTGTATCAGTGGGGAGTCTTACTGGGGACATGGAGGGAGACAAATATACAGACATCCAGACCGCAGGCTGTGTGTGTTCCCTGTGTACTCTTAAAGGAAACTGTGCTTGATGCAGGGAGGTCTGCATATGGAAAACTGCATGTATCCATTTTTATTCCAAGTGCACTTCCCTCTCCAGTGTCAGTAGTAAGGATTTAGGCTCCTCGATTAATGTCCCAGCATAGGAACGTGTCATATTGGTGGTAATGGTGGCCATCACCTACTGGCAGCAGTGGGGAGCATCACAGCCTGAACGGGCTGTTCATTACAGTTCAAGAAATCATTTACTGTGCCCTTGTTGAGAGGTCTTTGAGACTCCCACCTTTAAAATGCTCCTGCCCTCGCTAAGTGTGAATAGTCATGAAGTTCTCTCTGACACAGCTTTCACAGTGCTTGCACGCTTCCTTACCAGCTACAGGCACCCCAATCAAAGGAGCTTCTCCGAGTTCAGAGGTATAAAATTATTTTTATGTGAAAATAAAGCTTCAGAAAAAATGTTAACACAGCTAGCTGATAGTTATCCTTCCTGATGTGCAGCTAACAGCTATGACTTTGTGACGTGCAAATCAGGGGTGGAAGCTTTCCACTCTTGGCTTCTGTTATAATTTCTGTATTGCTGAAGGTTGTTCCCATGGACATAACCCTCTTTTTCTCCTTTTAATATTACTCATTTCTATACATTTATTAAAAATTCAATAATTTCTCCAGCTTTTTCTCATCATGTTTGAGCATAGTAGGTTATGCTCACTGGGTCACTGACCAACACCTCCAAGTTTTTGGATTCCTAGAAAGGGAGAGGATACAGAATGCAACACTGTTTTCAAGAGCTCATCAAAAACCAAGAAACCCTTATGCAAGAAGAATCTACTGAAAACTGACTCATGGACTTTTACCTCTTCCTTGGACTAACTACCATTTATACTGCATGCCTTACCACACTGCCAAGAACTAATGCAAGTGATTTTCTGCAGTACAGCAAACTCAATTTTTTTTAACTCCTTTATTAAATCACAAGCTACAGACGCACACTAACAGAAAAGAAAAACATTAACATTTTTCCAGTTATATATATATATATAAATAATATTATCTAATGACATTTAGTAGTTAATTAATTACTACTGATTTACCATATTATATGTTTACCATGTTCGTAGTTCCAACAACAGTAGTTCTTAAGGACTGTTTTTATTGGTAGTATTTATTGTTAGCATCTATTTGTCTTTTGTTAATGTTCGCTTTATCCCGTTTTTTAAAGATTCAACGATTATTACTATTTAAATAGAACTTGCAAGGTTGGTCAATAGATTTACTTATTTATACTCTGAGACATTTGTGGAATTTTTTCATTTTTTATTCATTGCTACTGCTCATTTCAACATTTGAAACTCTCTATTTGTCTGGATGGTTTATTAGCATTCAGATAGCAACTTTGCCTATGTTTATATACATCTAGTTATATAGGACACAAGTTTGTTATACTGACGGTCCTTTATACATGGGCTGACCTTTTAACACTACGTGATGATCTTGCACAACAGTTTCGTGTTTTAGTATTTTTGTATATTCTGTACGCATAATGCACATATATTCCTTCTGTATGTGCTACAGTTTGATGCATGAATAGTTTTTTATGAAATTACAGTGTAAGATCATGATTTCAACACTATGTATATTTTCCATGATTTTTAAATATATGGTTTTTAAATGTTTTTTTTGCACATTTTTATAGTATGTAATTGCTGATATGAACGTAACATATATTGGCAAAACTGATTTATAATGGTTGCGTCTAGAATGCCTAAGCACTTTAACAGTTTTATTATGTATTGTTTTGGGAATTTTATTTATTTTAAATGCGCTAGTTTCAATGCACTTTGTTACATTTCATTGTTTAACATTTCTAATTGATTAAATCAGTTAATCAGCTATTTAATTGAATTATTGTTGGCGTGCGAGCCAAAAGTTTTGTATAAAAGGGCTGTGGCTTTATTTTTAAAGTACATCTGAAGAAGCGTAGTCCACTACGCGAGAGCGCTCATTTTTTCTGTGTTATAATAAATATGTTTTAGTTTTTACGGAGATTTCCCTCCTGTGGTGATTCCTTCTGGATCTGCTATTATTCGTTTCCATCCTTTCAGAAGGCATCTTTGTTTACCAGTTACAGTTCGATTTATATTTTTCCTGCCTGTTTATTGCTGTTTCTGGTTTTACTCATGGAGCAAGTTGACATTGAATTGGATTTTCACCCAGAGAAGAGGACTACTGCGATGCCGGCTTGGGACCTGCTTAAGCATTGTAAGGATAATCCTTTATTGACTCTGGAATTGACTAATAATCCGAATGCAACACCAGTATCGAGTAACGGTGAGAATATCACTGAATTTAATAGACTATGTAAAGAGTTTCAGGATGACCTGTATCAACTTCAAAGATATGCATGGCAAAGACTGCATTTGGAAGCATGTCTTCATTTTAAGGTAGTGCCCAGAGGCATGCGTATCTTTTGCATGCCCACATATGGGGATAGTCATCCCATCTTACTCAGGAAATGGCAGGACTTAAATATACAACTTGGTTTCAGCTATATAAAACTTTTATTGGAATACTTTGTCCCACTTGAATCTGAGTTATGGAACAAAATAGACTTGCAACAAAGTAACATTCTTGAACACTTCAAATCAGAATATTTCACTAAGAGGCTGGAAAATATTTGGTCTCAGGTACACCTGTATAGTGAAAGGTTAAAGCAAACCAAACACAGAAAGCTTGAGGGATGCTAATGATTTTGCTCTCGGCCAGGTGTTTCTCTGGCCGAGAACAGAGAATGTTCACTCTACGGTGACATCTAATACAGTCTGTAGAGAAGAAACATCAGTTTTTCCAACTTCGGCAATGTCATGTTCCACTTCTGAACCCATTATTTCATCTTTTGCTTCTAGCTCCAAGAAAATTATAAGCAATGACATGCCATCCAATATTTCTACATTAAATAACTCTAATGGTGCCAATTTTCCCAGCGACACTCCACCCCCTAATCAACTAGCAGCTAAGACTTTTATTTTAGCGGGAGCAAAACCCAAAGATACAGCCCCTGCCACAAGCTGTTTTTTACCTTTTCCGGTGAAACAGCAAACAGGGTGGAGAGGTCATTCCAACAGCAGGGGCCCACGAAAGAGGAAAGGCTCAGAAGAGAAATACGGAGCAGTAAGGAAGCAAAGAAACTGAACTCTTTGGTATACAATTTGTCTGATACGGTTTTGTCTGAATCTGACTCTTCGCTTCTTAATAAAGGTCTTAACTTTATTCCTTCTCAAAGTAGCCACCTTTATGAGGTCTTAACTGACCTAAGATTATTTTGCCGCAGTGTATCTTTAAAAGTATTTTTCAGAGACAATAGTGCTATGCAAACTGATGCATTGAAAGACTTTTTTAAACGTAAAAGTAACTTTGTACCTTTGATGCCACATAATAAAGAATGTTTTCTGAAAATGTGCGAAAAAGATTTTTATGAGTGGTTTGCTCGGAACAGAAAGAGATGTAGTTTTTTTAATATTACTACAGAAGAACAAGGTTCACTTTTTAGGTTGAAAAGAAATGCTGAGATTACTATTAAGCCAGCGGATAAAGGTGGGGCGGTGGTGATATTGAATACATCTGATTACATTAATACTATGTCCACCCTTCTGTCAGATAGGAGCACATACGATCTGGTTACTCATGATTTTGTGAAGAAAATCATCAAAAATATACAAGCAGACTTGTATGATTTATTAATGTGCGGCCAGATAAGCTGTGAGATATATGAGTATTTTTTAGTGGAGTTTCCGACCATTCCCATTATCAAAGGCTTGCCCAAGATACACAAAAAGGTTATTCCTGTTCCCATGAGACCCATTGTGTCTAGTGAAAGGTGGATTACTTTGTCTATTTCCTCGTTCATAGAATGCCTCTTAAGACCCATTGTGAATGAAGTCCCTAATATTCTTAGAGACTCTTATCAGCTAATAGAATTTTTGAAGGGGTTCAAGTTAGATAAAACTGTGAATAATTATTTGCTTGTTACTATGGATGTAAAAGATTTATTTACATGCATTCCGAATGACTTGGGACTCCAAGCCATTAGAGAGGTTCTTGTCACATGCTCTCATTGTAGTAATAGACAGATTTTAGTTAATCATTTATTGGACCTTGTACTCAATAATAACTTTTTTATTTTTCAGGACAGTTATCTACAAAAATGGGGGGTTGCCATGGGCACCCCCCTGTGCAAATAGTTACGCGAATCTCGTTGTATATCAATGGGAACGCAACTTCCTATTTAAACATGCACAATATAGGAAAATAAAATTATATAAGAGATTTGTGGATGACGTCCTTTTTATTTGGGAAGGCACTGAAGCAGAATGCATCCGTTTTATTAAGGACATAGAAACCACTACCCCTTTTTTAAGGTTCACTGTTGAAACCTCACATGAACAGGTGCACTTTCTAGATTTAACACTTAAATTTAATGCTAATGGAAGGATTATTACTTCCTTATATAGGAAACCTACCTGGAGGAACACATTACTTTGATATGAAAGTATGCACCCCAGGTTTACCTTTCGAGGCTTTGTCCTTAGCCAGTTACACAGGATAGCTAGGATATGCAGTGATATTGAAACTTTACATTCTGAACTGGATAACCTTGAAACATTATTTAAAGAAAGAGGGTATACCAACAAAATGATTACTAGATGCAAATGTTTGATGCCACGAATGTTGACTCTTGCCCTGCACAGTGCGATGCGAGTCAGACTCCCCATACCATGACATTTAGAAAAGGAACATTCACAGAGAAACTGTCTTATGTTACAAAATATACAAGTGATATTGCTTCTCTTAAAAAAATAGTAAGAACTGGAATATACTCATCATGGACCCCTTCACTAAGACTATAGTAGGTGATTACCCCAGATTCAGTTACAGAAATTGTAATAATCTAAAACAGTTACTCTGTATAGAGAAAACTAATCTACACAGCACTGAAAGATCTGCACAAAATGGAACTTATCCCTGTGGCCACTGTCACGTGTCCACATATCTCCAAGAATCTTTGTTTCACACATCCTGAGGGTTTTTTACATTTGCACCGAAACGTTATTGTGATTGCAACAGTATTAATCTTGTCTATCTTGCAACGTGTGAAAATTGTGATGCATTCTATGTGGGTCTGACTAAGAGGAGACTAAGAGATAGGGTCTATAACCATCTTTATGATATCAAGAAAGGGCATGAGCAAAATGCTTTAGCAAAGCACATATTAGAATTTAAAACGCATACTTTCAGTTTTAAAGTTTTAGAAGTGGTTACTCAAAATTTTAGAGAAAGTGACAATATTAATCAACTGGCAAGTATTGAATTAAAATGGATTTTTATTTTAAAAGCGCATATTTTTCCAGGTATCAATCAGTTTGTTTCTATCAAACCTATATTAAATAACAGAAAAACAGTTTCATGTATCCACACTTGCTAACCGTTTATACCCATCTTGGTATAGTATATATATATATATATATATATATATATATATATATATATATATATATATATATACACACATACACACACATGTTCTCACATAGTAGGCCCAGTTTGACATTACTCTTATAGTATATATATTCCTTTTTAAAAATTTCTTGTTATTATATTTTATCAATAGAGAGCTAAAGTGTAATCAGTTATTAAATACTAATTTTTATTTTTTAATTAATTTAATTTAATTGTTAATATTATATATCTGGAATTTTTTATGTTAATATTTAATCATGTATTTATATTAAAATAATATTATCTAATGACATTTAGTAGTTAATAATTAATTACTACTGATTTACCATATTATATGTTTACCATGTTCGTAGTTCCAACAACAGTAGTTCTTAAGGACTGTTTTTATTGGTAGTATTTATTGTTAGCATCTATTTGTCTTTTGTTAATGTTCGCTTTATCCCGTTTTTTAAAGATTCAACGATTATTACTATTTAAATAGAACTTGCAAGGTTGGTCAATAGATTTACTTATTTATACTCTGAGACATTTGTGGAATTTGTGGAATTTTTTTCATTTTTTTATTCATTGCTACTGCTCATTTCAACATTTGAAACTCTCTATTTGGCTGGATGGTTTATTAGCATTCAGATAGCAACTTTGCCTATGTTTATATACATCTAGTTATATAGGACACAAGTTTGTTACACTGACGGTTCTTTATACATGGACTGACCTTTTAACACTACGTGATGATCTTGCACAACAGTTTCGTGTTTTAGTATTTTTGTATATTCTGTACGCATAATGCACATATATTCCTTCTGTATGTGCTACAGTTTGATGCATGAAGTTTTTTATGAAATTACAGTGTAAGATCATGATTTCAACACTATGTATATTTTCCATGATTTTTAAATATATGTTTTTTAAATGCATGTTTTTTTTGCACATTTTTATAGTATGTAATTGCTGATATGAACGTAACATATATTGGCAAAACTGATTTATAATGGTTGTGTCTAGAATGCCTAAGCACTTTAACAGTTTTATTATTATGTATTTTTTTGGGAATTTTATTTATTTTAAATGCGCTAGTTTCAATGCACTTTGTTACATTTCATTGTTTAACATTTCTAATTGATTAAATCAGTTAATCAGTTATTTAATTGAATTATTGTTGGCGTGCGCGCCAAAAGTTTTATATAAAAGGGCTGTGGTTTTATTTTTAAAGTACATCTGAAGAAGCGTAGTCCACTACGCGAAAGCGCTCATTTTTTCTGTGTTATAATAAAGATGTTTTAGTTTTTACGGAGATTTTCCTCCTGTGGTGATTCCTTCTGGATCTGCTATTATTATTTTTCCAGTTATATATATTAAACATTATACAGTCATTCTTTATAGTCTTTGCAACCAAGGCTGCTTTAGATTCCATTCTGGGGGCTGGGTTTGTCACTATTACTCTCACTCAAATTGTACCAACGTTTTACTGCTTATACACACACAGGGCATGCGTGTGTAAATGAAGGTACTGATGCACGTACCTGTGAAAAGTATAGATTTGTTTTTAAAAATCATTCAACATAGTTACGTTCTGTGAGTATAATTGCTCTGTGAACGAAATAGTTATTACTTTCTCCAGAGAGATGGTTTACCCACCACTAGTCAACATGTCTTTAGCTGATCTATCCCCGTACCTCAAGCTTATGCTTCCATGAAGTATGCTTGCCACTTTGTCTTGGTCTGCAAGAGTACTGCCAGTGTGTTTGCTCTTTTAAAGGTGTCCCTCCTTTTCACAGTTTGATAAAGCATGATTTCCTGCATCTAAGAAGCAAAGGGGGGTGAAGAATGCCAAATGGTAGCTGCAGGGGTTTGTCCCCGCCAAAAACTGCTTTAGGCTATGCAGTATAGTGTTACTGTGACAAAGTCATTTATAAAGATGTAGAAGTATACAATGCTGGTATTTTTCCTAGGTATCTCAAAACACACAATAAAAATTACTAGGTATTCAACTACTTACAAGGTTCAGTGACTAAAGGTCAAGAAAAACTTTCAGAAAGTACTCAGGTGGCCAGTCATTTTGTACACCTACAAGACTCCTAATCTTCCCAGTTTGGAAAAAGTACAATTTTGTAAGTAAACTTCCCATAACAGTAGCTATTAAAATAAATGGCTGTTGCAGCAGCCTAAATTATATGGGGTGTCCCACTAAGGGCCAGACCGCTTCCAAAGCTTTATGGTACCTTTCATGCACCTTAATCAAGTCACAGCTCAAGGAGAGAAAGATAAATTTAGTGTCTAGGGCACCAAAACTTCAGAGCTTTCTTGTCTCATAACATGGAGGCTTGATCCCTGACGGATTACTACATGTTGGGAAAAATGGGGAGCACATATAATCACATCCTGATATAAAAACCACAAACAAGAACGATGGTGGAAGGGTGCAGCCAGCACCTACTGTTATGGTAAGTTACTTGCAAAACTATGCGATGTTCACCACAGGATTGCTGCTGCAGCAGCCTAAGCCATCTGGGATATATACCAAATCTTGGCAAAAAAAACAAAGAGGAACTGGACAGTCTAGGAACCCCTGCAGAATGTTTCTAGCAAAGCCTGCGGCAGACCTAGAGAAAAATAACTTTTAGTGCATAGTAATGGTATGCACAGATAACCAAAGTGCTTTCTGTAATAGTCAATCAGCCTCATGGCAAGTTCAAAAGAAAACAGTGCAAGATTCTCAGTATAGAATCAAGTCAGCATGAAAAGGCCACCTATCATTATAGGCTACAACGATAAACACTGTCACATACATGCAACTAGAACGTCGACAGAGATACCCTACTAAAAGGATACAATATGTCCTACATGGACAGACTCAATGCCATATCACTACACACTACGCCTACAAAATGCTAAGAGATCACATGTACCTGCCATATAAAGACATCCTCCAACCCAATACTGATAAATTTGCTGTGCATCTGCAAGTCAAACGACATCAGAAATACTCTGTCTAGGGATCTGAATCTCTTCTGCAACATGAACAGAATTATTTGGAGGGACAGGTTTACCTCAGAGGATACCACTGCTGTGAACAGACTCCCTTCCCATGCAAAACTAAGCTCATTCTTGTCCACATTCAACAGCAATTTGATCCTTTGGATGGAAAACAGAAAATTTTCCCCAAATTGCCTTCTGACAGAAGCAGCTCCTAAATGATTTATCCCATGCACTTGTCTGCTCAGATTATCTATGGTATGATCCTGGTTACTCTCATTAGGGGTAATATTCAATTATTGACCACAGGATGGGTTAGGCCAGTTTAACACCAAAAAAGGATAAAATGACAAAAAATGAACATAGAATAGTCCAAAGAGCAATCCAAAACACTTTATTCACTGTAGCACAAGAAAAAGCTGTTGGTTGAGCACTTTCATCAAAAAGTGACATCAGAACCAAGAACAGTAAAAAGGAAATTCTTATATGTATAAAAAAGGTGCCAAACAAGTGCTAAACCCCTCCTCAAATTAAAGAGGAAACATCCACAAAACTACTGATGCAACATTCTACAATAAAGAAAATGCAGTGAAGACAAAGAAATGTACAAAATAAAATGCAGAATGCAAAATATAATAATAAAATATAGCTTTAACGAATATTAGCCCTTCTTTTAAGCTCACTGGAAATATAGTGTCATTCAAACCAGAAAATCGGCAGGCATCAAAGTGCAACTGCCAGAACATTTCCCTCTGCAGTAAAAAAATATTCTGCCAATCACCAGGAAAAACACCAATCTTGACTTGATCTAGTACCAAAAATTTCAACAGTCTAAAACCAGCCCACAGCCCAGCAAGTCTAAACAGGGCACTTTTGTAATTTTTCCTGATGCTGTAGTCATGCTGGTAAATTCTTTTATTAGGGGAACTGACAAGTCTTACCAATACAGAAAGCCATGCAAGAGTCGCACAGAGCAAGATCAAGAACCCTTTCAGAATCGCAGTTAAGCTTGCCCCCATGGAAAACAGTAGTCGACCTGGACAGCCAAGTGTTACCCGGGGATAAACAAAGGGACATTAATTGCAGTGTACACATTTGCTTGTAGTGGGTGGGCCGACCCCCCCAACCCCCCCACCCCCGCCAGCCACATACATTTCCAGTAATGATTTTATGTTCCTCTTGTTTTTAAAAGTAAATGGAGCACCAGCAAAATGCTTGTTGATATTCACATTACTAGAAAGTAGGTACTAATTCCTCTGTACAATCTTCTGGATATCTCCAGCGATAAGGGAATAATGTAAAACAATGTTGTGTTTGTTGTCTAATGAGATGGTACCATCCTGCAAAATGCACCAAGCCAGAAAGAATAGGAGGATAACTGTCATCCCCTGAGGGCCCAAGCTTCGTCCTGCAATTTATTCAACAAGTCCTATGGATATCCTCTATTAAGAGACGTACTCTTTAAAAGATCAAACTGCTTCAAGCAAGCACCATAGTCTAATGTCAACCTAGAAATTCTAATAAGTTGACTCTTTACCACCCCCTTCTTTTGACGAAAACGGTGGCAACTGTCAAAAGACAGAAAAGTGTTCCAGAAAGAGTTTCCGGTATATTTCTGTTCCAAAACCTCCATCAGGTAGCGTTGTAAACTTTATGTCCAGATAGTGAACGCTGTCTTCATTAACAGTGTGCGTAAACTCAAGAAACGAAGTACTGGTAGCCAAGATTTCCATAAATTGGATGAAATCCAGACAGGAACTGTCCCATATTATCAACAAATCATCCAAAAACCTGAAATAGCCCCTACATTTCTTAAATTCAGGGCATTTGAAGACAACGTCCAGTTCCCAACTTGGCAAAACTATGTTGGCAAAGAGGAGGGCACAGGATGCACCCATGGCCACACCTATTTGTTTGAAAAACTCGCCATTAAATGACAGGAAGTTGTTGCCAAGTACAATTTCCATCAATTCAGTGACCGAATTGCACCCCCTCAAAATGAAGGCCACCAAATCTAGTAACTACCTGACCAAACCAATCCAATCCCAACATCCTGTGGGATGACCGTGAACAAACTTTTAATTTCACATGTTGCAAGCAAAACAGTACCACTGGAATCAACTCCCCTTAACTTGTCAATGAGATCCCCAAGAATCCTTGACAATATATGGGAAGGGAGACAAGATCTTGAGTTTGTGACCAATAAATTTGGCCAGGGGCTCAGTTATTGAGCCCCAAGTAGACACAATAGGATGCAGAGGTGGATCGTCCAAAGAATGAATCTTTGGAATATCAAAAATCTTGGGAATAACAGGATGCTCAACCATCAAATAATCAAACACTCAGTAATACAATCAAGTGCCAACAGTTCACTCAATGCTATCCTAATAGCTCGATAGGCAATGTTGATTTCGTTGACCGAAACAATATACACAATGGAGTCATTCAGCAATTTATATCTCACAGCATAGTCATGGGTGTCCATAACAAGACCACCCCCTTATCTGGTTTCATATACCTAATGCTCCTGTCCTTAAATTCATTAAGGAGCACCCCTTCATTAGGTGTCATTCGTTAGGTGTCATTGTAGATTTCTTTTCTCTTTGATCCCCCTTCCTCAGAAAGTCAGTCAAATCTCTCACACATCTTTTCAAAGACACCTAGAGCAGGGGGAGATTGATCACATGCTTTCTTTGAACCAGTAGCAGCATTCTGGTAAGATGCATGATCCTCCATAATTAACCCAAAATTCAATTTCCTAGTAAAGATTTTAAGATCAACAAGCTCTCATAGCCAGGGTGGTGGAAGTAAACACTTTTGCCAAAATGTTCTCAAGTTCTCCCCTCTGTTAAGCAAAGGGTTCCTGGAAGTGCTGCCTTAAACTCGTGCAGGACTCTATTCACCACTTCAGGATTTTCAGTAGGATTCCTAAAGAGGTTTGCAGGAGTCCAGAACCCTATAAAATTACCTGGCTTCCTAGGAGTAGGTAGTTGGGAGTTAGTCTGCAAGAATAAGTCAGAAACATCATCCACAACTTCCAACACTGGACGAATGGCCAAAAGGTTCATGCTCAGGGAAGTTTATGTATCCTCTCACCCTCTTCTTACACAGAGGGTATTCCTGAACTTTCCAGTGGAAATGCACTCTTACTTTAAGCAGAGTTTCCCCAAAAATGAAGTCTTCAGATGGTGAAGCAGAGTCTGTCCCCTAAATTGGAAACATATGAACCTGCTGACAACTGGTCTACATATACTTCTTCAGACTCATAAGAATTGGAGAATTCTTGGGGGGGGGGGTCCCTTCTCTCTTCCCAGAAACAGATTCTGTAGGAGCAAGAGGTCTGGAAGGACTGCGTTTTATGGAAGCTACAAGTAAATCTTCACCCAGTTTAATCAGATCATACTGGTAAGGCCTTAGGGGGGGCTGGGAGTCTGAAAGCCTAGACTGAGGCAAGGCAAAAAGTAGCCTTTTGGGTTTAGCCTTAGACTTTGTCCTAGGTATGATGTCACCAGCACTGGGACCAGGGCTGTGCATGGACTACAGATGACCCCCCCTCAGACGTTCTTGGGATTCTGCCCTCCCTATCTGAAGCTATCGCCCACAAAGCAGCCTAAGACCAGACCAACCTTGTCCTTAGATTTCTGTGACTGTAAAGGGTTCAAGAAGCAGATTGGACTCCAAAGAGCACTCAGTAGTCTCGGATACTTCCTCAGTGATTGAAAGGGACTGCAAAAGCACCTCCTGTCCTTCAACAGTCAAGTCTGGGCAGACTGGCTGAAGCTGTACAAGTTTGTCCCTTTATGTTTTGGACACTTCTCCCTTGTTTTGAAGAACAGTCAAAAGATGGACTGGTGGATGCCTTAGCACTTGAAGATCCCAAACTCTCTTTTGAATTTCCATAAAAACTGCACAAGAGACTCAGCTTTATGACAGACAGTACACTTATTAAAATGACCACAATGAAGACAATTTGTATCATCATGTGCTGGGCTCAAGCAAAAAAGGCAGAGACAATAAAATCCCTATGCAGAATCTGCTTTCCACAAACAAGACAAATATTGGTTCTAGTACTAAAGTACAATCAAAAGTAGTAAGGAAGTTTCCCCAACACTGCACTTAGCTTTAATGAAGTACTCTGGTCTTCGGAAAAACTGATTCACTCTACAATATGGATACTTCGGGCTCTGACAACTAAGTACAGTTGTGTAAACTTACCATAAATGTAGATGTTCAAGTGTCCTCATTGTTGCAGTCCTGACTTGTGGGATGATTCCCAAAGCTGAGATGAGAGTGGAAGGAAGATTAGTGAGAAGAGAAGATGCCCTGCAGTATGGCAGTGTCGAATCCTGCACATCTACACCTGGACAAGGCTGAGAAGTGGTGGTGGTTGGTAAAGGTATGCACAGATGACCAGGTAGCAGCTTCCATAATGTCCTTAGTAGGGACTCCTTTTAGGAAAGCAGCAGAGACAACAGTAGCCCTAGCAGAGCAAGTCCTGACAGCTTCAGGTGGCTTTTTACCATGATGGCTGTAACACAAGGTGCACTAAGAAAGGATGGGAAGGCATAACAGCCTAGAGTTCAGAAATCCTTCTGGCTGAAGTGATTACCAGTAGCAAGATTGTTTTCCAGGAGCAGAATTTTACAGGCAGAAGCTGCTAGCTCAAAAGGAGCCAGGGACAGTTTTTCCAAGAAAAGGTTAACATCCCCAGGGGGTCGGAACTGGTTTCCTGGGAGGTCTCGTGAAGGACACCTTTCTGGAATTGTTTGATCTCAAACCTGGAAGCCAAGGGAGGTGAGAGAAGCAGACAGGCAGAGATGGCTGACATGTACTTTCACTGAAGAAAATGTTAGGGCAGCATCCAGCAACTCACACAGGTACAACAGGACTGTGGGGACAATCCACTGTTAGTGGGTCCAGATTACGTGAGCATTACCAGACTGAATTTGACATTGTTTTCCATTTGGATAAATAAGACTTTCTAGTATTGGGTTTCCTGGCCTCCTGCAGTACCCCAAGCACGGCCTCTGAAAAAGTGTGTCTGAAAGGAATCGGAGCCCTATCACCCACAGCATCAGCTGCACAGTTAAGAAGGCAAGGCGGATGAGGGTTCCCTTGTGTTGTGAGTAGGTCCACTCTGTGGGTTAACTTATGGTGATTGTCCTTGACTAAATGCAGGACTAAGGGGAACCAATGCTGCCTTGGCCAAAAGTATTCACCATCAAGATTTTTGTCTGTCCTATTGAATCTTTAGTAGAACTTTTGAGATGAAAGGCAGGGGAGGGAATGCATATATAAACATTCTCTCTATGAAAAAGTCTGTCCACTTCCCAGTCCAGAGGGTGAGGATCTCTGGCACAAAACTAGGAAGTTGTCTGTTCATAGGGGAGGCAAAGAGATCTACTTGTGGGGTACCCCCATTGGTGGAGAATGTCCAAGAATATGTCCCTGTGAGGCATCCATTCGTGGGGTTGTGGTTTGGCCTTGTTCAATGCGTCTTCCAATACATTTAAATGCGATGAAAACATACTGCCTGAAGGGGTGCCTGCAATTTGAGTCCGCTCCCACACTTGCAGAGTTAGTCTACACAGGAGTAAGACCTGCCCCCCCCCCCCATTATTTACATACAAGAGCACTGTCATGTTGCCTGTGAAATTTAAGGGCCTTGAAATGAGAAGAGACTGAAAGGCCTGGATTGCCAGCAGTAGTATTCTCATTTCTTTTCCGGTGATGTGATCTTTTCTTCGAGAGAGTGACCAAGTGCCTTCTGCTTTCATGGAGCCGAAGGCTGCTCCCCAGCCTTTATCTGAGGCATCTGTGCACATCTCTTGTACTGGTGAAACAGGATGAAGTGGGAAGCCTGGGCTGGCACAAAGTTGTTGATCCACCAGGTTACTTCTCTCCTCAGGCAGGAAAGAAGGGGAGTTTGGAACTCCAGAGGATGTACATATGCCCACAACCAATTTCAGGAACTATTGCAATTTCCTCATGTGTATTTTTGCTTGAGGGAGCATAGGGATGGTGGATGCCATAAAGCCTTTCTTGACCAGTCTCTCCAAATGCCTCCTGTCCTTGTCAGAAGGCAGAAGGGAGGCTGACAGAAAAAGCCTAGAGGGTTTATCTGAAGACACAGTGATGACTGGTCAGCTGAGAGTGCTCTGAATAAGAAACTGCAGTCACCTTAGAAAATCTTTTTTAGGTGCAGGAGACAGTCAATCTGGAGTCTTGCTAGATGGATGCAAATGTACCTAGGAATGCAGGAAGGATGGGGGGATGGCTGAGGGACTAGGTGCCTACTTGCAGCTAGTCATAATAGCGTTTTTGAACATCTGACATTTCAGTGCTTTCCCAATTGAAATGTTCCTGCATCCTGGTCAAGGTGTTAGTAAAAGAAATTTTCTCTGGGGAAGCATAATCTAGTGGGGAGGGAATCTGGGTTGAATAGGCCAGTGACTCCATCAGAAGAAAAATACTCTTCTGAAAAAATTTCTTCCCTTACCCTCTTGAGAAGCAGCAGTCCAGGAGGGGTAGGTACAGTAACCCCTGGAGGGGGTCTGAAGGACATGAGAGCATTAAAATTGCTTTGAGAAAAAGGCCTTCCAATCCTTTGTGATGATCAGATGGAGGAGAGACGTGTTTAACCTTTTGTTTCTTTATACTAGAAATATCCATTTATGCAATGACAGTGGGCTAGACCTAGGCCTACACTTAATTATGTTTGAATCCACTTCCTCCCTAACTAAAATAGTCAGGATCCCATTAGGGCCTTCAGAGATTGCAAGTCGGGGATCCCTTTGGACGTCCAAATCCAGACGCCTGCAGTACCTCCAAGGATGTGCTGATATCCTGCTCCAAGGTGACCTCTATTATGGTTCAGCCTGGGGTTCAGACGACTGCCCCGAACGAATCTCCAGACTAGCCATCATTTTAGGAGAGACATTTGGCACTGGTGGTGCAGATGAAGCTTCCGACCTGGGTTTATTGGCTTTCCGCTTCACTACCTACTTGGCCTCTGAGCCCAAGGGACCCTCCATCCTTTTACTGAGAAGTTTTAATCACTGATTATCTAAGTAGATGGAAAGAAAATTCAACCTACTCCTTAAAGTTTTGGGAACAAAGGATTTGCAAATAGGGCAAGCCTTGTGGTCATGGGAAAGCCCAAGACAGAAAAGGCACTGTTGGTGGTTGTCCTTATGTGGAATCTGACGTCCACATTGGCATTTGCCCTTCCTGGATGACATTAAATCCTATACACAACCAAAAGGTAGAAAAGGATTCTCCAACAGGGCACTTATCTGAGACATGGAAACCAATTTCTTTGGCGAGCAGACCGTACATATGGAAGACATGTTCTGCCTGGTGGCAAAGAAGTTTTGAGAATAGTGCGCGAGTATGTTGCTTTTATGGCCAACGTCCAATAGCAGCCTATGTGCAATGTACCATGCACCCTAGACACTGAAGTCTACTGTATACTGGCAGATGTTGGTCGCTTGGCAGGCAAATCCCCATGTAAAGAATACTGCAACAGCAGAACAGAAGGACAAAGTATTTCTGGCATGTAGCTGAGATCCCAGGTAGGAACTGGGCTCCTTCTGGGGAGTCAAGTGAATGACCCCTTTCAAGATTAGCTTTAGGTGAGACGAGATAGATACATAGGTGAGGAACAGGAAAGGCAAGCTGAGAGGACAGAAGCATGTACACCTTAACACTTGAGTAAGAAAGGCCCTGGCTAAACAAACTCAAAAGGTATTCCAGCACTAAATTAATGTCTGTCTGAATAGGACTAGTGTTCCTACTGTGGCACAACAAAGAAAATCTTTTCTATTTTTAAGTATGATTTTCTGATGGTGGGTTTGCTTGACTCCTTCAGGAAGATTAGCACTTCAGAGTACTAGCTTACATTTGTGGTGTCAAAACCCAAACGTTCAGGCTGTCAGTTTGAGTGTGGTCAGGTGAGGATGCAATGTAGAGCCCCCTAGCCTGGCTAAAAAAATTATTTTCTATGGGAATGTGTACAATCTCTGTTTGCAGACAGGAGGGAGAACCAGTGTTGTCGCAGCCTGAAGTGGACTAAGAGGATCATGTTGGCCTGTCTGACGTAACACCCTGGAAATCCAAGGTAAAAGCAGAAAAGCATAAAGGAACAGGTCTGTCCTTATGAAGAGTAAAGCATCTGTTCTCAGTGTCCTTGCTTGTTGGGTTCTGGAACCGAATCTCTCAAGCTGTCTTGGTGAGAGGCAAAGAGGTCTACTGAGTGAATTCCCCACTGTAAGTTAAAGTCCAGAAATCTCTAACCTTCATTTGTTGGGGTGTAGAAGATCTCTACTTTCAGAGTCTGCTATGCTCATGTTCTGCCCTGGAATGTAGAATGCTCTAAGTGTTAGCTTTAGTTCTTGTGTTAACAACCAAATCTTCATCGTCTGACTGCACAAAGGGTAGGAAAGGGTACCTCCTTGTTTATGTACCACATCACTGCGGTGCTGTCTGTCCAAATATGCAAAGACAGAGGCCAAATTGTGTTGAAAGGTTTTTTTGGCAAAGTAAACAGCTAACATCTCTTTTTGGTTTATATGTAGCTTTCTTTGGTCTGGTGTCCAGATGCCCTGCACCTTCATGGACCCAACATGAACTCCCCAGACTGTCTACGCTGTCTGTGGTGATGGTCTTGTCTGCCTGGAGAAAGTACAGTTGTGTACACTTACCATAAATGTAGATGTTAGAGTGTATTCACTGTTGCAGTCATTACATTTGGGTTATCTGCTTGTAGGTAGCTCTCAGTCGGCTTGATTATCAAAGCCTTGGTTCTTGCGTCGGTTGCTGTCTCATCGTCCATGACGTCAGGTAGTCAGGGGTATAAAGCATGCAGCAGACACCATTACATCAGTTTTTCTTGCCCCAGATGTCAGGTACCCCCATAATGGGAAGCAATTATATACAAGGTTACACCTCCAACAAAAAACAAATACACCAGAAAGCTTAAGTATAGCAAAGAAGAAGAGAGGTATAGTCAATAGAAGTCAGGGGGCTGGAGGGAGGGTAACCAGGACTGCAACAGTAAATATACTCTAACATCTACATTTATGGCAAGTGTACACAACTGTACTATGTTCTTCGTGTTTCACTTTCGGTCATTACATTTGAGTAGATTCACAAAGCTAAGGGAGGGAGGAGGCAATTAGACAGCATTAGGACCAGCTATTGGGCACTGCAAGACTGCAGTGGCAAAACAAGCTCTGGATTTAGAAAAAATTGGCAAGTGGTAATGCTTGGTGAAGGTATGTACATAACTCCAGGTAGTAGCTTCTAGGATGTCCCTGGTAGAACACCTCTGAGAAAGGCTGTAGAAGTCCATGCAGCCCTGGTGGAATGGGGTCTTATAACCTGTGGGGAAGGTTTTCCATGGTGCTTATAGCAGAAAATAATGTAATGGCCTAGCCACTTAGAAATGGTTTGCTTTGAAATAGCCTTCCCCTCTGCCCCTGCAGCAAAGGCAACTAGCAGTTGTTCAGATTTCCTTAGAGGCTTAGTCCTGTCCAAGTAAAATCTAAGTCATCTGAGCACGTCCAAGGAGTACAGAATTCGTTCTCCTTTGTTCTGTGGATTAGAAAAGAAGGTTGGCAAATGAATGGACTGATTAAGGACCACACTAGATACCACTTTGGGCATAAAGGAAGGCTCGATCCTGAGGGACACCCTGTCCGCATGGAAGATGAAGAAAGGCTCCACTGCCATGAGGGCCTGTAATTCAGACACTCTTCTTGCTGAAGTGATGGCTACAAGGAAGGCTGTTTTCCAAGAAAGGAATTTCAATTCTGCAGTTGCAGCTGGCTCAAAAGGAGGTAGCGTGAGCTTTACCAATACAAAGTTAAAGTCCCAAGCTGGAGTAGGGGGGCTCTCCTGGGTGGTCTTAAATGTTTGGCCCCTCTGAGGAACTGTTTCAGCAGGAGGTGAGAAAAGAGAGGTGGCTCAGTATTATAATGTGCCAAAATGGCTGAGGCATGAATTTTAATAGAAGAGAAGGAAAGGACCTTGTGAAGCATCTCTGCTAAGTATTGAAGAATATGCGGTAAACTGGGCACTGTTGTGCCCATCCCCTGAGTCTGGCTCCAGGAACAGAATCTTTTCCACTTTTCAGCATAGGATTTTCTAGTACTAGGCCTCCTTGCCCCTCCAGGATGACATTCAAGCACTTGCTTGCTGAGGGGATGGTATAGGAGAACTCGGGTAATTAGCCAGGCTGCCAGGTTCAGGGTTTGAAGCTGGGGGTGCAGAATCTGGCCCTCCTGCTGGGACAGTAGGGAAGGGGTCTGAGGCAGGTGCCATGGTTCCAGTAGTGACATCCTGTGCAAGAGGGGGTACCCAGTGTTGATGTGGCCAGTCTGGTGCAATGAGTATTGCCCTTGGTTTGTCCTATTTGATCTTTAGTAGAACTTTCGAGAGGAGAGGCAGAGGGGGAAGGCATAAACTGATAGGCTTTCCCAGGTGAAGGACAGGGCATCCACTTTCCAAGCTTGTCTGTGGGGAGTCCTTGTGCATAATTTGTCCAACTGGTAGTTCTGAGGGGAGGCAAACAGGTCCATATCTGGGCTCCCCCATTTGTTTCTCAAAATGTTGAATATCTTTGGTTCCAGTTTCCACTCGTGTGGGTCCATGAGATTTCTGCTTAGGTCGTCTGCCAGTGTACTTGGCTTGCCTGGTAGGAACTGAGCTTGTAGGTGCACTTAGTAGCTCAAGGCTGTGCTCCGCAGAGCCATAGCTAGTCTGCACAGAGGGTATGAGTGGGTTCCCCCCTGCTTATGTACCACCTAACAGTGGTGTTCTCCTTTATCAATAATTGTCCTGGAGGAATGTGGTCCTTGAAGGGTGTCAGAGAATTCTGTACAGCTAACATTTCTTTTTGATTGATATGCAGGTGCATTTGACTCTGGTTCCATTTGACTTGAATGCACTACCCTGCCAAGTAAGCCCCCCCATGCACAGCCTGATGCGTCTGTTAGGGTTTGGGCGGCAGGGGGTAGAGTGAATGGCAGTCCCTTGTTGTGGTGGCAGGCCTCTTCCCACCAAAGGAACTGTCATTATACAAGGAATAATAGGAATCATTGACACCACAGGCTTTTTAGATACTATTGTAGTTTCCTCATATGTAGTCTTGCATATGGAATTTGTAGAATGCAGGAGGCCATGAACCCCAGGGCTTGCATTATTTTCCTTGCAGATAGCTGGGTCTTTGTGGCCAGTAGTTTGAATAGGCTGACAAATAAACTTGCTTCTCTGGCATGAGGTAGGCCATCTGGGAAGTTGTATTCAAGCTTGCTCCCAGGAATACAACTTGCTGGCAAGGTACTAGGTGTGATTTCTTTTCGTTTATGCTGTACCCCAGTGAGGTTAGCAGTTTCTTTACAAATGCCAGATTTATTTTATTTTATTTATTTATTTAACATTTGTTGACCGGGCTAGTCTAGCTGAATATATATCCATTTTCAGTAGAGGCCCGGGGAGAAAAGCTCCAAAAGAACAAATAATTTAAACAAATTACAGTTACAAGGCATTTAGGTTCATTAACAGATGCATTATAGAGTAAATATGCTAACACAGATAAAATACCACTTCCCTTATTTACAGGATTGAAAAGAAAAAATATATATTTTTTTAAGAGTAGCAAGTAGGAAGAGGGAAAATTTATAGAATAGGTCTAGGTAAGGAGTGGAAGGAGACTAGTAAAGGAGGAGAATATAAAGAGGAAAAGGAGAGAGAAATAAAGTGTGGAAAGCTTTCAGAAGGGCAGGAAGCAGGTGGAAATCTATTAAGTGTAGCTGGGTGAAGTAGGCCCAACTTTCATGTAGAATGAGGTTTAAAAAATGAAAAAAATAAAGAGTGGAATAACCAAGGAAGAGTCAGATGGTGAAGTAATCTATACCATGAGACAGCAAGCATAATGTTGAACTGATCACTCTAAATTAAGATTACACTAAGCATGTCATGGCCCATTCATCAAAATGTTATAAACAGATTTTTAAACAAATGTAACTTTATGCCCTCAAAATTCTAGAACATCTGTATATAAATGGGTTTATTCAACAGTCTGCCATACACGGAGAATTTAACAGGACTGTTTATACTAGACATTTGTCTTGCCTTGTCTGGAGAACACAGACTTCAAAGCATTAATCACATATGAAGTTGTTGTACCATTTGATTTCAGGGAATTTGGAATAATACAATACAGCTATGTGTGATCCATGGCTTCTTTGAGTTGTTCTATCTGAATTCCTGGCCAAAATATTACATCTCATGCTCTTTCTTTGTATTTTAGTATTCTTATATGAGACTTGATATATTTTCTCAGGCTTTTGTTTTCTCATTTGATGGAGAAGTAATGAAAGTGGATAAAACAAATCTCTAAAGCATTCCTAGAAATTATACTTAAGGATATCAAAAGCCAACTGTACTCCACAAACAATGCATCAAAGTCTTAGGTAAGGTTTTAGAGATCTTTATTTTGAAATGCATGACTACTGTGTGAGGCTGGGAAGTACAACATTACCAGTTTTGACCATCAGGCCTTGGAACCAACTTATATATCTTCACTTAAAGAAAAAAGACTGAACATTCTTCTTTACAGTGATTATTTTTGCTCAAGACCAGCATAAATTTAATAGTATGTCTTGGCTTTCTGCCTGAATTAGACAATCGTCCAGGTATGGGTATATCTGAATAACTCTTTGCCTGCAGAATGCAATGACTGGAGCTAGGCACTTTGTGAACACCTTGGGTGCAGTCAGGGTTGCCAGACGTCCCTATTTGGGCGGGACTGTCCCGAGATCAGCAGCCTGATCCCGAGTCCCGCCCTGCCGGTTTAAATCGGCCAGCCTCCACTTTGTTTTTTTTTGATTGACCCGTATACCTGGCATACGGGCCAATCAAAATGTTTAATGCGGAACTGCAATGCATTAAACACGAGAAGCAGAGTGAGCTCAGTTCTTTGGTTCTTCAATGCATTGTGTTCGCATTAAAGACCTTTTTTTGGTCTTCAATTGCCGCCGAAGCCCTTTTTTTTTTTTTTGGTCTTCACTTTGGAGACTTTTTGTCCCTACCTGCGTTGCTGGAAATCTGGCAACCCTGGGTGCAGTAGATAAACCAAATGGCAGTGGAGAGAACTGATCGTGCATGTAGCCTGCTCTGAAGCGTAGATATTTTCTGCAAGATTCCCCTATTGGGATGTGCAGGTAAGCTTCCTTTAAATCTAATGTCGCCAACCAAGCATTTTTGCCTAGCATGGGAAGCAGCTGATGAAGAGTTAGCATTTTGAATTTTAGGATTACCAAAAAGGTGTTTAGGATAGACAGGTCCAGGATAGGATGCCAGGAGTGGTCTTTTCTGGGGACCAGGAAAACCTTGAGTTAAAACCTTGTCCCCATTCCTCTTCTGGGACAGGCTGAATAGCCCTGATACGTAGAAGAGAGAGAACCTGCTGTTGAGCCTCTGCCCACTGATTTAGGGGTAGGTCTGGCCAACCATTTGAGGATGGTAAGGTGTGGAAGTGGAATCTGTATCCTTGGGAAACTATATTTAAAACCCATTTGTCTTGGGTAATGAGTTCCAAGTTTTTTGCATGTAGGGCGATCTTTCCCCCTAAAGGAGCAGTCAGCTGAGCAGGGCTTGGAAGGTTTAAGGTTAAGTCATTGTGACAGTTTACCATGGGGGGATTCTTACTACTTCCAGCTTTGGAAGTGGGAGCCCCCCACTGCTTAGGCCTGTAAGTACCTTGAGACTGAAGCCTGGGTGGTCTGCTGGTCCTGGGTTTGGACTGAAGGTCTGGAAGAGGCAGGAAAGGACCAATTCTTAGGCCAATGCCTACTAAATCTGGGAGGCTGCACTTCCAGGAAATCTTCAACAGTTTGCATAGATTTAGCTTTTTCCTCCATCTTTTTAAGTACTACTTCTGCTTTGTTGCCAAACAGGCGGTCTTGGTTTAAGGGAGCATCCAGTAAGTTAGCTTTAAAATGATCTGGCAAAGTTTGCTCCTTAAGCCAAGCATGCCTTTTAAGTACAGACCCAGTGACAGCAGCCCTGCAAGATGCCTCTAAGGAGTCAAAACCACATTGCAAAGTATGTTTACCAACTTGTTCAGCAGAATTCATTAAATCCTGTAATTCTTTATTCTCAGCACAGTCAGGAATCATCATTTTCTGCTTAAGTAATCCAATAATATGCGGCTGATACTTTAACATATGAAACTGGCAGTTTAAGGCCCTAATGGCCAAAGTAGCAGAAGTGTATACCTTCTTACCAAATCTGTCCAGGGCCCTGGAATCTCTATCAGAGAGGGTAGGGTTTTTGGCAGTAGTAGCCTTAATGCCTTTGGGTCCCTGTGAAATGGTCTCTGGATCCGCAGTAGGATTCTTAAAGAGGAACTTGTGAGAGTCAGGTACTCTAATACCAGTCAGGTTTCCAGGAGCCGGAGGTAAAGTGTCTGGGGCCAGGCTAGATTACAAGAAGGCATCATCTACAATGTCCAGTATACAGGAGGGATAGCTAAAGGCCTGTGCTGAGGTAGGAGTAAGAATTCCCTAAGCCTCTTTTTGGAGTCAGAGTAATCCTGGCTTTCCCAGCAGAAATGCTCCCTAAGAGTATGCAAAGTTTCACAAAGAGAAATCTTCTGGAAAAGAAGCAGAGAGAATGGAGTCCTCTGCATCAGAATCCTCATAGGTAGATAAGGGCAAATCCTGGTCATCAGAAGAAACAAATTTCAGAATCCTGATCAGAAGAATTTGAAGGAAAATCAGTTCTAAGTCTCTTAGAGGGAAAAGGCTGGCTTCCAGATTAATTCTTATTTGTTTTTTAGGCATGGGGCCTGACCATGCAGTCTGGGCATCTGTTTTCTAGGCGTGGATCGAGTTTTAGGCCTTGAAGATGGCGTCTGTTTGATATGCAAGTCAGTAAGCCTGAATACACCCTCAGAAGTCTGTGCCTGCACAGTGGCTCTGGACCCATCTAAGGTAGAGACATCCGCAGGTTCCATAGTCGAAGAAGCATCTCACGGCATACCAACCTCCAAATGGGTCTCAGTAGAGGCCTGCAAATCTGAAGTAGCGGGTATCAGGGGCTGCAAAAGCACCCGAGTACCGGCGAACTAGCGACTAGCTTAATGGAAGTGTCATCGGCAGCTTTGGACCTATATGGTCTGTCTTTATCTTTATGTTTTTTCGGAATGTCGGTAGTCGGATGGCTTACCGAAGCCCTTTCTGGATAATTGAACTGAGTATCGAAATAGTTTGATGCGAAAATGAACCGCCGAACAGTTCGAGGATTGAATAAGGCACAAAACAGACAGCAAGGGACATTGCGGTCTGGGCCTAAGCAAGGAATGCAGTACGAATGAATATCTTTATGAGGTATTTGCTTTCCACAAGTAATACAATTGTTGACTTTTACTGACATAGGTTTAGAGCAAGAAAAAGGATCCCCAATGGGGTACTTAGCTTTTTTTAAGACTTCGGTTCTGAAACTCAAAAATGAAAATTTCAGGAGTCTGCCGACTGGCACTTGCGAAATGCTTCTGCTTCGGGCATCGCACAGCAAGAAAGACTGATGTAATGGCGCCCGCTGCATGTTTTATACCCGACTACCTGATGTCATGAAAGATGAGACCGCAACCAATGCAGGACCCAAGACTTTGATAATCAGGCCAACTGAGGGCTACCTACAAGCAGATAACCCAAATGTAATGACTGCAACTGTGAAACACAAAGAACATCTGCACCCCTGAATTCTGTAAGATGGTGTTTTTCAATAGTAGCAGCTCCTTTAAGCACGGGAGAGGCGGCACAACAGTTTTCAGGGTTTTGGAAGTGCTGTTTTTAGGAACCATTGAAGCATTCTCATATGTAGCTGTGCTACGGGAATTAGTATGCAGGATGCAGTATAACCAAAGATAATTAGAAATTTCTTTGATGAGATTTGGTGCTTTGGCAGCAAGCTTGTCAGGTAGTTTGTCAAGCAAGACATCTTGTTCTGGGGAGGAAGGTCTTTCGCTGCACAGAAACAGAGTGCCCCCCCCCCCCCAAAAAAAAGAAGCACTATCTGGGGTAAAGTCAGGGGACTGGAGTTTTAAGGTGAGACCTACCTTTTGAAAGCAGTTTCTGGTGACGTGCAAGCTTTAGAGTCTCTTGTGGACTTTCCCTGAATGAGGCAGTCATACAGGTGAGGGCAAATATGCACGCCTAGGATTCTGCAATGGGCTACAAGTAGAGCTAAGCATTTGGTAAAAGCTCAGAGTACCAGACAAACCAAATAGTTAGGCAAAGAACTGGTAGTGCAAACCTGCTGCCATAAAATGTAGATACTTTGTGACTTTTCTGCAATTGGGATGCGGAGGCAGACATCTCTGAGATCTAGAGTAAGTAGGCATCCTGGAAAATCATGGGAAGTAATCTTTGCAATTGTAGCATTTTGAATTCTGGGACAAAGGAACTTGTTTAACTTTGACAGGACCAAATTAGGTCGGCATGCATAGAAAGGGGGGGGGGGTTTGAACTGAATGAAGTAACAGTTTGCCTTTAAAATTACTTGGTCTTGTAGATACTTTAACATGTAGAACTGGCAACTCAGTGCCCTCATTGATAGGGTAGTTGAGGTATAAGCTTTTTTTTTTGCCAAATCTACATGGAAGTTGCCGAGTGTTCAGCTTTAGATTTCTTACAGAGATGCTTGGGAAAGCCAGGCTTCCTGGGAGTAGGTAGTAGACAGTCAGGATGCAAAGATGTGAGTTTCAGCCTGTCAGAAGTGTTTGCTTTCTCAATTGAAAATCACCTTCATTTCATGAAGGGCATCCCAAAAAGATAGGTCCTTGAGGGGGAGTAAAACAGAGGGTATCAGAGTGAGTCATGATAGGGTTGGAGTAGGTGGTGTTCACAGTAGGATTACTCGTTTTCAGAGCCTGAGGAATCAGATCTTGAAAAGCCATATTTCTACACATTTTGGAGGGGGAGGCTTCAGGGATAGCAACTCGAGTGTGGCCGAGTTACCTACATTTCATGAAGGCCATGAATTCCTGGGCTATTTTCATGAGGCTTTGGGCTTCAACCTGAGCTGGAGTGACGGAAAGCCATGTAGAAGACGGGGGTTGGTTAACTGCTCTTAAGTTTAGGCACCCAATTTACTTAAGATGCCCTGAGGTTGTGGTCCTCTGACAGTGATCTTGGACTGGGGCTCCAAAGCTTAGGAAAAATTAGATGTCTGTCAGTACCCGCAACACATACATCAGAGCCTGAAGTCTATGAAGCAACCTTAGACTTGACCAACGATGCTGTGGAAGTGACAAAAGGCCTGCTGCCACACCAGCCTCCAGAGGAGTCGTGCCAGATGTGAAGGAACCTCTGAGTTAATCAGCTTAGTTGAATGGTCTGAACATTCGGTGATATCCTCAGCCTTTTTCCGTGTATTTTTTCATCTGTGTTTTTAGGAATGATGTTGGTGGAAGTTAGGGGTTGTGAATACACCAAGGGAACTGAAACAGATGAATCCATACGAACTGCTAAGACATCGGCCCTGCATGCAAGAGTCTTCAGTCGCAATTTACCACAATCAGGGGAAGTAGAGAGGTTGTGCTGATGCCCCAAATAGAACAGACTAAAAATCTTTATGCGGGATTTGGTTACAACACTTCAAGCAATTAACCTTTTTAAAAATTAATTGGAAAACGAAAATCCTCAACAGGGTACTTATCTGGCTGACAGACTGTAGAAACTATGAAAAAAAGCGAGCTGACTGATGGACAGAGCATATTGTATACACTAAACTCATTGGACTGCAGTGCTAGAAAGAACCAAAGATAGTGCCAATGAACACCATTCTTATATTCTGACATTCTGTTTATACTCTGAAGTCAATCAGGTATGGATGATGCAAAAACTCTGGAAATCAGGCTGGTTGTGGGCTTCTGCACAGCAGAAACACCCAAGAAACAGTACTGCAACATTGACTACAAGGGAACATCCATAGGTACTCACCTGTGCAATGCACAGGCTCCTCCTTTACCATCAGAAGGGGGATCTATTCCACTCATCTAGACAAGAATTGGCCTCCTATCCTCCATCATGATTTCTAGAACATCTTTAGCATAAAGGTGCTCCAAAATTAATAAAAGTTTCACACTCCAAACTGCCCTGTTCAAAGAGGTCAGGCTGAAGTCAACAAAGGACCCCATTCCCATACACGAAATATCAGAAGGTTCACATGCATCAGCTAACAGTCTGCCTTGCCAACTGGAAGAGGTGGAAAAAATGGTGTACTTACCATAACGACAGATCCTTTTCATCCCAGTCTGTCTGACAAGACATACAAAATCCTCAAATCTCTGCTTGGATCCAATCCAGCCAGCCTTCCAAATTTTTCCCCACCCAAAATGCCCTGCTCCCACCTACGAGCTCAGATAAGAGTCTGGCACCTGAAACCAAAGTACACATGCACTGCCTTTGATCCAGGAAGGGAGATCCTTCAGGTCCACCTTTTCAGCAGCAGGAACCACCCAGGAAGTGGGGGTCATTAGTTATGCCTCAAACAATGCAACCTCAGCCTGTGAAGGAGTTTCAGTGGGCTAAAAGCCCCTCTCTCTCGCATGACCTTCAGGATCTTGCCAAAGAAAACAGCCTTAGGAGGGATTGCGGGAACCCTCTCCATCTTCGGAGATGGTATCGGAAGTGGCTGACTCTGCTGGCGAGTCCATATCATTTCCCTTGCATGCCCTTTTTGGATGGCTCAGTGGATGAGGTTTCTGAGTCCTTCGAGGGATGTCTCTGTATCAGGGCAGTATGTTTTGGGTCATCAAAATGAATCTGATCACTGGATGCCTTTGCAGAAAGCAACACAATAGAGAGAGGGTCAAGAGGGAGACCACAATCAGTGGATCCACCTTATGCAGTGAAGGAATGGTCCTACCAAACACCTTGGAAGCTGCACCAACCTCCATGGTATCAGAGAACACCTCACCAGTGATCAGATCCAACTCCCCAACAGAATGGTATGGAAATACCCTGGGGGAATCCTCGGGTACACCCAAGTGACTGGCACCAACGAGGAGATCGGACTCGAAGCCTATATTGGCAGACATCTCCAAGGGAACCAACTGAGGCAAACATCTGTCTTTCTGGCTTAGAGACTCCTGACAATTGATCCAATAAGGTCGAATCCAAGAAAGTACAGTTGTGTACACTTACCATAAATGTAGATGTTAGAGTGTATTCACTGTTGCAGTCATTACAATTGGGTTATCCTGCTGGCAGGCTACCCTCAGTCGGCCTGAATTCCAAAGTCTATGACCAGCGTCTGTTGCTGTCGCCTCTTCCCTGACATCAGTGCGCCAGGGGTATAAAAGATGCAGCCGACACCATTTTCTTCAGTTTTTCTTGCCCCACATGTCAGGTGCCCCCAAAAGGGTAGGCTAAAAATATGTCAATAAAACATGCATGCACCAAAGTAAATATTTTGTCTTCATCTACAAGCAAATACACAACACAGGTTGTATAGAATAGAGAAGTACAGAAAATTCCAGCAAAGAAATGGGAGATGGCGGGTGGGTAACCTGGACTGCAACAGTGACTACACTCTAACATCTACATTTATGGTAAGTGTACACAAAGTACAGTTTTGTACCTACCATAAAGGTAGATGTTAGAGTGTCTTCACTGCTGCAGTCATTACACTTGCGTTAGCCTGCCGTCAGGCGGTGCCGCAGTCGGCCAGAGTTCCAAAGTCTTGGGCCGGCGTCTGTTGCGGTCGCCTCCTCCCTGACGTCAGTGAGTCAGGGGTATATAAGAAGCAGCCGTCACCATTTTCTTCAGTTTTTCTTGCCCCAGATGTCAGGTGCCCCCCAGAAAATAGGCAATACATACTGCTTACAAAACATACAGCAATGTAAACTAAACCTTCAGTAACCAGCAAATACACCACATAGGTAGTACAGTGTAGGAAGTTATAGATAAAGACCCAGCTAAGAAAGAGGGGATGGCGGGTGGGTAACCAGGACTACAGCAGTGAAGACACCAACATCTACATTTATGGTAGGTACAAAACTGTACTATGTTCATCGTGTTTCACTGCTGCAGTCATTACACTTGTGTAGAATCCCAAAGCTGAGTCAGGGTGGCTGGCTCTATAGAGGATTTCGTGTGCAGTGGCAAAGCCAGCTCTGGATCTAGAGTAAAGAGGCAAGTGATAATGCTTGGTAAATGTGTGCACTGAACTCCATGTTGCAGCTTCCAAAATATCTTTGGTAGGTACTCCTCTACGATAGGCAGTAGAAGTTACAGTTGCCCTGGTGGAATGTGGTCTAATGTTAGATGGTACAGGTTTCCCATGTTGTGTATAGCAGAACCTGATACAGTGTCCTATCCACTTTGAAATGGTCTGCTTTGAAATAGCCTTTCCCTGTGATCTTGCAGCATAAGATACAAAATAGAAGTTATGTTCTTACCATAACGTTCCATGTTAGTTGTCTTCTTCTCGCCTTCTTTCTTGCTGGATGGGTTCGGAGCCGACCTCGGCTCTGACTCGGCCACTCTAAAAGCTCGAGAGTTGGTTCCACCGGCTCGAGGCTCCCCTTATATCCCACAATGCTAGGCGGTATTACCTCAGATCTCGTTTGTAAGCTAGGCCCAGCCAATAATAAATCCAGAACTACTGGAAATGGGAAAACCCACCTCTATAAAAAGAAAGGAAGAAGGTGACCTGAAACCCGATGAAGGAATATATGCATAGTATAGCATATACATATATACAATAGAGGTGGTAGAAGGAAAGGTCACAATCAAACTCCTCTAGGTCTGTCCAGGCTAGGGGGAAGGAGGGTGGGACGCAAGAAAGAAGGCGAGAAGAAGACAACTAACATGGAACGCTATGGTAAGAACATAACTTCTATATGTTAAGTTGTCCATCTCGCCTTCATTCTTGCTGGATGGGACCGTGTCCCTAGCACCTTGTCCCGGGTGGCCTATCGGAACAGACTCTTGAGTACAGTGGAACCAAAGTTAGCTCTATGTCTAGAAGCTAAATCCAACTTATAATGAGAAATGAAAGTGTGAGGAGTAGCCCATGTAGCTGCTGCACAAATGGTATCAATAGGCAGCCTGTCTTGGAAAGCTATAGAAGTAGCCAAAGCTCTAGTCGAATGAGCCTTAGGTCTGTTAGGCAACTTTTGGTGTCTAATCTCATACACAAAGGAAATCAAGGATGTTAGCCATCTGGAGAGTGATACCTTCGAAACTGGAAGGCCCTTTCTGCCTTCTGCATAAGAGACAAACAATTGGTCAGTTTTCCTGATCTGTTTGGTCCTATCCAAATAATACCTTAATTGTCGATGAACATCTAGCCAATGCAATTTTTGTTCAGACCTGTTAGAATAGTTAGGAAAAACACAGGGAGGTCAATGTTTTGATTTAGATTTGCCGCAGAGGCTACTTTAGGTAAAAAGGATGGATTGGTCCGTAAGGATACCCTATCCTTATGAAACAGATACGGTGGTCGACTGCTGAGTGCATGAAGCTCTGAGACCCTTCTAGCCGAAGTAATGGCTATCAGAAAGAGGGTCTTCCAGGACAGCAATTGCATTGAACAGGAAGCTGCAGGTTCAAAAGGGGGAAGAATCAAAGATGCGAGAACTAAATTAAGGTTCCAAGAAGGAGGAGGATTTCTTATAGGAGGCTTAAGAAGAAAAACTCCCTTCAAGAAAGCTTTGCAAAGCTTGTGAGACATGATGGCAGAATCTGAGATGCCCACATGAAAGTTAGATATAGCTGCCAATTGAACCTTAAGAGTAGATGGAGACGAACCTGCATGGAAAAGTTCAGCTAGGAAATCAAGGACTATTTGAATGACAGCAGTGAAAGGATCTATGTCCCTTCCTTGAGCCCAATAGGCGAAACGTTTCCACTTACTAAGATAAATCTTCCGAGTGGAAGATTTATGGGAAGCTATCAAAATATCTCGAACAGAGTGAGATATTTGAGGAAGCCTGGCTAAGGTTGGAATTGGAGGAACCAAGCAGTGAGGTTCAGAGAGGGAAGGGAGCGATGTAACTGACCCGACTGATGGATCAAAAGATCTGGAACTAGGTCCAGATGCCAGGGTTGCTCCAACAGAAATTGATGTAGAAAGGGGAACCAAACCTGTCGAGGCCAGTAAGGAGCAATGAGGATCAATGAGGCCTTCTGAGCGATAGCTTTCTGTATCACTTGAGAGATTAGTGGGAAGGGAGGATGCATACAGAAGTCCCCGGGGCCAAACTTGGACTAGAGCGTCTCTGCTGGGCTGGCCTGGTAAAGGAAAGAGGGTGAAATAATCTTTGCACTTGCTGTTTTGGGGAGTAGCAAAAAGGTCGCAGCAAGGCTGGCCCCACTTGAGAAAAATTTTCTCCAAGATAGAATTTTTCAGAGACCACTCGTGAGGCATGAGAATAGCTCTGCTCAATTTGTCCGCGATAAGATTGGACTTTCCGGGGATGTGCGTTGCTATCAGAAACCGCTGAGAAGAAATCGCCCATTGCCACAGTCTGGGTGCTTCTCGACATAGGGGGTAGGACCTGTTTCCGCCTTGTTTGTTGATATACCACACTACAGACATGTTGTCCGTCTGAATTGCTATCGTTCCCAAGGGAAGAGTCTTGAAGGGCTTGCAACGCTAAAAGCACTGCTCTCATCTCTAGAACATTTATATGCAAGTGGCGTTTGTCTGGTTGCCATATGCCCTGGACTGTTCTGCCCTGATAATGCCCCCCCCCACCCAATCAGGGAGGCGTCCGTTGTCAGAGTAGCAACCGGAGGGGGGGGGGACAAAGGGTCTTCCTAGGAAGAGCTGGGGGGAAGAAATCCACCAAAGAAGATGATTCTTGCATGCTTGCGTTATCACAATGGTGTGGGACATCGGGAGTTGTTGGTACGACCATTGTGTGAAGAGCATCCATTGAAGGATTCTCATGTGAAATCTGGCTAATAGAAGTAGAGGGATAGCAGCCGCCATAATCCCCAGTACTTTTAGAACTAATCTGACTTTGACTCTGTTGCTGTGGAAAAGGAGGGAGACCAGTTTGTTTATGTCTGCTATCCTTTGGTCTGTGAGTCTCGCAGACATGTTGACTGTGTCTAGATTTGCGCCTATGAAGGTAATAGCACGGCAAGGCGACCAAACAGACTTTTCGCAATTTATTGAGATACCTAACTTTTGAAAAATGCGAAAGGTGTAGTCTCTGGCAAGTAGAAGAAGATGCTTGGTAGGAGCTGTAAGGAGCCAGTCGTCTAAGTATGGAAACACCTGGAATCCTTGACGTCTCAGGTGAGAAGCTACCACTGCCATGCATTTGGTAAACACCCGGGGGGCAGTGGTGAGTCCAAAGGGCAGGGCTCTGAATTGAAAGTGACTGGTTCCCAGCCTGAAGCGGAGGAATCTCCTGGAGCGTCTGTTCATTTTATATGATAGTACGCATCCTGGAGGTCTATAGAGCACATCCAGTTTTCCTTTCCCAATAGGGGTAGGATGGATTGTAACGTGACCATCCGAAATCTTGTTTTCTTGACAGACTTGTTCAAGATACTGAGATCCAAAATGGGTCTCCAGTCCCCTGTTTTCTTTGGAACCAAAAAGAATTTGGAGTAGATTCCGGATCCTTGCTGGTCTGCTGGCACTGGCTGAATGGCTCTTTTTGCAAGCAACTTTGATATTTCCAACGCTGCTTGATCCCTTTGAGCGGGTGGAACATCTGGAAGGGATTTTTTTGATTGATTTGGAATGCGAAAGAATGGAATGGAATAGCCTTCGGAAATGGACTGTACCCACTTGTCTTGAGTTAGGGATCGCCAGGCTTCTGGGTACAGTGACAATCTTCCCCCGACTGCCTCCAAAGGTGGACAGTCAGGCAACACCTCAGGGATGCTGGAAGGGCTTATCGGAAAAGGTTTCTCAATTGCCCTGGTTCTGCGGACCCCCCCTGCCTCTAGGGCGACGTCTACCATTATTGTTCCCCCCTCTGCCTCTAGAGGGGAACCGACTCTGTGCGTCAGGCAAAGTCCCTTGAGACTGTTTGCGGAACCACATTTTTCCACTTTTCTGGCCTTTGGGGTAAGGTCTAGGAGGAGTAGAAAAACGGACTCCGACGGCAGAAAGAGTTTTGCCATCTGTCCCGCACCTTGTCAAGGTTTCTTTCACTTGAGGACCAAAGAGGGACTATCCATCAAACGGGGAATTAGTGAAAGACGTTTTAAAGGGGTCCGCAAAATTGCATAGCCGCATCCAGTCATGCCGGCGTAAGGCCACACCTGTCCCTGTGGCTCTGCTCGCTCCATCCGCCGCATATGAAAGAAGGCGCATGGAGGAGTTAGCTATAGAATTTAGGGTAGCCAGCTGAGCGTTCATCTTGTCCTGAAAACCCGCAGCTGCAGGATGCTTTAACATCTCACTCGCTTCCTTGATCAAGTCTCTTTGAAGACGAGTGAAATGGCAGAGGTAGTTCTGCGAACGCATAGCAAAGGTCGCTGACGAAAACATCCGCTTCCCGTACCTGTCCATAGACCTAGATTCCTTGTTAGGGGGATGGACAGGCACCGAAGGATCAGCTAGCTCCTTCTTAGTGGCAGCAGCTACCACCATAGCATCCACAGAAACTCCCTTAGTCAGAAATTGCTTATCTGCTGGAGCTGTAAAACTTTGAAGGTCTCCTGGGGGTAGGGTCCACAGAGTCAGGAGCCGTCCAAGCCTTTTTAGCTACCACCTGCATAAGGGGGTCAAAAGGGGGGGACACCCAGGAGGTGGAAGGGCGAGAGCCAAACGCCTCAAGATACACAGATTCATCCTCCGAAGGGTTAAGGGCTGGCCAATTTCCCCTCTGTTTCAGGATCTCTAGAATGTCTGCAAAGGAGACATCTTCAGAAGAGGAACGGGGAGAACCCTCAGAATCCTCTAAATCCGTGTCAGAGGTGACAGACTCAGGTGAGTCTATGTGCTTCCTCTTGCACTTTCTCTTCCTAGGGGGCTCCCCTGCCAATTCAGGAGAGGCCTCGGAAGAGGATGAGATCCCCACAGGGGATTCTTGAGGAGCTGGCTCTCTGCGGTCTGGGATGAGGGAGTGAGTAGACATAACCTGAGGCACTGAAGAGGGAGGGACGGACGGAGCCGACTGTGGAGTTGAACCGGGTTCCAACACGCTCCGCATGACCTCGAAGGCACCCCTGTCAGGCAGAGCCAGAGGTCCCCGCTCCAAAAAGCGGAAAACCCCCCTCGGCACCGACAGCGATGGCTCCGAGGCCGATGTCGGAGCCGAACTCACCAGCGCCGAAGCGCCGAGAGGGAGGCGGGTCGGACAAGGGTCCGATGCCACTCACCCCTCGAGCCGACGAGGAAGTCCGCCGAGATTCTTCCAAGGAAGAAATCGGAGCGACGATGGCGCCGAAGACAATTGTATCGGCTCGATGCTACCACAGTCTCGGTCCGAACGCGGCTCCGAGCTCAAAGGAGTCGGAGGAGGAACATTTTGAGAGATAGGATTAAGCATCGACTGATGAGTCGGGCTCTGAAGCATTTGGGCCAGTGCCTCGGACTTAAGAAGTCGACTCACTACCCTCTGAAGGTCATGGTCAGAAAGTCTCGATGACCTAGAGGAGTGAGATCTATGGCTCCGTTCAGACAGCAAGGGAGATGCTGGAGCCGAATGAATGGAGCCAAGGGATGGTGACCTAGACCTCTTCCTAGATGTCGGTTCCGATAGTCTGATCGGAGCCGACTCAGATATTTCCAATACCTCGGCTCCAGCCGGAGCCGAGGGAATCACAGAAGTGGAAGTTCGAGTCTCATCGGCTCCAGCGGGAGCCAATGTTGTAGTAGACTTCGATGTCTTAGGTGTCGACTCAGTAGCTGGAGTCGAAGACCTAGAAGCCTTAGAAGGTTTGCCCGAAGAAACAGTCGGAGGACCCTCAGGCTTTAGTAAGCCCCGCAAAATGAGCTTATTCTTTCTTTCCTGCAGGACTCTAGGGCTGAAGCCATGGCATACAGCACAAGAGTCCTGCAGGTGTAAAGGTCCCAGGCAGTACACACAAGAAGTGTGACCGTCTGTCAGAGACATTTTCTGACAGCACGAGTCACACTTCTTGAAGCCTGAGACCTTGATCATGGACATTTCAAATAACAAGTGCAATCACACCCAAGCACAAACACACCGATTACACTCTGAAGTAAAATAAAACTAATTTAAATTAGTAAGTTTAAATAGTCTTTAAAGTCCCTACTAAAAAACACACACACTCTAGGAGGGATGAGAGGGCCCGAAGGCCTAAGGAAAGAACAGAAGTTCTTGTTTGGTAGGAGAGAGAAAAACAAGGGAAAAGGGATAAAATCCTTTAAAAATAAGGGGATACTGGTCAAAAACGAATTTAAAAGGGATTTTCTAAAGTTTTTTAAACTGTTCAGTACACTAACCTGAAGCCGGTTGAAGCAACACACCTCGATAGCTGTAGCGGCAAACGAGATCTGAGGTAATACCGCCTAGCATTGTGGGATATAAGGGGAGCCTCGAGCCGGTGGAACCAACTCTCGAGCTTTTAGAGTGGCCGAGTCGGAGCCGAGGTCGGCTCTGAACCCATCCAGCAAGAATGAAGGCGAGATGGACAACTTAACATCAATTGTTCAGTTTTTCTGAAAGCTTTTGTTTTGTCCAAATAGAAGCGCAATTGTCTGTGTATGTCCAAGGAATGTAGAACTCTCTCCCCTTTATTCTGGGGATTTGGATAAAATGTTGGCAAGTGAATAGTTTGGTTAAGAGCCACACTGGATACCACCTTAGGCATAAATGAAGGGTTTGTTCTTAGAAAAAACCCGTCATGGTGGAAAATGATGAAAGGCTCCACTGCCATTAGTGCCTGTAGTTCTGAGACTTTTCGTGCTGAGGTTATTGCCAGTAGCAGAGCAGTTTTCCATGATATATATATTTTAATTCTGCTGAATTGGCTGGCTCAAAAGGAGGTAAAGTGAGTTTTTCCAAGACAAAATTGAGGTCCCAAGTAAGAGTTGGTGCTCTCCGGGGCAGTCTTATGAATTTAGCCCCTCTGAGGTACTGCTTTAGCAATGGATGAGAGAAAATAGGAGGATCTGTGTTGTAATGAGCCGAAATGGCAGAAGTGTGGATCTTAATGGATGAGGATAGTCCTTTGTCCAGTATCTCAGTTAAGTATTGTAGTATCTGAGGAATGTTAGGGACAAGAGGGTCAAGACTTTGAGCCTGGTTCTAGGCACATAATCTCTTCCACTTTTCTGAATAAGATTTCCTGGTGCTAGGCCTCCTGGCCTCCAAAATGACATCCATAACAGCTTTAGATAGAGGTGTTGTCTGTTTGGCTAATGAAGCTGCCATGCAGCCAGGGATAAGGTTTTGAGCTGACTGTGCAGGATCTGATTGTTTTGCTGAGTCAGAAGGTGTGGAATTTGAGGCAAAATCCAAGGTGGGCCTTGACCCAACTACTTTAAGATTGGGTACCAATGCTGGCGTGGCTAATCTGGAGCAATCAGAATCATCTGTTTGTCTTGTCTGGCTTTTAGGAGTACCTTTGAAAGGAGAGGCAGCAGTGGGAAGGCATAAACACATTTAGGCTTTTCCAGCTGAACAAAAGAGCATCCACTTTCCATGCTTGTGTGTAAGTCCTTGTGCAGAATTTTTGTAGTTGGCAATTCAGTGGTGAGGCAGAGAGATCTATGTCCGGGCACCCCCATTTTTGTATTATCATGCTGAAACCTTATGGATTTAATTTCCACTCGTGAGGATCCATGATGTTTCTGCTTAAGTCGTCTGCCAGAGTATTTTTCTTTCCTGGCAGGAATTGTGCTTGCAGATTAACTGGATAAGTTATAGCTGTGCTCCACAAGGTCATGGCTTGTCTACATAGGGGGTAAGAATGAGTGCCCCCTTGCTTGTTTATGTACCACATTACGGTGGTATTGTCTGTTTTTAATAGTAATTGCCCTGGATGCAGGTGGTCCTTGAAAGCTGTTAGGGCATTTTGTACAGCCAACATCTCTTTTTGATTGATGTGAAGATGCATTTGGTCTGTGGTCCATTTGCCCTGAATACATTTTCCTACCATGTGTGCTCCCCAGGCGTAATCCGAAGCATCTGTTGTTAAAGTCTGCTTGGTTGTGGGAAGAGTGAAAGGCTGACCCTTGTTGAGGTGACATGCCTCTGCCCACCATCGAAACTCCTGTTGTAGGCAGGGAATTAGTGGTATTACTGTTTCCAAGCTGTGAGTGTGTTGAGTCCAAACACTTTTTAGGTACCATTGTAATTTCCTCATATGCAGTCTGGCATATGGAATTAGTAGAATGCAGGATGCCATGAATCCCAAGGCCTGCAGAATTTTTCTTGCAGGGAGTTGGGACTTTGTTGGCATCATTTGAAAATACTGAGTCAGTTGTCCTTGTTTGTCTAGCGTGAGATAAGCCATCTGGGCCGTTGTATTTAAGCTGGCACCCAGGAATATTATCTGTTGTGAGGGCACTAGTTTTGACTTCTTTTCATTTACTGTGTACCCTAGGCAACTTAACCTTTTTACAAACGCCAGATGCTTTAGAAGAATGTCCTTGCTCTCCGCTTGAATCGGGCAGTCGTCCAGGTATGGATATATTTGAATTCCTTTTTGTCTGGAAAAATGCAGTTACTGGTGCCAGGCACTTTGTGAAGACCCTGGGTGCAGTAGATAAGCCAAAGGGCAGTGCACAGAATTGATAGTGCATTGAACCAGCTATGAATCTGAAGTGCAGAGAATTGGTAGTGCATTGAACCAACTATGAATCTGAGGTATCTTCTGCAATTTTGTCTGATAGGGACATGCAGGTATGCCTCTGAGGTCCAAAGTAACAAGCCAAGCTTTCTTGCCCAACATAGGAAGGAGTTGCTGCAGTATCAACATTTTGAATTTCGGAACATCCAGGTAAGTATTTAGAGTGGAAAGGTCTAGTATGGGTCTCCAGGCTTTGTCCTTTCTGGGGACCAGGAAGAGTCGAGTAAAATCCTTGTCCCTGCTGTGGTACTTTTTGAAGAGCTCTCATGTCCATGAGGGTTGTAATTTGTTTCTGTGCCTCTGCCCATTGATTGTGTGGCAGGTCTGGCATACCTTTTAGCCTTGGTAAAGTGTGAAATTGGAACCTGTAACCTTGAGACACAATATTCAGCACCCATTTGTCTTGGGTGATTGCTTGCCAGTTTTGTGAAAAAAGTATTAGTTTCCCCCCTAAGGGAGCTGCCAAAAGGGAAGAGTTTGGCATTGGAAGGGGAAGTCATTGGGACTGTTTCCTGTAAGGTTGAGACTTGTCCTCACCTCCTTTTGGGGTTGAAGCACCCCACTGTCGTGGTCTGTAAGATCCTTGGGGCTGAGATCTGCCTCTTGGGCGTCTGTATCTGCCTCTTTGTGACCTGACACTGGAAAGGACCAATTTTTCGTAGGCCAATTCCTGCTAAATCTTGTTGGCTGTATCTGTAAGAAATCCTTCACTGTTTGCATAGATTTTGCCTTATCCTCCATTTTTTTTAATAAGTCTTCTGCCTTAACACCAAATAAAATATCTTGCTGTAAAGGAGCATCCAATAATTTTGCCATAACATGATCTGGTAAGGTTTGTTGCTTTAACCAAGCATGTCTTTGAATCACAGATCCTGTAACTGCTGTCTACAAGAAGCTTCTAATGAATCAAAACCAAATTGCAAAGTATGCTTTCCCACTTGTTCAGCTGCATGCAATAAATCCTGCATTTCCTTAAAATCAGGTTGTTCTGCACTTGTACTCATTTTCTGTTTTAAATGAGACAGTAAATATTGTTAATATTTAAGCATGTGAAGCTGGCAGTTTAAAGCCCTTACTGCTAAAGTTGCAGAGGTGTTAACTTTCTTCCCCCATCTGTCTAATCTTCTAGAATCCCTGTCTGAGGGAACTGGATTTTTAGCCGTGGAGGCCTTTACCCCCTTTGGGACCCTGGGAAATGGTTTCTGGGTCAGCAGCAAGGTTTTTATAAAGAAATTTGTGAGAGTCAGGGACTTTGTAGTACCAGTCTGGCTTGACTGGAGCAGGGGGTAAAGAATCTGGATTTAAACTGGATTCAGAGAACACATCGTTCACAATATCCAACACTGGCGGAATAGCAAGGGACCTGTGCTGAGGCAATAAAAAAGTCTCTGAGCCTTTTCTTGGATTCTGAGTAATCCTGGCCCTCCTAATGGAAATGCTCCCTCATGGTATGTAAAGTTTCCCCAAAAGAGTAATCCTCAGGAGGAGAGGCTGAAGGAATTGATTCTTCAGCATCAGAGTCCTCATGGGGGGGAGGGGGCGGTAAAGAGTATCCCTGGTCTGAAGAGGAATCAGAATATATTGAAGCCTGGTCAGAGGAATCAGTCTGTATCCTGCCTAGGCCTTTTATCAGGAGGGGGATGGGAACCCCTGATCAGCGTAATTAAGTCTTCGGCCATTTTGAGCATCCGCTTTTTAGGCATGGAGGCTTGTTCAGGTGAATACTGTACTTGCCTCTGTCTTTAATGTAGTTTTAGACTTAGCTGTAGATGCAATGGTAAGTTGTGAAGGTCTGAAAACACCCTCAGAAGCCGATGCCCGCTCAGCGGCTCCGGACCCATCTGAAGGGTTAGTCTCCATAGGCCCAACACCTTGAGTATCCAGTGGCCTAGGCAACTCCACGTGGCAGTCGGTCGTGGCCTGTGGCTCAGGTAGCAGGTGTCAGGGGCTGCAAAAGCACCTCACTGAGAAACGGCGAACCAGCGACTGGCCTAGAAGAGGCTTTGTCATCAGTTTTGGGCCTCGGATGCCTGTTCTTATCTTTGCGTTTTTTGTGAATTCCGGTCGTCGGTTGTTCTGACGGCATGGTATAATTAAACCTTCGGCCAAAGTAATGGCAAGCAAAATCAAACAGACGTTTAATAGTGCGTTTGTTAAATCTAGCACAAAACCGGCAACTATTGATGTCGTGATCTGGGCCTAGGCATGGAATACAGTAAGAATGAAAATCCTTATGAGGTATTTGCTTCCCACAAGAAATACAATTATTAACTTTTACTGACATCGGTCTGATGCAAGTAAAAATTTCCCCAACGTGGTACTTAGCTTTATTGAAGACTTTGGTTCTGAAATTCGAAACTGATCTCTCAGGAGTCGGCCGACCGGCACTTGTGAACTGCTTTTGCTTCGGGCACCACGCGGCAAGAAAGACAGAAGAAAATGGAGTTGGCTGCTTCTTATATACCCCTGATGCACTGACCTCAGGGAGGAGGTGACAGCAACTGATGCTGGACCAAGACTTTGGAACTCTGGCCGACTGTGGGACCGCCTGACGGCAGGATAACCCAAGTGTAATGACTGCAGCAGTGAAACACGATGAACATCTGTACTATGTTCTTCGTGTTTCACTGTTGCAGCCATTACAATTGGGTTGAATCCCAAAGCTAAGGTTGGGAGGCTGGAGCTAAATAGCATTAGGAGCGGCTATTAGGCCCTGCAGAACTGAGTGGCAAAGCCTGCCCTGGATTTAGAGTAGAGTGGTAAGTGACAGTGCTTTGTGAAGGTGTGCAGTGAACTCCAAGTAGCAGCCTCTAAAATATCTTTGGTTGGTACTCCCCTGAGGAAGGCTGCTGAAGTGGCTGCTGCTCTGGATGAATGTGGCCTAATGCCCTTAGGTACTGGCTTGCTATGTTGTGAATAGCAGAAACAAATGCAGTGGCCTATCCACTTTGAAATGGTCTGCTTTGAGATGGCCTTTCCTTGTGATCCTGCAGCATATGCCACTAGTAATTGCTCTTTCTGAAAGCTTTGGTTCTGCTCAAATAGAAGCGTAGCTGTCTGTGTACCTCCAAAGAATGCAGAATTTTCTCCCCCTTATTCTGTGGGTTTGGATAAAAGGTAGGCAGATGAATAGTTTGGTTAAGGGCCACACTGGACACTATCTTAGGCATAAATGTCGGGTTTGTCCTCAGAGAAACCCTGTCGGGATAAAAAATGATAAAAGGTTCCACAGCCATGAGTGCCTGTAGCTCTGCAACTTGTCTTGCAGAGGTTATTGCTAGGAGCAGAGCTGTCTTCCAAGATAAAAACTTTATATCAGCTGTAGCGGCTGGTTCAAAAGGAGGCAGGGTGAGTTTTTCTAAGACATAATTGAGGTCCCATGCAGGTATTGGTGATCTCCTTGTAGGCCTTAAATTTTTGGCCCCTCTGAGGTACTGCCTTAACGGATGAGAAAAGATTGGTGGCTCTGTATTGTAAAGAGCCGAAATGGCAGAGGCATGAATGTTTATAGATAAAAAGGATAGGCCTTTGTCCAGCATCTCAGTCAAGTACTGCAAAATTTGAGGAATATTTGGTACAGCTGTGTCGATTCCTTGTGCCTGGTTCCAAGCACAGAATCTCTTCCATTTTTCAGCATAGGATTTTCTAGTACTCTGCCTCCTGGCCTCCAAAATGACATCAATCACCGCTTTAGTGAGAGGTGTGTTTTGTATGACTACATTATCCGCCATGCTGCCAGATTTAAGGTCTTGAGTTGGCTGTGCAGGATCTGATAGTTCTGCTGGGACAGTAGATGAGGCACTTGAGTGAAGGTCCAGGCTGGGCATTGAGACAAGTTCCTTAGGATCAATCAGTATCATTTTTGGCTTCTCCTGTCTGACCTTTAGGAGTACCTTGGGGAGGACAGGCAGAGGAGGAAAGGCATATACTGTTAAGTTTTTCCAGCTGAAAGATAGGGCATCCACTTTCCATGCTTGTCTGTGATAAGTCCTTGTGCAGAATTCTCTTGTGTTGGCAGTTGTGAGGTGAGGCAAATAGATCTATGTTCGGACATCCCCATTTCCTTGTTACCATGCTGAAGACTTGTGGATCCAACTTCCACTCGTGGGGATCCATGAGGTTTCCGTTTAGTTTGTCTGCCAGAGTATTCATCTTTCCTGGCAGGAACTGTGCCTGCAGATGCACTTGGTAAGTCAATGCTGTGTCCCACAAATTCATGGCCAGTCTGCAAAGGGGGTAAGAATGAGTGCCTCCCTGCTTGTTTATATACCACATGACCGTGGTAGTCTCTCTATCAGTAGTTGTCCCGGATTTAGTACGCCCTTGAAGGCTGTCAGGGCATTTTGAACAGCTAGCATCTCTTTTTGATTGATATGTAGATGCATCTGGTTTGTGAACCATGTGCCTTGAATACATCTTCCTTCCATGTGGGCTCCCCAGGCATAATCCGATGCATCCGCTGTTAATGTCTGTGTGGCTGGGGGGTAGAGTGAATGGCTGTCCCTTGTTCTGGTGACAGGCCTTCGCCCACCATCAAAACTCCTGTTGCAGGCAGGGAATGAGAGTAACTATTGTTTCCAGGCTGTGGCAATGTCGAGTCCAAACACTTTTTAGGTACCATTGAAATTTCCTCATATGCAGTCTTGTATATAGAATTAGTAGAATGCAGGATGCCATGAAGCCCAAAGCCTGCAGAATTTTTCTTGCAGATAACTGGGCCTTTGTTGCCAACATTTTGAAATAGGTAGTCAGTTGCCTTTGTTTGTCTGGCGTGAGATAAGCCATCTGGGCAGTTGTATTTAAGCTTGCACCCAGGAATATTATCTCTCGAGAGGGTTCTAGTTTTGATTTCTGTTCGTTGACTGTGTACCCTAGGCATGGTAGTAATCTCTTTACAAATGCCAGATGCTGTAGTAAAATGTCCTTGTGCTCTGCTTGAATGAGGCAGTCATCCAAGTAAGGATATATTTGCATTCCTCTGTCTGCAGAATGCAATTACTGGTGCCAGGCACTTTGTGAAGACACTGGGCGGAGTAGATAAGCTAAAGGGCAGTGCAGAGAATGAGAAGTTATGTACTTACCAAAATGTTCCATGTTAGTTGTCGTCTTCTCTTCTCTTCTTGCTGATGGGATGGGTTTTGAACCTCGAACCTGACTCCGACTATTACTAAAGCTCGAGAGCTATTTTTACCGGCTCGAGGCTATCCTATGTCCCATAATGCTAGGAGTCATATACCCAGATCTCATTTGATAGCTAACACTATGGACATACATGTCCCACCACAACAGAGAAAAAAAATATATATATATATATATATATGGTTCTACCTGACTTCGTCGACAGCGCAGAGAAGACCGCGAACGGAATTGAGCTCCAGAGAATCGAAACGAAAGAAGACCGCCGCCGATCATGGCAGTGCAGAAACACAGAAGACCGACGACATGACGGGACCTGACGGATGACAAATGCGATGACCGGGACCGGGGCTGTGTGAGTATGTGTGGTGCGTGAGAGGGACACGGACGTTAGGGTAAGGGAGGTGTGGACGGTGGTTAGGTGTTAGGTGGGTTTATAGGTGTGTGAAGTGGGTTTAGGTTAGTGGTGGGTAGGTTGGGGGGGGGGGTTAGGGGGTGGCCGGGCGGGTTAGTTAGGGCGAGGGAAGGGCGGCAGAGAGTTAGGAGTGAGGCGATAGGGGGGAAAAGGAGCAGTGGCGTTAAGTGTTAGGGGGGCGATAAAGGAGGTAGGAGTGCAAGGTTTAGTGTGGGCTTGTAAGGATTTTGGTGTGCTTGTGTTGTGTGTGTGGTTTGTGGAATGGGATGTTTTGTTTTAATAATTGTTATTGTGGTGTGTGCAGTGTATTTTGTGTTTGTGGCTATCCTATGTCCCATTATGTGGAGTTTCGTGTTTATGGACCCAGATCTCATTTGATAGCTAACACTATGGACATGTGTGGTTCCCACCACAACAGGTAGAACCATATATATATATATATATATATATATATATAGAAGCTCTTGTAAATATATACATATCTCTTATAATAGTTACCAAGAGAAGCAAGAGAGCTAGCTAAGGAGATAACTCTAGTGACGAAAAATCTCACAAGATACTCTCTTTCCAGGCTAGGGGGATGGAGGGTGGGAAGCAAGAAAGAAGGCGAGAAGAAGACAACTAACATGGAATGTTATGGTAAGACATAACTTCTCAATGTTAAGTTGTCAATCTCGCCTTCATTCTTGCTGGATGGGACAGCGTCCCTAGCACCTGGGTCCTGGGTGGTTCAACGGAACAGACTCGAGTACAGTGGAACCAAAATCAGCCCGGCTTCTGGAGGCCATGTCCAGCTTGTAATGAGAAATGAAGGTATGAGGAGAGGCCCATGTGGCCACTGCACAAATGGAATCCATTGGCAATCTTGCCTGAAAGGCTACTGAAGAAGCTAATGCTCTGGTCGAATGAGCTCTGGGCTTAGAAGGGAGCTCTTTATGCCTCAATTGGTAAATCAACATAACAGAGGTCAACCACCTGAACAAGGTTACTTTGGAAAAGTACAGTTTTGTACCTACCATAAATGTAGATGTTCGAAGATCCACATTGCTGCAGTCCTTACACTTGGGTAGTCCGCTGTCCTCGGTCGGCCCGAATATCAAAGTATAAGGCTGACGTCGGTCAAGGCGCATTTGACTGACATCAGGATGTCAGGGTACAAATGCGCATGACCGACGTCATATCCTCAGTCTTTTCTTGCCCCAGATGTCAGAAGACCCTAGAAATAAAGGCCAAAACCAAAAGACAGCAAACCAACAACCAACCATCCTAGCACTAAAAATATGTACAATATATACAATATACACCCTATTTACAACCCAACCCACACAACCGCCTCTAACTACAGAGGGAAGGAGGGAGGGTATTGGACTGCAGCAATGTGGATCTTGAACATCTACATTTATGGTAGGTACAAAACTGTACTATGTTCTTCATCTCACATTGCTGCAGTCCTTACACTTGGGTAGAATCCCAAAGCAGAGGTAAGGGAGGATGGCCAAACTATAAGGAAGCAGGAGCTGCCAAAATGCCCTGCAAAACAGCAGTGGCAAAACCAGCCCTGGATTTAGAGTAAAGTGGTAGGTGATAATGCCTAGAGAAAGTATGCACTGAACTCCAAGTAGCTGCCTCCAAAATATCCTTAGTTGCCACCACCCTCAAAAAAGCTGTCGAAGTGGCAGTAGCCCTAGTGGAATGAGGCCTAATCCCAGCTGGAATTTCCTTGCCATGATGGGAACAACAGAAAGCAATGCAAAACCCAATCCACTTAGAAATAGTTTGTTTTGACACAGGCTTGCCCTGAGAACTCAAAGCAAAAGAAACAAATAACTGCTGAGACTGCCTGAACCCTTTAGTTCTGTCCAAATAATACCGCAACTGCCTGTGTACATCTAAAGTGTGCAAAATCTTTTCCCCTTTATTTTGGGGGTTTGCATAAAAAGTTGGCAAATGAATAGTTTGGTTTAAAGCCACACTAGAAACCACTTTAGGCATAAAGGAAGGATTAGTACGTAAAGATACCCTATCCTTATGGAAAATTAAGAAAGGCTCAACCGCCATAAGGGCCTGCAACTCAGAAACCCTTCTTGCAGAGGCAATAGCCAACAAAAAAGCAGTCTTCCATGATAAATATTTCAATTCAGCAGTAGCTGCAGGCTCAAAAGGTTGTAGAGTGAGTTTCTCCAACACAAAATTGAGATCCCAAGCAGGAGTAGGAGCTCTTCGTGGGGGTCTTATATTCTTTGCCCCTCTAAGAAATTGCTTGAACAAAGGATGAGAAAACAATGGTGGGTCACAATCATAGTGAGCCGAAATTGCTGCAGCATGAACCTTAATAGAAGAGAAGGACAAACCTTTGTCCAGTAACTCAGTAAGATATTGAAGAGCCACACTCAAATTAGGCTCAGAAACATCAAAATCCTTTGCTGCACTCCAAAATAAAAATCTCTTCCATTTATCTGCGTACACTTTCCTTGTACTAGGTCTTCTAGCTTCCAAAATAACATACAAAACTTGCTGTGGAAGTGGAGGCCCACTATGGTTCAAGACAGAATATGCCAGGCTGTTAGGTGCAGAGAGTGAAGCTTGACATTGAGCAAATGACTGTCCTCCTGAGACAACAGGTGTGGAATCGAAGGCAAAGGCCATGGAGGTTTCCGTACCAGGCTTCTCAGTAATGGGTACCAATGCTGTCGAGGCCAATCTGGAGCTATCAAAATCATCCTTGGCTTGTCTTGTCTGGCCTTTAGTAGTACCTTTGGGAGGAGAGGCAGAGGCGGAAAGGCATACACATGAAGATTGCTCCAATTGAAAGAAAGAGCATCCACTTTCCAAGCTGTGGGATGAAACCTTTTTGTGCAAAACTTTGGCAGCTGGTGGTTTAGTGGAGAAGCGAACAGATCTATGCCTGGAGTTCCCCATGACACTGTCAATTTCTGAAATACATGAGAATCCAATTTCCACTCGTGGGGATCCATAATTTGTCTGCTCAACACATCTGCTAAGGAGTTCTGTGCTCCCGGCAGAAACCTTGCCTGAAGATTTAGCTGTAAACTGAGAGCAGTCTCCCACAAAATCATTGCTTGCCTGCATAGGAGATAAGAATGTGTTCCGCCTTGCTTGTTGATGTACCACATGACAGTTGTGTTGTCTGTTAGAATCAACACCTGCCCTGGAAGAAGTAAATCCTTGAAAGCTATTAATGCAAACTGGACTGCTAACATCTCTTTCAAGTTGATATGTAGATGTTGTAGTCTGGCAGGCCACTTGTCTTGTATCCACTTTCCATTCAGATGAGCTCCCCAAGCTTTGTCTGAGGCATCTGTCGTTAGAATCTGACTCGCCTCTGGCCGGGTCACAGAGAGTCCCTTGTTTAGGTGACATTCCTGAGCCCACCACAAAAATTCCTTTTGAATGCAAGGTATTATTTGAATGACAGTGTCCAAATCCTGGCAGTGCTGTGTCCATACATTTTGAGATACCATTGTAGCTTCCTCATATGCAGTTTGGCATTGGGAAGCACCAGAATACAAGATGCCATGAACCCCAAGGCTTGAAGGACTGTCCTTGCAGTCAGCCTGGACTGATGAGACACCTGATGAAAGTAAAGGGAAAGATTCTTTTGTTTGTCCGGGGTCAAAAAGGCCATCTGGGATGCTGTATTCAGTCTCACACCCAGAAAGCACATGTCCTGAGAGGGTACTAGACTGGACTTTATTTCGTTCACAGAATACCCCAGGCATCTTAGCACTGCTATCACATAATCCAAATGATGAAGAAGCTCGTCCCTTCCTTGAGCCAGAATCAGGCAATCGTCCAAATAAGGATAGATCTGTATTCCTTTTAACCTGAGGAAAGCTATCACTGGAGCCAGAACTTTCGTGAACACCCTGGGCGCAGTAGATAAGCCAAAGGGCAATGCAGAGAACTGATAATGAGAATTCCCAGCTCGAAAACGCAGATACTTCCTGCAACTCAGTCTGATAGGAACATGAAGATAAGCCTCCTTGAGATCCAAAGTTACCATCCAATGATCTTTGCCCAGCAGAGGTAAAAGCTGCTGTAACGTCAACATTTTGAACTTGGGAATGTCCAGATAAGTGTTGAGGATAGATAAGTCCAAAATTGGTCTCCACGTGTTCCCTTTCTTTGGTACTAGGAACAGGCGAGAATAAAATCCTAGGCCCACTTCTGACATAGGGACCGGCTGAATGGCCCCTATTTGGAGTAACAGAGAAATTTGCTTGTGAGCCTCTATTCTTTGTGGAGGAGGAACGTCTGGCATGCCCTTGAAAGGAGGCAAGGTATGGAAATAAAACCTGTAACCGTGGTGAATGATATCCAATACCCATCTGTCTTGGGTAATTAAACTCCAATTTTCTTTGAAAAGTGCCAACCTTCCTCCCAAAGGTGCTGCCAGACGAGAAGGTTCTGGCAGCTGAAAAGGTAGGTCATTGGGTCTGTTAACGAAAGGACTGACCCCTGCCCTCACCCGAAGACTGTGCAGGAGAACTCCCTGTTCTAGGCCTGAAAGAGCCCTGAGCTCTGCCCCTACCACGTCTAGATCTACCCCTAGACTGGGAATCATAAGAAGGATACGTCCACCCCTTAGTAGGCCAATTTCTACTAAACTTTGGAGGCTGAACCTGTAAAAAATCTTTAACAGTCTGCATAGACTTAGCCTTGTCTTCCATTTTCTTTAAAACTGTCTCAACAGGAGAACCAAACAACACATCAGATTGTAAAGGAGCATCTAAAATCCTTGTTTTAACATGGTCAGATAAATTCTGATCCCTCAGCCAGGCGTGCCTGCGAAGAACTGACCCAGTGGCAGCCACCCTAGACGAGGCCTGTACAGCATCAAAACCACATTGCAAAGAATGCTTACCCACCTGTTCAGAAACATGCACTAAATCTTGCAACTCTTTACAATCAATACCTTCCGCCAGAGCATCAAGCTTAGACTTCAATTGTGAAAGGAGATAGTTTTGGTATTTCAACATGTGAAACTGGCAATTCAAAGCCCTCATAGCTAGAGTGGAAGAAGTATAAACTTTCTTTCCCCATCTATCCAAAGCCCTGGCCTCTTTATCTGAAGGAACCGGATTCTTGACAACAGAAGCCTTAACACCTTTAGGCCCCTGACTAACAGTTTCTGGGTCTGCCCTAGGACTCTTAAAAGATACTTATGAGCTTCAGGCACCCTGTAATACCTATCCGGTTTAACAGGAGCAGGAGGCAAAGAATCAGGATTAAGAGAAGCCTCTGTAAAACATCTTCCACCACATCCAAAACAGGAGGTATAGCCAAAGGCCTATGCTGGGGTAAAACAAAAATTCCCTAAGCCTTTTCCTGGAATCAGAGAAGTCCTGACCTTCCCACTTAAAATGCTCCCTCATGGAATGAAGAGTTTCTGAAAAAGAAAAATCCTCAGGAGGAGAAGCAGAAGGAGTAGAATCATCCACATCAGAATCAGAATAAGGAGAATACTCCTGCAAGTCTTCAGCCGAAGACTCAAACATCCGAAGCCTGCTCAAAACTCCCTAGCTCAGGCTCCACCCTAGGTCTCTTATCAGGAGGGGGCAAAGAACCCCTAATCAAAGTAATCAAATCTTCTGCCATTTTAAGCATATGCTTCTTGGGCACAGTTCCTGAAGAACTAGGGGTGACACCAACTGAAGCTAAACCTAGCCTGCCTCTGGGAGAAGCCTTGGAAACAGAAGGAGAGGGCCTAACCACCTTAGGAAGGGAGGGGAGTATAGTAACCTGAGAAGCCCCTTCAGCCTGACCTGCCTCCTGAGAGGCCACGTCCTGCAATAACAAAGTCTCTCCCTGGGATCCCAAAGAAACCTCCGGTGGAACCACCGGCTCCACAGACACCTCTAAAGAACCGGCGTCTGGTACGGACGGTTCTTCCAGCCTAGGCTTAACTGCTTTGTCCTTGCGCTTCTTCGAAGAAGCGGGCGTCGGAGCATCCGACGGCATTTTATAATTGCACCGCTTCCCGAAGACTAACCTGGCACAATCTAACCTTCTCTTTATAGTGCGCTTATTGAATCTAGCACAAGAGCGACACCCAACAACGTCGTGCTCAGGCCCTAAACAAGGAATACACAAAGTATGATAGTCTCTATGCGGTATCTGCTTCCCACAAGAAATACAATTATTCACTTTTTCTGACATCCGGTAAACCACTGAGGCAAGAAAAAACTAAAATATTCCCCAACGGGGTACTTAGCCAACTTTGACTCGGTCTGAAACTCCGGAATCGAAAAATTTCAGAACGCCAACCGGCACTTGCAAAGCTGCTTCTGCATCGGACCATGCGGCAAAAAAGACTGAGGATATGATGTCGGTCATGCGCATTTGTACCCTGACGTCCTGATGTCAGTCAAATGCGCCTTGACCGACGTCAGCCTTATACTTTGATATTCGGGCCGACCGAGGACAGCGGACTACCCAAGTGTAAGGACTGCAGCAATGTGAGATGAAGAACATCAGGCAGGCCTTGCTTCCCTTCCACGTAAGAGAGGAAGAGCTGGTCTGATTTCCTCGTCTGCTTAGTTCTATCCAGGTAGAAGCATAATTGACAGTGAACATCCAAACAATGTAACTTTCGTTCAGCCCTATTGGTATAATTTGGGAAGAAGACAGGCAGATAGATGGTCTGATTCAGATTTTTTTCAGAGAGTACTTTGGGTAAAAAGGATGGATTAGTCCTAAGTGACACTCTCTTTGTGAAAAACAAGGTAAGGAGGGTGAACACAAAGGGCTTGAAGTTCCGATACCCTTCTTGCTGAAGTGATAGCTACTAAGAAGAGAGTTTTCCACGACAGCAGCTTTAATGAACAGGAAGCTGCCGGCTCAAAAGGAGGGAGAATTAAAGAAGACAGCACCAAATATAAGTCCCACGGAGGGGGAGGATCTTTTACCGGAGGCCTAAGTAAGAAGGTTCCTTTTAGAAAGGCTTTGCAGAGCTTGTGGGACATCATGCTAGTCTCTGACAAGCAAACGTGGAAATTTGCAATAGCTGCCAGCTGAACTCTGATGGTGGCTGAAGAAGAACCCATTTGAAAAAGTTCTGCCAAAAACTCAAACTGTTTGGACAGGAGCCATAAAAGGGTCCACTTGTTTTTCCCCTGCCCAAACAGAGAAACGCTTCCATTTGCTAGCATAAGTCTTTCTGGTAGTAGACTTGTGAGAAGCGAGAATGATGTCACGAATTGAATGAGAGATTAAGGGAAGCCTGGCTAGGGTTGGAAGTGGAGCAACCAAGCTGTGAGGTTGAGAGATTGAAGGGATTGATGCAGCCCGCCCGATTGATGGGTCAGAAGATCTGGCACTGGGTCCAGATGCCAGGGCTGTTCCAGTAGATGACGTTGCAGGAACGGAAACCAAACTTATCGAGGCCAGTAAGGGGCAATAAGGATCATTCTGGATCTCAAAGCAGTTGCTTTCTGGATTAACTGAGTAATTAAGGGAAAAGGGGGAAAAGCGTACAGAAGACCCCGGGGCCAATCGTGGACTAGAGCGTCTCGGGGGGGGGGGGGACCTGGGAGAGGGAAGAGGGTGAAGAAGTCTTGGCACTTGCTGTTTTGAAGGGTTGCGAAAAGGTCGCAACAAGGCTGACCCCACCTTCTGAAAATTCTTTCCGCTACTAGCTGGTTGAGAGACCACTCGTGGGGCAAGAGAATGGCTCTGCTCAGCCTGTCCGCTATGACGCTGGACTTCCCGGGGATATGCGTTGCTACCAGAAACCGTTGAGAAGAGATCGCCCACTGCCAAAGTCGGAGTGCTTCTCGACATAGGGGGTAGGATCTGATTCCGCCCTGCTTGTTGATGTACCACACTACAGACATATCGTCTGTCTGAATTGCAATAGTCCCGGTGGGTAGAGAGTTTTGAAGGGCCCGCAACACAAAGTACCGCTCTCATTTCCAAGACATTTATGTGCAGGTGGCATTCGAAGGGTTGCCATGTGCCCTGGACTGTCCTGCCCTGAAAATGCCCCCCCCACCCGATCAGGGAGGGATCCGTTGTCACAGTGGCAACAGGGGGAAGGACAAAAGGTCTGCCCTGAAGTACCTGAGGGGAGACCGTCCACCAAGAAAGGTGCCTTTTGCATGACTGAGTGATTAGAATGCTGTGTGACATTGGAAGCTGTTGAAAGGACCACTGGGAAAATAGCATCCACTGCAGGATCTGCATGTGAAAGCGAGCTCGGGGGAGTAATGTGATTGCTGCTGCCATGAGGCCTAGGGTTTTTAGTACGAATCTGGCCTGGACACTGCTCTCCTGTAGTAGGATCTGAACATGATCGCGAATGTCTGAAACTCTTTGTACAGGCCAGTTTTGCTGACAGCTCCAGGGTGTTTAAAACGGCGCCTGTGAAAGTAATAGACTGACAAGGCAGACTTTCCAAAGTTTATAGAGATACCTAGCTCGTTGTAAGTTTGGACAGCATAATCTCTGGACTGGAGTAGTTGACGCCTGGTGGTGGCAGTAAGGACCCAGTCGTCTAAATATGGAAACACCTGGAATCCTTGTCGTCACAGGTGAGCCGCAACCACTGCCATGCATTTGGTAAACACCCTGGGGGCTGTGGTGAGGCCAAAGGGCAGGGCTCTGAATTGGTAGTGACTGGCTCCAAGCCGGAAGCAGAGAAACTTTCTGGAGCGCCTGTTCATTTTGATATGGTAGTACGCATCCTGAAGGTCTATAGAGCACATCCAATTGTCCTGACCCAGAAAGGGTAGAATGGACTGTAGCGTGACCATCCGGAACTTCGTTCTTTGAACAGACTTGTTCAGCCTGCTGAGATCCAAAATAGGTCTTCAGTCCCGTCTTTTTTGGTACCAAAAAGAACTTGGAGTAGATTCCGGATTCTTGCTGGTCTACTGGGACTGGCTGGATAACTCTTTCTTAGCAGCTTTGAAATTTCTAGTGCTGCTTGATCCCTCAGACTGGGTGGAACGTCTGAAAGGGGCCCTTTTGGCTGTTGTGGGGTGTGAATAAAGGGAATTCTGTAACCCTCGGATATGATCGACCGTACCCATTTGTCTTGTGTGAGGGAATGCCAGGCTTCTGGGTACAGTGATAGTCTTCCCCCGACTGCCTCCGAAGGTGGACAGTCTGGTAACTCCTCAGGAGTACTGGAAGGGTTTGTCAGAGAAAGATTCTATGCTACCCTGATTCTGCGGACCCCCCCCTGCCCCATTGGGCGGCGTCTATTATTGTTCCCTCCTCTGCAGGGAAGCTCACCACGTGCGTCAGGCAGTACTCCCTGACATTTGCGGAACCACATTTTGCCACTCTTCTGACCCTTAGGTTATGGTCTAGGAGTGGAAAAATGGACTCCCACGGCACAGAGTCTTGCCTTCCTGCTCGCACCTGGTCAATGTATCCTTCACTTGAACCGACGAGATAGGAGGTCCGCTCGGCGCCGGCTCCGGACATGAAGCAGACGGTTTGGCGGGCTTAGGTCTACCGGATGGAGGCTTCGTTGGAGAACCTTCAGGCTTTAGCAAGCTCCTAAGGATGAGATTGTTTCTGCGTTCCTGCAGGACTCTTGGACTGAAGGCATGGCAGACAGAACAAGAGTCCTGCAGGTGCAGAGGGCCCAAACAATATACACAAGAAGTGTGACCGTCTGTCAGAGACATCTTCTGACACCACGAGTCACACTTCTTAAATCCTGAGACCTTGGTATCCTTGGACATGATACCACAGGACCGGGACAGAAAGTCTATTCAAGCACACAAAGCACAAACACTCAAAAACTCTTGAAAAGACCCACACAACAACTATTTTAAACTTCGCTACAGGGAAGGAACAATATTCCACACACACACTCAAAGGGAACCCCCAACTACCAACTAAAGAAAAGGACCGAAGGCCTATCCACCTTAAAGGTGGAGAGAGAGAAGAAACTACTAGGAAAAGGAGGGGAAAACTAGTCGGTACACTACTAACACTACTAGGACAAAAACTACTAAGAGAAAATTTACAAAAACTGCAAATATGGAAAATTTTTAATACGACCTGGAGCCGGTGAAAAACGCAACCTCGTAGCTGAAGTGGCAAACGAGATCTGGGTATATGATGCCTAGCATTATGGGACATAGGTTAGCCTCGAGCCGGTAAAAATAGCTCTTGAGCTTTAGTAATAGGCCGAGTCGGAGCAGAGGTTCGGCTCCGAACCAATCCAGCAAGAATGAAGGCAAGATTGACAACTTAACATTCGGTAGTGCATTGAGCCAGCTTTGAATCTGAGGTATCTTCTGCATGCTTGTCTGACTGGCCAAGCCTTCTTGCCCAACATGGGCAGAAGCTGCTGTAGAGTCAACATTTTGAATTTTGGACTATCCAGATATGTGTTTAGAATAGATAGGTCCAGTATTGGTCTCCAGGCTTTGTCCTTTCTGGGTACCAAGAACAGTCCTGAATAGAATCCTTGTCCCTGCTCTTGCTCTGGTACTTGAATGGCCCTCATGTCCATGAGGGATGAGACTTCTTTTTGTGCCTCTGCCCATTGATGTTTTGGCAGGTTTGGCCAACTGTTTGCCCTTGGCAGGGTATGGAAGTGAAACTTGTAGCCTTGTGACACTGTTTAAGACCCATTTGTCCTGGGTTATGTGCCAATTTTGAGAAAAAAGTGCTAGCTTTCCCCCTAATGGTGCTGCCAGAAGGTAAGTGCTTGGCACAGGCAGGGGGAAGTCATTGGGACTGTTTCCTGTATGGCTGAGATTTGTCTTCTCCAGTTTTGGGGGTAGAAGCACCCCACTTTTTAGACCTGTACTAACCTTGGGGCTGGGATCTGACTCTAGGGCATCTATCTGCCCCTTTGTGGCCTGTCTGACACTGGAAAGGACCAATTCTTTGTAGGCCAGTGTCTGCTAAATCTTGGTGGCTGTACCTGTAAGAAATCCTTGACTGTTTGCATAGATTTAGCTTTGTCCTCCATTTTCTTTAACACCTCTTCTGCTTTAACACCAAACAAAGCAACAAGCTGTAATGGAGCATCTAATAATTTTGCCTTAACATGATCAGGTAAATTGTGTTCCTTTAACCAAGCATACCTCCTAATGACAGAACCCGTAACTGCGGCCCTGCAGGAAGCCTCCAGAGAATCAAAACAACATTGCAAAGTATGCTTTCCAACTTGTTCAGCTGCATGCAATACATCCTGCATTTCGCTTTCCGCACATTCAGAATTTATCAACATTTTCTGCTTAAGCAGTGACATAATATATTGCTGATATTTGAGCATATGAAATGGACAATTTAAAGCCCTTATAGCCAAGGTAGCAGAAGTGTAAATCTTTTTTCCCCATCTGTCCAATGCCCTAGAATCCCTGTCAGAGGGAGTAGGGTTTTTTGCAGTGGAAGCCTTGACCCCTTTGGGACCCTGAGAGATAGTTTCTGGGTCAGCAGCAGGGTTTTTGAAAATTAATTTGAGAGAGTCAGGAACCCTGTAGTACCTGTCCAGCTTAACAGGCGCTGGAGGTAAGGAGTCAGGGGTCAGACTGGACTCTGAAAATACATCTACAATGTCCAACAGGTGGAATAGCTAGGGGCCTGTGTTGTGGTAGTAAAAGGAAGTCTCTGAGCCTTTTCTTAGATTCAGAATAATCTTGACTCTCCCAGTAGAAATGCTCCCTCATGGTATGTAAAGTTTCCCCAAAAGAATAATCCTCAGGAGGAGAGGCTGAATGGATAGATTCTTCAGCATCAGAATCCTCATAGGGAGGAAGAGAGTATTCTTGATCAGAAGAGGAATCAGATGAAATGGAAACCTGATCTGAAGATTCATATTCTGTCTCTTGCCTATGCCTCTTATCAGGAGGGGGATGGGAACCTCTGATCAAAGTAATTAGGTCTTCGGCCATTTTGAGCATCTGTTTTTTAGGCATGGAGGCCTGTCCATTAGGCTGTTGTACTTGTTACTTTGTCTTTAAAGGAGCTTTAGTCTTTGCCTTAGAAGCTGAAGTCGCTTTAACATATAATTGAGTAGGTCTGAAAACACCCTCAGAAGCCAATGCCTGCTCAGCGGCTCCGGACCCATCTGAGGGAATAGTTTCCGAAGGTCCAATACCTTGAGCTTCCAGTGACACGTGGGTGTCGGTAGCGGCCTGCGAGTCTAAAGTAGCGGTAGTCAGGGGCTGCGAAGGCACCTCACTGAGAACTGGCAACTGGCTTAGAAGAAGCCTCGTAGTCAGTTTTGGACCTCGGATGCCTGTCCTTTTCTTTGCGTTTCTTGTGAATTCCGGTAGTCGGATGGCTATCAGACGACAATGTATAGTTAAATCATCTGCCAAAATAGTGAAATGCAAAATCGTACCGACGCTTAGTGTGTTGGTTAAATCTAGCACAAAACCGACAACTAGCAACGTCGTGGTCAGGGCCTAGGCAAGGAATACAGTAAGAATGAAAGTCCTTATAAAGTATTTGCTTCCCACAAGAAATACAATTAACTTTTTCTGACATCGGTCTGGAGCAAGAAAAAAAAAGTTTCCCCAACGGGGTATTTAGCTTTTTAGTGAAGACTTAAGATCTGAAATTCGAACAAGAAAATCTCAGGAGTCGGCCGACCGGCACTTGCGAACTGCTTTTGCTTTGGGCACCGCGCGGCAAGAAAGACTGAAGAAAATGGCGTCGGCTGCATCTTTTATACCCCTGGCGCACTGACGTCAGGGAAGAGGCGACAGCAACCGATGCTGGACCTAGACTTTGGAATTCAGGCCGACTGAGGGTAGCTTGCCAGCAGGATAACCCAATTGTAATGACTGCAACAGTGAAACACGAAGAACACCACCAGAGACAATAGAGCACCAAAGGTTCTCAGGCCACAGGATCCAGATGACCAGATAAGAAGGAACTAGGGCTGAAGCACTAACTGATAAAGGTGTCTGGATAAGGGGTAAACTGAATGGATCCAACTGGTTTAAAAGCCGACGCAATGACCCCCATCGCAGTCTTCAAAAACGTTTGCAAAAAGGCAATCCACAGACAGGGCTGATGACTATCGCAAAGCTGGTAGTTCTTGTTTCTTAAGGGTACAGATAATCAGTGAACCTCCTATCTCCAGATTTGATGGAGGAGTAAATGGAGGGACTGTGTAGCATGCCCTTGAATTCTCAGAACTTTGAGAGGGAATGATGGTGCCAAAGACTCACTCAGATGTTTCTTTGTATCAGAGTCTTTAGTTATAAAGGGTTTATTCCCAGATGTCTTGGTTTTAGTAGCTTCTGAATCCAGAAGGAAGTCCTTTAACAATGAACTTGTTCTTCTGGTCAGAAAGTGCCCTGACACCAAAAGCAGCATAAATGCCTAAGTGTACAACTTTGAGCATGTCACTTAACCAGACACCATTCCCTGGAGAAGTCCAAAAAACATACATGGAGATCAGTGCTCTAACCCAGAAAAAAAAAAAGTCTCAAGAAGCACTAAGGTGTGAAACCCCCAAACAGTAAATACAGGTCATGAAGATCCTTGGGGGAGGGGCGGGTTGTCACCAAGCTTAGAGCACATCTTAAAGCCAGTGAAGGTGAAAAGACGGACACTGTTCAGTATACCCAAACACAGATACATCTCTAGAAATAGCTACCAGACATAGGTTATCTAGAAGACAGGTACCAAAATGCCATCAACACTAATTAAAGGGCAAGTATTTAACAACCCTCTAAAAACTCTGCACCCTTACACAATTAAGAGAAATACTACATGGAAAAGTGGAAGAAATATGACAAGCCCAAACAAGGAAGGGTTGCAAAATTGGATACTAAATCCTTATAAAGAACCAACTTTGGAGAAAAGATATGAAAGACAAGTTAAATCCTATTAACTAGCCAAAAGGTCCATCAACAAGCTACCTTCAACCTGAAAATCCTAAAAAAATAAGAAACAGGACTTATCTGCCGAGATCTTCCTGCAACTTTGAAAGGATGCAAATGACATCCAAGCTACTCAGGAGGGAGCTGGGTATTATGAGTAAGGAAGACTCTGGAAGGGCTCAATTCTGCAGCAGACTCGGCCAGATCAGACCCGAGCAGATGCTCAAGAACCCATATGTCAGATTGGACAGACTAGATGAATAGTATCCAGAGCTGCCTGGACCAGAAGAAAGCAACAAGAGTAATTTCTACACCGTCCCTCTGATTTTCTAAATAACCCTGAGAAGTAACAGGAAGCAAAGACAGTAAAACATTGCGTTGGCAAACATTCTTGTGGTGAGCAATGGAAAAGCATTTTTTCAAGTCTGTTTGGGGAAGCAAAGTAGCCTCATTTCTTTGACATCCCACCTGCTGATCTTCAGGAATGTCTCCCTGTGCAATATTCACCCATTTAAATCTGCAGATGTGCTGCTTAGACAGTCTGACATAGCATTTTCATGAGTAGAGACGTAAGCTGCCCACAGATACAGACTGCATTTACAGAGCTTGTTTCAAGACCTGCATGGCCAAGCCCATTTGTTTATGCACCAAATCATACATTTGTCTAATCACCTTCAACATCCTTAGCACCCATATTGCCTTAAATGCTTGAAGAGCATAGAGAACTGCCAGCATTTCCTTGATGTATGTGCTGGGTGCTCTCTTAACTAGTACATCTACCCTGCACTTTAAGACCCAAGGTATGAGCAACCACAGGCCTGGTCTGAGGTATCTGTGGCTGGGTTCTGGTTTGGAATGGGATGATCTGAAATGTATTCACTCATTGTGTTGGGTATGTACCATACACAAATTTGGTTTTTAACAGGGCAATACTGGTATGGAAGCTTCCAAGGTGCCCACTTGTCAGTCCCATTCATTTCTCATGGTAATTTTCTCATGTGTAGCCTAGCCAGAACAATTATCGGGACACAAATCTGTATATCGCCGTCCTACAATCCATGTAACGCTCCATTTTTTTTTTTAAACCACTACTAGTTACAATATCCACTACATGGATAAATGCTAAAACATAGTGAACAAGTATCAGAAAGGTATCAGAGGCAAGAAGTGATCACTACTAAAGAGCTAAGTACCGAAAACAATAAAACAAAAAAATGTCTCATCCAAACAGGTTCATAGTTAATAGGTTCAAAGGTAAATGTTAGGCTACCAGTCTGCAGACTATTACAAGCCTAGCTAATGGCCAGAGGACATAATCAAGCCCTGTACCATCTTATCTAAGAGGTAAAGATTTTACTTATGACAATCCCATCCTCCATCTCCCAGTCCCTCCAGTGCTCATTCCAGTAGTCGAAAATGGGTTGTATGGACTGCAGTTAAGGTTTTATCCCTCTAGCCTCAGGGTCAAGTCATTGAAGCAAGTCATGATTATAAACATTCTACCCCCACATCACTGGTAGACTCATTTAAATGAAGAGTCAGACTACAAAATGAGATCTTCAGGACTCCATATTCTAAATACCAGTAAATGTTTAATGGGTTTAGGAGGAAGATGTACAGTGAAGAAAATAAGGACGCAGTGGTTTCCAGTCCAGATTAAGACAAGTATTTTGCTTAAAACTAGTAAATAAATTTCACATCAATAAAATATTTACTACTTACACCAATATACACCAAGAGAAAAAAATACACAACTCCCTCTCCCCCTAAAGATCAGAAATCATGCAACTTACCTTACTTGCTTAAGCTCCACTGTTTTTCGCTTTGGTGGTCTCCCCCTTCGTTTTACTGGTTTTGCCAAATCATTTTGGGCTTCACTTTTATCTGTTCCATTTTCCCTGTTTTGTCTGAAAATGTAACCATTCCAAAATTAAACACTAGCAGAACCATTTCCGAAATACATCACTGCAGATGAAGCAAGCTGGATACGGTAAAAGTTTGAGTTTCTAAATCAGATTCCAAATGTTAGAGTACCAACAAACTGCGAGCAGCTCTACTGGGTCTGGCTACCAATCAGCTTGTCCTTAAACATTTTTAGTAACCAATCAAGCACTGCACATAATGTTGCATTTTACCACTGTGTGTATTAAACTCTAAAAGGAAAGGAGATGAAGCAGGTCAAAAAGGGAGGTCAAACAAATCTTATATGGAGTCTCAAAAAAGTACAACTGTGTAGATAACGTACAATAATTATACATGCTGGAATACAACAGTGTTGCAGTACTAAATCCTGGGGCTTCCTGCCATGCAAAAACCAACCTCTTAGCTGGGTCAAATACCAAATTCTTTCACCATTAAGGAGTTCCAGTTATGGCGCTGAGTGAGTAGGCTGCATGAGGCAAGCGCTCCTCCATAAAAGTCATAAAATCACCCTAAGGAGTAGAGTGCAACAGCCCAAACAGCTATGACTAATGCCAAATAAAAAGAAGTGTAAGAGAAGATAAACAAGTTGTAAAGAAAGTACCACGAACAGGAGATATACTTCTTTATTACATCAAAAATAGTGACAAGAGGTTGGATAAAGAAATGGCTCCAGTTAAGTCAATGGACTGAGTTTCAGTAAGAGGACATTCTTATGGAGAGAATGCACAGGTTGAAATGTGCCTTGAAGTCGGCACATCTCTTCCCTGACTCATAGTACTTAAAAGTTCAGAATTTTTATCTACAACAACTAATGTTATGCGTGCTTTGTAGAAAGAGGAAAATGCTGTAGGATGGACAGAAAAGCATATCTGTGGATCATGATTTTTCCTTAGGTATACGGAAGAAATAAATAATTCACTGTACTTCAAAATGTGTAAATAACTGAACCTTAGATTCAAGATGCATTACTCAGTGACCTTTTCAGATTTTTTTTCCAAATAGTGCAAAGACTTTTATGTATCTGGCAGATGTGACAAAAGAGTTGGAAAACAGAGAAGTGGCAGATTGCCAAGGGGAAGATAACAGACAGAAGACGGAAAAAAAAGTACAGCTTCGGTAAGGGCAATCGTGAGACAGACGGCTTGTCAAACCACACCCAGCTTTTAGACAGAAGACAGTAGCTAGAAAAAAGTGGAACGTCTCACCATGGAAACCAGGAACCCAATCCAGGAGACAAGAGAGTTAACCAGATTAGATGTGGTAACAAAAGAAACTGAGGCTTAAGATTAAATGGACACACTAAAGGGGGGGCAGTATTCAAGCAGTGATTGTAAAAGGCTCTTGGAACTTTTGACATTTAGAGACTTAATGGCTTCAATAATTAGTGAGAAACCATGAGGACACTAACGGCAATTCCTAAAAAGGCCATCATTACTTCAGTACCTCAAGGAAGAGGATATGTACTTATTCATAAGACACTATGCAAAAGACCAGAAACAAGATTAAAAGAAAAGGTTAAGCAGGAACTCTGGCAGATGACCCACAATCTGTATTTGAGATTGAAGAGGGGAGTGGCAGGCTTTGCAACCCAGGTAAC
>NC_056745.1:724996186-725082749 GCF_019279795.1 Protopterus annectens
AGCACAGAATCTTTTCCATTTCTCAGCATAAGATTTTCTAGTACTAGGTCTTCTCGCCTCCAAAATGACATCCATCACAGGTTTGCTGAGGGATGCTAAGGGGGGATTTAAATGATTAGCCAAGCTGCAAGATTCAAAGTTTGGAGCTGAGGGTGCAGAATTTGGTTCTCCTGCTGAGACAGTAAGGAAGGTGTCTGAGGCAGGTGCCACAGAGAAAAGTGTGACACTGCGCAGGAGTGGGTACCAGTGTTGGCGAGGCCAGTCTGGAGCAATCAAAATCATTTTTGGTCTGTCCTGTTCTACTTTTAGTAGAATTTTGGAGAGCAAAGGCAGAGGGGAAAAGGCATAGACTGATAGGTTTTTCCAGCTGAAGAACAGAGCATCCACTTTCCAGGCTTTTTGTGATGGGTTCTTGTGCAAATCTTGTCCAGCTGGTAGTTCTGGGGTGAGGCAAAAAGACCTGTGTCTGGGCTCCCCTATTTGCATGTCAACATGTTGAAAATCCGTGGTTCCATTTCCATTCGTGAGGGTCCATGAGATTTCTACTTAGTTCGTTTGCCAGGGCACTTTGCTTTCCTGGCAGGAATTGAGCTTGTAGTTGTACTTGGTAGATCAAGGCCGTGTTCCACAGTGCCATGGCTAGTCTGCATAGGGGGGTAGGAATGTGTGCCCCCCCCTGCTTATGTACCACATAACCATGGTGTTGTCCGTCTTTATCAGTAAATGTCCTGGATGAAGGTAGTCCTTGAAGGCTGTCAGAGCATTCTGTACAGCTAGCATTTATTTTTGATTGATATGAAGGTGCATTTGATTTGGGCTCCATTTGCCCTGAAAGCACTTCCCTGCCAGATTAGCCCCCATGCATAGTCTGATGCGTCTATAGTTAGGGTGGCAGGGGGTGGTGTGAATGGCAGTCCTCTGCCCACCATAGGAACTCGTAGCGCAGGCAAGGAATGATAGGAATCATTGTTTCCAGGCTGTGACAATGTTGACTCCATAAACTTTTTAAGTACCACTGAAGTTTCCTCATATGCAGTCTTGCATATGGAATTAGAAGAATGCCGGAGGCCATGAATCCCAAGGCTTGCAGTATTTGCCTTGCTGATAGCAGGGTTTTTGTGGCCAGCTGTTTGAAGTAAGTCACCAAATGAATTTGCTTTTCTAGCATAAGGAAAGCCATCTGGGCAGTTGTACTCAAGCTTGCACCCAGGAATGTAATTTTTTGAGAGGGTACCAGTTGAGATTTCTTTTTGTTTATGGTATACCCTAGACAGGTTATAACTCTTTTTACAAACACCAGATGTTTTAGAAGAATGGCCTGGTTTTCTGCCTGAAATAGACACTCGTCCAGGTATGGATATATTTGAATATTCCTTTTCCTGCTATATGCAATTACTGGTGCCAGGCACTTTGTGAATACCCTGGGTGCAGTAGATAAGCCAAAGGGCAGTGCAGTGAACTAATAAATCCATGCAGCCTGCTTTGAAGCGTAGGAATCTTCTGCAAGATTCCGAATGGGATATGCAGGTAAGCCTCTTAAGTCGAGAGTTGCCAACCAGGCATCCTTGCCTAGCATAGGAAGTAACTGGTGAAGAGTCAGCATCTTGAATTTTGGAATGTCCAGGAAGGTGTTTAGAGTCAGCAGGTCCAGAACTGGACGCCATGATTTGTCTTTTCTGGGTACCAGGAAAAGTCTGGAATAAAAACCTTGTCCCTTTTCCTCTTCTGGTACTAGTTGAACAGCCCCCATGTTTGGGGGGGGGAGGGGGAGTACTTGTTTCTGAGCCTCTGCCCACTGATTTGCGGGCAGGTCTGGCCACCCGTTTGGAGTTGGCAGTGTGTGGAAATGAAATCTATATCTCTGGGACACTATATTTAAAACCCATTTGTCCTGGGTTATAAGTTGCCAGTTTCTTGAATGAAGAGCCAGTTTTCCCCCCAAAGGGGCGGCTAAGAGGCAAGTGCTTGGTAATTTCAAAGGGAAGTCATTGAGACTGTTTACCGTAGGGTGGTGCCTTGATTCCAGATTTGGAAGTGGAAGCACCCCATTGCTTAGTTCTGAAAGTCCCTTGGGACTGAAACCTGGTGCTTTTGGAATGCCTGGGCTTGGCCACAGTGGCTCTTGGAGGAGCTGGAAAGGACCAGTTCTTAGCAGGCCAATGCCTACTAAATCTAGGAGGTTGCACTTGTAAAAAATCTTTCACAGTTTGCATAGATTTAGCTTTATCTTCCATCTTTCTTTAGAACTTCTTCAGCCTTATTGCCAAATAGGCGGTCCTGCTGTAAAAGAGGCATCCAAAAGTTTTGTTTTAACATGATCAGGCAGAGATTGCTCCTTAAGCCAAGCATGCCTTCTAAGCACAGACCCACAGTAACAGCAGCCCTACAAGAGGCCTCAAAAGAATCAAAACCACATTTAAAGTATGTTTGCCAACTTGTTCAGCTGAATGCAATAAATACTGCAAATCTTTATTCTCCACACAGTCAGAAATCATCGTTTTCTTTTGAAGCAGTCCCATGATATTCTGTTGATATTTTAGCATATGAAATTGACAGTTTAAAGCCTTGATCTCTATGGCGGCAAAAGTATAAACCTTTTTACCCCATCTATCCAGCGCCCTGGTGTCTCTATCAGAAGGGGTAGGATTTTTTGCAGTAGAGGCCTTAATGCCCTTGGGCCCCTGAGAAATGGTTTCAGGGTCCGCAACAGGATTTTTGAAAAGGAATTTGTGGGACTCCTGAACCCTGTAGTACCTGTCTGGTTTGCTAGGGGCTAGAGGCAAGGAAACAGGGCCCATACTGGATTCCGAAAATACATCAACATCTAGCACAGGAGATATAGCCAAAGGCCTATGCTGTGGAAGAAGGAAATCCCTAAGCCTCTTTTTGGATTCATAGAAATCCTGACTTTTCCAATGGAAATGCTCCCTTAAGGTATGTAAAGTCTCCCCAAAAGAGAAATCCTCAGGCGGAGAAACAGAGGGAATGGAATCCTCTACATCAGAGTCCTCATAAGTAGGTATGGACAAATCCAGATCATTAGAAGAGTCAGAAGAAACAGAGTCCTGCTCAGAAGATTCATAGTCAATTTCAATCCTAGGCCTCTTGGAGGGGGGGGGGGGGTGACTACCCCTGATTAGAGTAATTAAATCTTCAGCCATTTTGATCATGTGTTTTTTAGGCATAGGGGCCTGAATATGTGGCCTGGGAGTCGTTTTTTTTAGACTTCGATCGAGAGTTAGGCCTTAGCATTGAAGTTGGAGTTAGTTTAATATGAAAGTCTGTAGGCCTGAATACACCCTCAGAAGCCGGTGCCTACTTAGCGGCTCCGGACCCATCCAAGGAAGAGACATCCGTGGGTTCTGTATGTTAATTATGTCGCTGCATACCGGACTCTGAATGGGTCTCAGTAGAGCCCTGCGAATCAGAATTTGTGGGCATCAGGGGCTAGTACCGGCGAACTGGTGACTGGCTTAGGAGAAGCGTCGTCAGCAGTTTTGGACCTCAACGGCCTGTCTTTTTCTTTGCGTTTTTTTCGGTATTCCGGAAGCCGGACGGCTAACTGACGTCATTTCTGGATAATTAAAACAAGAACCGAAATATTTTGAAGCAAAAATGTACCAACAATGGATAGTGCGCTGATTAATGCACAAAACCGACAGCAAGGTACATCGTGGTCAGGGCCTAAGCAGTACAAGTGAAAATCCTTATGAGGTATTTGCTTCCCACAAGTAATACAATTAACTTTTACTGACATCGGTAAGGAGCAAAAAAAAGTTTCCCCAACGGGGTACTTGGCTTTTAGTTGAAGACTTCGGTTCTGAAACTCGAAAACAAAAATTTCAGGAGTCGGACGAACGGCACTTGCGAGCTGCTTCTGCTTCGGGCACCGCACGGCAAGAAAGACTGATGTAATGGCGTCGGCTGCATGTTTTATACCCCTGACAACCTGACGTCATGGAAGAAGGGATAGCAACTGACGCAGGACCCAAGACTTTGTTAATCAGGCCGACTGAGGGCAACCTGCCAGCTGATTACCCAAATGTAATGACTGCAACAGTGAAACACCAACATCTACACTGGGCCCACCAAATTCCCAGTTAAACACTGAGATCCTGGGGGGGGGGACACTAGAGAAACAAGATTATGAAATAACTAGAAGAATGGAAAAACCTAGAGTGACAAACGTTAAGAGGCAAGAACGGAGGAGGATAATAGGAATAAACTTAGCAGGTTATATAAAGTATTGTAAAAAAAAAATGAAGGGAAATTCCCTAGAGAGAGAAGGTGGCAAAAGATGTTATGAACAACATATCTTGAGGAGACATGAGAAGTATGTACGATCTCCAAAAAGATAATTAAAGCAAGAAAATTCTGGATTTTAGGCTGGAAATGCCTACACAGTTTTACACCCCACATAGGCTTAGTAGGATGTTTCCATCAGTAGATGAAAGATGTTGGAAATGTCATGGCAGAAGCTTAGGAACATGGGGTCATGACCTTTTGGAGTTTTGAAAAGTTCCAGAATTTTCATGTTTACATAAAAACAGCAGTAGAAAAAAAAAACTTGAGGAACCCATGCACCACAAATAAAACAGATTTACTTATACATACTGGGGAGGCTCTGACTGAAGTACAGGCAGCAGGTAGTGTCATTGCTTAAGATTTCAGAAAAGTAATTACTACAAATTGGAAATCGCACCAAGTGCCAAAGTTCACAGAAGTTATTCATATAAAGAGCTCAAAAACAGAGTTAAGTCTTCTAAAAGACAGTAGCAGTAGACACCAAAACAGAAAATGGATCTTGTGGGGCTGTCAAGACAGAAGATAAAAAAGGCCAACAGGAAAGTAATCAATAAAACTCAGGACAAATTAAATAAGGCAACAAGGACTAGGATTCTCCTGATACAAGAGTCCAGTGAGGCAAAAAAAAAATAAGGGCAGACAAGTGAACTTACAGTTATCAATAGACAAGGTACAAGGCTCAACTCTGCTTATTATATTGACTGCTAGAATGTAACCACTGGTATTAGTCTGAGTCCTCAGGAAAACAGATGAATTAAACAAATGTCAAGCAACAGAAAATGAGTGGGACCAGCCACTGGAGGATAAAGAAAACCAAAGCTATGAATGTAATTGCACACTTATGAAAGTGGTGTCAAAAGACGCAAAAATAGTCTTCCTGCAGACATCAGGACATTGGTTGTATAAAGCTACGCTGGCTTGTGCTAGGGAAGAGGAACAAAACAAGAACTTGTCTTACCATAACATTCCATCTGTGTTGTTGACCTTTGTTCAATCCTTACTGATGGGTTATAGGTTCCGTCCTCAGAACCAAGCCAGCCAATATCAAGCTCGCATCAGCCAAAAATTCTCGAGCCAAGAATGCTCTGCTCCCAGTTACCTCAGATCGAGTTTGCAAGTTGATAGCTCTGGTCATAACAGACCTACAATAAAAGAGCACATGAGATCAACCAGGAACCTCCGGATGGGGGACAGAGGGTGGGAAATAATGAACAAAGATCAACACAGAGGGAACGTTATGGTAAGACAACTTCTTTATCTAATGGTGTTAATCTTCGTTCATTCCTTACTGATGAGACAGATCCCACAGCTACCTGTATCCCTGGGTGGTCCTCATGGAAGGACATTCCTGAGCACCATGGAGCCAAAGGAAGCTCTACCTCTGGAGGCCAAGTCCAATTTGTAATGAGGAATAAAGGTATGAGGTTTGGCCCAAGTTGCAGCTGAGCAAACATCGAGGGAAGCCTTAGCATGGAAAGCTGCTGAAGTTGCCACAGATCTTGTAAAATGAGCTTTCACTATGAGGCATGGTGAGATTGTTTTTGTCGTAGATAAAGGTGATACCATTTCTCAACCATGAAGCCAATGCAGCTTTTGATACAGGATGACCTCGTCTAGGTCCAGAAAAAGCCAGAAACAGTTGGTCTGATTTACGGGTAGGTTTTGTTCTGTCCAGATAAAATCGTACTTGCCTATGAACATCCAAGGAGTGCAGGCAATACTCTCCCTTGTTAGAATGGTTAGGAAATAACACTGGAAGGACAATAGATTGGTTGATAGACCGCTCTGACACCACTTTTGGTAACAAAGAAGAATTAGTTCTCAGTGATACCCTATCCTTATGGAAGAGAAGATAGGGAGGTTTGATGCACAAGGCTTGAAGATCTGACAAGCGTCTGGCCGATGTGACTGCAATCAGAAAAAGTTTTCCAAGAGAGATATTTTACATCACATGAAGACGCAGGGTTCAAAGGGGGGGAAAGCTGGTAGAGATTGCAGAACCAATGCCAAATCCCAAGGTTGTACGTGTTCTCTAAAGGGAAGTTTTAGGTGGATAACCCCTTTCAAGAAAGTTTTAGAATCTGTGTGACATAAGTGAAGAATCTTGAAAACCAATGTGGAAATACGAGATGGCAGCTAAATGCACACGAATAGTAGAGGCAGACACACCAGAGTGGAAAAGATGGGATAAGTAATCCAGTACCACCGAAACTGGGGCTGACAAGAGGTCTAATTGTTTATTCACTGCCCATAAAGAGAACCTTTTCCATTTAAAATAGATTAGTCTGGTGGATGATTTATGAGATGCAGTAAGAATATTGCACACAAGGGCAGAGAGATTTTCATGCCTGGCAATCATTGGACATGGAGAAACCAAGCTGTCAGTTTCAGGGTTGTTAGATTGGGGTGAATCAGAACCTGAGGATGGGAGATCAACGTTGGGGATGGATTGAGGATCCACGGTTGATCTAGCAGGTGAGGCCAGAGGAAAGGAAACCAGGCTTGTTGAGGCCAATATGGAGCAATGAGGATCACTTTGCTCTTCAACTGTCGTGCTTTCTTCAGAAATTGAGAGATGAGGGGAAGAGGAGGATAAGCATAAAGTAGACCAGAGGGCCAAGCGTGGACTAAAGCGTCTCTCTGTGACTGTCCCCAAGGAATCGGGGCAAAATAGTTGTTGCACTTGTAGTTTGGGGAGGCAAACAGGTCGCAGCAAGGCTGGCCCCAGCGGCTGAAGATTTTTGCCGCTATCACAGGATTGAGAGACCACTCATGAGGTTGCAGAAAACACCTGCTCAATTTGTCCGCTATCACACTGCAGCTCCCAGGAATGCGAGTTACAATTAGAAAGCGGTTGGAAGCTATCGCTCACTGCCATATTTCTCAAGGCCTCTCAGCATAACGGGTAAGATCTGGTGCCCCCTTGTTTGATGTACCACACCAGTCTGATTGGATCGCAATAGTCCCTGATGGAAGGATGAAATTAAGTGCTTGTAACACTAGTAGCACCACCCTCAGTTCCAGGACACTGATAAGCAAAAGGGCCTCCGTCTCCGACCAGGTGCCTTGGACCAAGTTTCCCTGACATAGCTCCCCCACCCCATCAGGGAGGCATCCGTGGTCACCGTGGCTATCGACTGATGGGGGTTGAAGGGGCGAGACCATTGTTGGGGATTTTGAGACGTACACCAGAGAACATTTTGCTTGCATCTCTGAGTCACACTTATCTGAAAAGACAAAGGATGTTGTAGAGGGTACCACTAAGTGAGAAGTAGCCACTGAAGGAGCCTCATGTGGAATCTGGCTAGAGGAACAATGGTGATCGAGGCTGCCATTGACCCCAAGAGCTGGAGTATAGATCAAGCGGGAGATCTGTGGTGACAGAGCAGCAGTTGAACCTGTTGCCTTATTCTCTGAAGCCTGTGGTCTGGAACGGGTGTTGTGCAATTTCTCGCGTCCAACAGTACTCCTATAAATCCCAAACTCAGTTGGAGTCGTGTTTGATTTCTCCCAGATTAGTGATTCCCAGGCTTTTGAGCTGTTAGAGTGTAGTGCAGGGCATCTTCCAGCAGATGCTTGGTGGGGGCGGTGAGGAGTCAGTCTAGATATGGAAACGCCTGGAATCCTTGAAGTTGCAAGTGAGCAATGACCAATGCCATTCATTTGAACACTCTGGGGGCTGTAGAGAGACTGAAGGGTAGAGCTCAAAATTGGTAGCGGCTGGCTCCTATGCGGAAGTATCTTCTTGAGCATTTGTCCATTTTTATGTGGTAATATGCATCCTGAAGATCTACAGAGCACATCCAATTATCTTCTTCCAGAAGAGGAAGGATAGACTGAACCGTGACCATCCAAATTTCTGTTTTTACAAATTTGTTCAGTGTGCCGAGATCCAGAATTGGTCTCCAGTCTCATCTTTTTTGGCACTAAAAAGAACCATGAGTGAAAACTGGATCCTACCTGGTCTGGGGGGAACCGTATGGCTGACTCTTTGTAGCAGCTTTTGGATTTTGTGTGCTGCTTCTTTCCCTTGACAGGGTGGAATGTCGGGTAATGTTCTGGATGAGACTGGACAAAGATGGAAGGGGATGCGATAGCCTCTGGATATTATCCATTGTTCCCAACAGTCGGTGGTTATATTTTGCCAGCCAGCGGGGTACAAGGAAAAATTACCCCCGACCACTTCCAGAGGTGAGCAGTTGGACAGCGCTTCAGGAGCGCTGACAGGGTTGGTCAGATAAGGAATCTCTGTAATCCTGGTTTTGCAGAACTCCTCTGCCCCGAAAGGGGAGTCTTCCAGTGGAGTTTCCCCCACTGCCTCTAAGGGAGAACTCGGCACGTGCGTCCCAGAAAAAGCCCTGTGATTTCCTGTGCCACATCTTCCCGCTCCTCTGATTTCTGGAGTAGAATCGCTGAAGAGTGGAGTGTCTGACACCGATGGCAAACAGGGTCTTGCCAACTTGTTCAAACCTTGCCAGCATATCTTTCACTTTAAGGCCAAACAAAGAAGCGGCCTCGATGGGGGCGTTAATGAATGAAGCCTTAAAGGAGTCCGCAAAGGAGCATAAAGGTATGTCATCTGGTGACTATACCTGCGCCTGCCACTCTAGCTGACTCTTCCGTTACGCGAGAAATAAGACGCATGGAAGAGTTGGAAATGGACTCTAGGGTGGCCATCTAAGAAGCCACATTATCATGGACCTTGTCAGAAACAGCTCCTACCAAGGTTTCAGAGAGCTGGTTGATTCTGTTTGCAGTTTCTGTGTCATTTTATAGGTTCATAGGTTGGTACTGAGCTATCTGCCCGAAGGCATATCAGCCCAGCCACGTTGTGCGGTATTCACAGCCCCTTTAGTAGTCCCCTAGACCCTTGTACTAGCAGCTAGAACCCTTGGCCCCTTATCTAGTAGTGCTGTTGGTGTGATCGCCGGTGTGAACTTTCTGTTACCCATCCACTCATCAAGGTTCCTCTTGAAGGGGAATAGTGAAGGGCTCTGTCTTATGTAGATCGGGACCCTGTTCCATAGTAAGGGAAGTCTCTGCGAAGGGAATCTATCCCTCCAGCATGTTCTATTCATTGTTGTGTTGAGGTTTATATCCCTAGAGCGTGTAGCTCGAGTAGATTTGGTTTTGCTAAGATGGAGCATGTTCAACAATTCTGGGTTGGACATGGCTCTGTACGTTAGACAGAGATCGCCTCTGAGAAAGCAGTATGCAACAGAGAACAGTCTTAGCTTTTTCAATCGTGCTGCATAGGGCAACTGTTTGAGGCCAGTAATTCTCTTGGTTAGGTACCTCTGTGGTCTCTCCAGCTGCTGGAGATGTCTAGCCAGGTACATTCCAATTGGTACATTGTACTCAATAATGGGTCTGATGAGGGAAGAGTAGAGGGGCACCATTACATCCTTAGATCTTGATGTGAACCCTTTCATGATCAGATGGGTCACATAGAAGGATTTTCTAACCACTTTGGCAACATGGTTATCAAAGGAAAGCTGGCTACTTAGGTCCCTAGATCCCTTATTTCTTCTTCAGATTTCAGGGGATTACCCATGTTGCAGTTTGGGAGTACTCTGTTTTTTCCAAAGGGGATTACTACGCTTTTTTTTGCATTTAGCTTGAGACCATGGCTTTGACACCATGCATCAGTCTCATTTAGGCCTTTCTGGAGGATCTCCATGTCGGCCAGAGACTATTATAGCACCCAGTTTGCAGTCGTCTGCAAATCCGTGCTTGCCTGTACTTCTGAGAAGTATATGCCAAACAGGAGGGGCACCAGGACAGAGCCCTGAGGCACACCACTCGTTACTGGTCTGGATTCGGACATAGATCCCTCTACTCTTACTTTATGGGATATGTCTGAGAGCCAGTTTGCGATCCATCTTGTGACGTAAGGGTTTATGCCCAGGCTGGTGAGCTCATCAATAATACCAGAATGGGGAATGGTGTCAAATGCTTTAGCAAGGTCAAGGTAAGCCGTGTGTACCTCCTTTCCCTTATCTATAGCCCGAGTAACTGTCTCAAAGAAATCCACCAGGTTCAGGAGGCATGACCTGCACTTGAAGCCGAACTGTGTGGGGTCCAGCGACTGGGGGTTCCCAATCTCTCCATTTATGAGTTCCATAATGATTCGCTCCATAGCCTTACAGATCAGACTGGTCAGGCTTATTGGTCGGTAGCTCCCAGGGTCAGTTGTGGCCGCACCCTTGTGTAGCAGAACCACCGCTGCCATGCGCCCATTCTCTGGGCACATATCCTGTGTAGAGGCTGAGACTGAACAGTGTATTAAGATGCGGGGTTAATTCCTTTTGGAGCTCGCGTATGACAGCCTGGGACACCATCTGGTCCCATGGAGGCAGTGTTTTTAGCTTTAGATAGAGCCTTGTTAACCAACGTATCAGTAATAATTGGACTTACACAATCCCCCGGAATGGCAATAGGCCCTGTAGGTGGTGGTGGTGGTGGGGGGGATTTGCACTGAACCTGTCAACCAAGATGTTGGCAATGTCAGAAGGGTCAGTGTATTTTGTTCCATTTTGTACTAGCTCAGAACAAACCTGAGCGTTGCCATTTAGGTTTGTGACGTAGCCATAGAAGGCCTTATGGTTATCCTTGGCAACTTTCTTTTCAAAATTAGCTTTAGTTTACTTGAGGGCCCTCAATTTCTTACTAATGCTGATCAGGGATGATTTTTCTACTTGAGATTTGGCCTTTTTTTGTACAAGTCTCCTCCTTTTATTGTAAAGTTTGCTTATGGCCAGGGTCCACCAGACTGGTTTCTTCTTGGCTGAGGAAGGAGTCTTGGTTTTATTTGGGATAGCACGGTCCATGCAAACCTGAAGATGCATATAGAGTGCCTTGGTGTAGGATTCCACATCCTGAATATCATTATCCTTCTGCAAGGGAATAGTGAAGCTTTCCACTTCGGATGCAAGTAGTTTGAAGTTTGCTTTGGAAAGGTTTTTGACTGTTTTTTTTGACTGGGTGAGGTGGAGGGGTGAGGATGTCCAGGGTTATCAGTTTGTGGTCGGATCTGACCAATGAGGGAGTGACAATGGGTGTGGTACAGTGAGTGCCCATATTTGTGATTATTAAATCCAATATGTTGTCCCCTCTAGTGGGGGAACATACTAGTTGTTCAAGGGCATTTGAATTTATAAATTCTATGAATCACTGAGCATAGCAGTTGGAACATTGGTAGTTCACTCAGTCTATACCAGGGTAGTTGAAATCACCCATGATTATGGTTTTTGGGTAGGACCTTTATATTTTCCAATGCCTCAGGGAATGCAGAGTGAGCATCTTGGGACATGGTGGGCGATCTATAACCGGCTACGACTTGAAATGTGATTTTGCCTGCTGATAGTTCTGCATGGATGATCTCCGGGGCATCATGCTGCGCTACTAACCTGGAGATATGAGTATCCTTGATGAATATGGATACACCTCCGCCCTTTGTACTGCGATCTGGTAACTGAGGCCGGAAGGTATGATATGAATTGTAACCTGGCAGTGCTGGGGTGCTCTCTTGAGCCTTGAACCAGGTTTCCGTCACTGCACAAACACTGATTTCTCCATGCTGAGGAGAGCCTCGAGTGTGCGCATTTTGAGGTCGAGACTTCTGGCGTTGAGTAGCATTACCCTTAGTTTTTGGTTACCTGTGCTGGTTACGGTGGTTGGTTTGTCCTTTGAGCCTTGCCTAAAAAAGGCACTATGGGGATGGCAACAGCCTTGGCCAGTATTCGAAAACCTAGGTGTGACAAGTGCAACCCATCTCTGGCAAAACAGCGAGGCTTGTCTATCATGTCATCCCAGGCAGACAGACAGTGGATCCCCTTAGAATGACACCAGAAGCTTAGCCAATTGTTGAAATTGATCATTTTGTCTTTGTATTGTGGTATCATTCTAGGTGAAGGTAGTATGCTACTCAAGGTCAGGGTCATACCACTTGGGCTACATGATCAGAGAGATCCTCAATGTCTCTTTTCAAGTAGTCCAGGGAGGTACGTCTTAGATCATTCACACCAACATGTACAATGACAGCGTCATAATTGTACTTGTTCTGGAGTGACCTAAGTGCTTGTGTTATGTGGCGGATCCGAGCACCCGACAGGCAGCTGACAGTAACCTTCTCCTTGTTCAGCCTGGTGAGTGGAAAATCCATGTGCCTTACTATGGAGTCTCCCATTACTAGCGTGTTAGGTACGGTGTTTTGCCTTAAGGGCTGTTGTGAGGCACATTGCGGAGGTGAATTGTGTGTTTTCTGGCTTGTGTTGGGGGATGCAGGTTGCTTGCTTGTCTGCTTTGGAGGGCACGGTTTCTTTTTCAGATTGGTACCTAGTGTCTCTGAATATGTTTTTGTGTATTTATTTGTATGTTTTGCCGGTGCTTGTTTTATAGATTCATGTGTGACAGGTGGTGTGATGCAAGTGTGTCCCTTATCCTCTTAACTGCTACAGTCATGGGTTGAGAGCGCTTAGCCTCCAGTCTGGCTGTGTATTTGCATCTCTCAAGTGTTTTTGTCTAGAGGTAAGAGGAGAGGGTTGTCTGTATAAATGAGGCAGTTGTAACATTGCCTCAGGATGCGCAATTCCACCAGATGAACTGGAGAGTACACCTGAAACTGACCTCTGGACATGCTTTGAAGAGTAAATTGAACTTAAGTCCTGTGGACGATCGGGGGTCTTACGCTATAATAGTGCTGTCTAGGAAATTTGGAGAATAATAGTGCTGTCTAGGAGATTTGGACAAGTGCTGATTTCTGTTTTGCAAGTGCTGCAATAACAGCAGCTGATCTGAAGCACTTGAGTTGAGGCTTGCCTAGTTCTAAGGGAAAATTTACTGTGCAGACTTTGTGGGGCCAGGAATAGTATACCCCAACTAACCGATACTGCTCTGTGCGCAAGACCACGCAAAAACAGAGTTGCAGGGTTTTTCCTCTAGATAAGTGAGGAAAGTGAGTACAAGAGCTGTTTTTCTCTAAGCAAGTGAGAAAAGTACAAAAACTGTTTTCCTCTAGGTAATGAGGAAGATAGAGTGCTATAGTAATTAGTAGCTTATTTAGTGCTTACAAGTTCTGAACAAGTGCTGAGCATGAACAAGCAAATTTAAGTGCTAAAACTAAGAATCTGTATCTGCACTAGATAAGTTACAGGACAGAAACAAGTGCAAACACAGGCTTTCAAATCAGAAAGTTGAGAGAGATGGAAGAGATTGCCCAAACGGCCAATAACGACAAATTCTGGGCCAGAACCACTACTTATGTGGTAGACAGGTTACCTAGTGCTTACCACTCCCACTGATAAGCTAGAAGGCTTCAATCCAACACAGAAAGGCTTGGGGGACTCAGAAGCTTACATACAGTCCTGGATACAGCAAATCTGTATCTGGAACACTAGTTACAGGAAAGGTAGGAGACAGGCTTAGTTTTTTTTTTGTTACAGAAAAGTAGCAAAAACAGTAGTAAAAAACAATTCACATGCAGTGCAAGCTAGCACACTTGAGTATGCAGCAATATTAGACCAAACAGTTTAAAAAATGCAATTAAAAAGGACTAAAAGCAAGTGCAGAAAGAGTTTATTAGGTAGAATGTGGTAAAGAGATGGGATGGGGGGAGTGTCCCAGATCAAATCTACAGTGGGGCGGGCAACTGCAAAAGCCACCAAATTTAAACTACAAACCAAAAATAGGGAGGGTGGGACAAAACAGTTTCAACAGAGATCTAAGCAAAAACTAACAGTACAAACTTTAAAACCAAAAAAATATTCTCAGCTCTGTATATTTGCCGATCAGTCTCTCAGAACAGTGAGACAACAGTTTCAACACAGATCTAAGCAAAAATTAAACTCTATAACCAAAATAATATATACTCAGCTCTGTACAATTGCAGATATGCAAGGCAGTCTCTCAGAACCCCTTTTCTCAGAAGAATTTTGGTTGACAAGATCCCTCTGAAGCCTGATAAAGTGTGCCAAATAGTTCAAAGACCTTAGGGCGATGGTCAATGAAGCAAACACATGCTTCTGTAGTCTGTCAATCGCTCGGGACTCCTTGTTGGGCAGATGGACAGATTCTCTCTCTTCTGCCAAATCCTTCTTAGTTGCAGCCGCCACCACCATAACATCTACTGGAAGACCTTGTGACCAATGTGGGTGCTCAGCTAGGGGCGATAATATTTTATCCTGTCTCCTTGGTATTGCTTCCAGGGTGTCAGGAGCCTTCCATGAGTGCTGGACGAGCTCATCAGCAGGCGGGGTGACCCAGGAGGTAGGGGGCCAGGCACGAAAAGCCTGCAGGAATACAGATTCCTCAGAGGAAGGATTAGAGGACTTCCAGTCACCCCTCTAAGGATCTCGAGGATGTCACCAAAGGACACCTCATCAGAGGGTGACCATGGGGACCCTTCCCCATCAAAATCTGTATCTTCAATGACTCCTCAGTGGAACATGTGCTTCCACTTGCATGACGCTTTGTGTTGTACTTCCTTAGTGGGAGGTTCTGGGGAAGATTGCAAAGAGGGGGTCTCCTGAGGAAGAGAAACCTGAGGCACTTGTGCCCGGTGGTTGTGGCTTGTGACAGTTGCAGCACAGAGGGGAGAGAGGACTCAGATATGTGGGATTTGCCAGCGGATGCAAGCGCCCTCTGCATGGCCTGAAAGGCCGGCCCAACCAAGGAGGGATGGGAGCCCAGAACTGGGGGTCACACACCAACCCAATGTGCCCAACCCCACACCTGGAGTCTCAAGAGGACCATGAACTGTGAGAAAGAGGATCTCTAGAGGGTGCCATAGAAAAAAGTGGTGTGGAACCAGGAATGCCCTCCCCCAGTTGTCTGCACTGGGAACTCCTGTGGCGGTATCGATAAGGAAGACATGGCTGGAGCCAGAAACATTTGGGGCAGTGCAGAGCCTGGAGCAGACTGGGTCACAGGTGGCAGCACCGAAGTAGTAATCAATTTCACCTTCTTATGAGTAGACTCCCTATGATCTCCAGAGGAAGAAGAGGAAGAACGCCTCTTACGGGGTTTAACAGGATGGGTGAGCCCTCCAACCCAGAAATAGCCTCAGAGAAAGGATACTTGAGAAGACCTTTCAAAATTAACTTGTTCTTCCTCTCGTTAAGAGTCCTGGTAAAAAATTTTTTACAAATCCCACACAGGGGATCCACAGTAAGGTGGGAGACATTCAGACAGTACACACAAGTCATGGCCATCGGAAAGCAGTACCTTACGGCCGCAGTCCTTACACTGCTTGAAACCAATGCTACTTTCCTTATCCGACATAATGATGTGGAGAACAGTACCAAATGAAAGAGGAAAGGCTATCCAAAAGGGTAAGAAGAGAAAAGGATTACCAACGATGGTAATGAATAACCTCAAAGGTAAGAAAAAGGGAAAGTAAAAAGACTAAAGGGAGAGAGTCTAAAGTATACGATAGGGTAGGAAAATATTAGTAGAAATTTTAAAAATATTTAAAGTAAGAACAATGTATAAAACTTTCAAAAATTAGACACTTAGCTGAAACAGTGGCTTGACAGCTGTACAGCAACGTGGCAAACGAGCTCTGAGGTAACAGGGAGCAGAGCATTCTGGGTAGGTCCATGGCTAGAGAGTTTTTGGCTGACGTGAGCTTGATATTGGCTGGCTCTGTTCCGAGGATGGAACCGATAACCTATTAGTAAGGAATGAATAAAGATTAACATCAGATTGGTGGTTTCTAGGATGGTGCATGTAGAAGTCCCTTTAAGAAATGCTGTGGTGCTGGTGGTTTGCTCGTTGAGTGGGCCTAGACGCTTCCAGAGATCCATTTACTGTGAGAATAAGAAAAAATGCAATTGGCAATCCATTTTTAAATGGTCTTTTCCCCACTGGGATCCCTGGCTACCTTCTGCAAAAGCTACCAACAGCTGGTCAGACATACTGGGGAATTGTGGCCCAAGTAGAATCTTAGCTCGCCCTCTGCAGATCCACCCCTTCCTCCAGTGGATCCCATTCAACTCGCTGCCTGTTGTACTTACGATCAACTAAGGACATACAGAGCCTACAGTACAAGAACTGACACCTGCTGTTAAGCTACAGCAGGTGCTTTTCCTGTGAACAACAGTTTATTGTCATACTACTACTACCTATATTAAGTGGCATGCACACTTGTAGGGATGGTAACTGATAGCATCCCCCCCCCCTTTTCCCCACTCCTTGTTTTGCTCACTTTCTGCCACTAGGTGGCAGTAAAACACCACTCTGAGGCTATTCCACATGCTAACAAGGCTCAGTCAAGCCATTTTCCCCACGGAGACCAACTGAATCAGTGTCCCAGATGAAAGTGCTGCTTGCAAAGCATAGCATACTGCTGCTGTAATAACAAAAGCACCCCCAAAATCTAGCAGTCACAGCTCTCACTTACTGTTCCACAGTTTCTGTTCCAAGACTGACTGATAATGTCTTTCTTAGCAGCTGCTGGAATGGCTCTCTGCCTGCTCTGTTAGTTCTTCGGGCACACACTGCTCCCCTACCCCCTTTCCCACTCACCCCTGCACCCCTCCCCAGACTTGTACTTGGCAGTAGCTCCACCCCTCCAATCAATTTTTACCTACTCACACAATCCAGTTCTGACTGTATCCTCCCCCTCTTCCCCAATCTCCCCCAAAACTGTACCTTCCATACTCCAAAACCTTTCTAAATCCATTTTAGAAGTATGGCATGCCCTACATACTCCACTATCTCCAATCTGTTTCTAACTCTTGCCCTTAGCCTACTAATTCTTATTACCTCCTCCAAATCTACACTTCCACCACAGCTACAAGTACTTCTCCCCTATGTAGTGACACACCATTATACACCTTCCATAATGTATTGCCCAGCCTACTCAAATACCATTTCATTCATCAAAACAAAATATTGCCTATACCACCATAAATAAAAACATCTACCACTACCTAGCAACTTAGAACAAAAAACATTATTCCAAAACACTCCTAGCAACCAAAAAAGAATATTCTTATGTGGTGATATCCACTCCAACCCAGAACCTTCAGGCAACCTTAAACATCCATAGTGTCTAACAAAATTACAGACTTCCATGCTTGACTAGCAGAAAACACCCCTGCCATCATAGCAGTCACAGAAACCTAGCTAAAATCCCAAATCCAAAAAACTGAAACACCCACAGGTTACAACATACGACAGACAGAACCATCAAAAACTGAGGTGCAGTATCCCCAATCTATGCTGTCTCAATACTACCCTTCAAGAAAACACTCAATTTTCAAATGCTGAAATCCTAACAGGAACTGTACAAATTAAATCTAAACAGCAATGCATAGTTAGCACAATGACAAAACGAGAAATAGGACTATCCACTGTTAAAACAACAAAAAAGGCCAGTTTGTACTCTTTGAAGGCAAGTGAGTTGCCAAGGCGCTAGAGTTGGTTAAATAAATATTCATTTTTTTTTTTATTACTGACCTTTGTTGTTTTAACAGCTATGCATAATTAGTCTATATCAAAGCAGGACAAAATATCCAAACCCTTGAGGACATCCTCACCTGGATGTCAGAAAATATCTGCAATGACACCATTATGGGAGATATAAACATCAATTGGCAAGATTTAGAACGGACTCCCCAACAAGCACCATAAACCTCTACATGTTCATCCAACCAGTCACCAACCCTACCAGAATGCTCAACATCAATACATCAGGTGCCACCCTCCACTGTTTCTTAGTTTCAGATCCACTTAAATACTCAAATCCAAGATCCTACCAATATACTCAGCGACCACTTACGTTTTCACTTATAGATCCACTCCACATATATCCAAATCTCATAACTGTAAGCCACCAGAAACTTAAAACATTCTGAACAAGAATTTATCAACGTTCTGAAGCTCTCATTGCCACCCAATAAAAACTCCCATTGGATGATGCCTTGCACTATTTTAATAAGACATCCCTAGACACACAACCTAGCCTCTCCTAGTACTAAGAGTAAAATCAAAGCACGCTCCCGGGCTAAAAAAGGCCACTAAACTCCTACAAAATAGGGACAAGGCCTGGAAAGAATGGCATAAAAACAAAAACGAATGTAACCTTAGATACAAACAGTTACGAAGCAAAGCCAAAAAGCTACCATGTACTGACGAGAAAGTATTTCTCTAACCAACTGAGTAACCATAGAAACAACCCAAAATTTTGGAAAAGCATCACTAATCTCCTTATCCTTGACACCAAACCTCTTCACTACAATCAATACCTACAACAGAAAATCAGAGACTCCTCAGAAAATTAAAACCATGATCTCTCTCCTCGGATGACCTCCCACCAGAATACTTTAAACTCACTTGCGAGATCACACCACACTCATCACATAGTCCCTCAAAACCTACACCACCAAAACACATACAAACACGAAACACACCTACATTTGCGGAGGCTCTCAAAAATCTGCTCAAGCAACAGAGACATCCAAAGCAGAAATGCAAGCAACCTCCACCCCGCAACACAACCCAAATGACACATGGCCCACAAACTCAGTGTGCTACTCAACCACAGCCCATAATACATAACGTACCCAACACTCTAGTCATAGGTGACTATATAGTCAGACACACTGATGTTCCACTCATCAGGCTAAACAAGGAGAAAGTTACTATCAGCTTATCCGCCACATAATGCACGCACTCAGGTCACTCCGGAACAAGTACAAATATGACTGTCATTGTCCAGGTTGGTGTATATGACCCGAGATGCACCCTCCTAGGACTACATGGAGAGACATGGAGCACTCTGATCTTGTAGCCCAGGCAGGTATGATCCTAGCCCTGAGTAGCATCCTGCCATTACCCAGAATGATACCACAGTACAAGGACAAAATGATGGACTTCAACAATTGGCTAAACTTCTGGTGTCTTTCTAAAGGGATCCAGTATCTGTCTGCCTGGGATGACATGACTGACAGACCACGATGCTTTGCCAAAGATGGCCTTCACCTGTCGCCCTTGGGATTCTGGATACTGCCTAAGGCCCTTGCCACCCCCCTATAGTGCATTTTTTAGGCAAGGTTGAAATGACAAATTCATCTCCTTAACAGGTACAAAGCAAGCAAAATGTGAGGGTAATGCTACTCGATACAAGAAGTCTAAACATCAAAATGCATTTGCTCGAGGCACTCCTTAAAATGGAAAACATTGACATCTATGCAGTGACAGAGACCTGGTTCAAGGCTCCAGAGAGCACCCCTGCATTACCAGGCTATAATTCATACCACACCTTATGGCCACCTAACCTAGACCAAAATAAAAGCGGAGGCGTGTCTATATTCATTAAGTATATCCACATCTCCAGGCTAGTTGCTCAGAATAATGCATCACAGATTATCCAAGTGTAACTCTGGGCAAGACCACAATCCAAATTGTAACTTGCTACAGATTCCCCACCATGCCCCAGGATTCCCACTCCTTTCTTGATACACTGGAAATATTAGGGTACAACCTATCACCCTAATAATGGGAGATTTCAACTACCCCACCATTAACTGGGAAAACTACTCATGTGCCAACTCTTTTGCTCAACGTTTTCTGGCATTCATTAATTCCAATGGCTTAGATCAACTTATCCACACCCCCACCAGGGGCAGCAATATCTTAGACCTGGTCATTACCAACATGGGCGACTGGTGTTCCACAACAAAGATCAATTCCTCATTAGTCAGATCTGACCACAAGCTAATCACCCTAGACATCCACATCTCACCCCCACCCCCCCCATTAGGGAAACCACTGTAAACATTTCTCCAAAGCCAACTTCATGCTTAAGACAGAAGTGGCAAACTTCACGACACCCAAGCAGACGAACAGAGGCACGGAATCCTACACAAATGCACTTTATAAGCACTTCCACGAGTGCATGGATCGTGCAGAACCAAGATGCTATCCTCCAAAAAAGGGAATCAAATCTAGTGGTCTCCTGCCATAAACAAACTCTATAACAGAAGAAACTGTTGCAAAAAAAAAAAAAAAAAAAAGGGGGTAAAATCCCATAATTGGAGGAACTCCATGGTCAGCATCAGTATGAAACTGATCCCACAAAATCCTCCAATGCTAGTTACGAAAACAAAAATCACCACTGATTCCAAAGACAACCACAAAGCATTCTACAGCAATGTCAAGAATCTCAGTGGCAACACTCATATCTGCTCAGAGATACAGCACAATGGCACTAAATATACAGAACCAACTGATATTGCCAACATAAAAAAAACAGCAATGGTCCCAAACCAGGGCACAAATAAGGAAAGTAGAAACAACGAAAACTGCTCCAAGGACCAGGCAACACAACCAGATGTAACTGAAGTATTTTAACCTCAAGTTATTTGTGAGGAGGTTAAATTTAGATATATTTTTCCAAAGTAATAAACACTTACAAACTAAAATTGAAAATGGAGTAGGTACAATACTTAGGAGAAAATGTACCTTTATTCCACCCCCCTGTTATGAGATTAGTGCACTTGAAAATCCAGTGGAATTTGAGGTTAGGAAAATTTGTGCTAGTAAAAAAGTACAGTTTTGTACCTACCATAAATGTAGATGTTCGAAGATCCACATTGCTGCAGTCCTTACACTTGGGTAGTCCGCTGTCCTCGGTCGGCCCGAATATCAAAGTATAAGGCTGACGTCGGTCAAGGCGCATTTGACTGACATCAGGACGTCAGGGTACAAATGCGTATGACCGACATCATATCCTCAGTCTTTTCTTGCCCCAGATGTCAGAAGACCCTAAAAATAAAGGTCAAAACCAAAAGACAGCAAACAAACAACCAACCACCCTTGCACTAACTATATGTACAATATATACAATATACACAATATTTACAACCCAACCAACACAACCACCTCTAACTACAGAGGGGAAGGAGGGAGGGTAAATTGGACTGCAGCAATGTGGATCTTCGAACATCTACATTTATGGTAGGTACAAAACTGTACTATGTTCTTCATCTCACATTGCTGCAGTCCTTACACTTGGGTAGAATCCCAAAGCAGAGGTAAGGGAGGATGGCCAACTACAAGGAAGCAGGAGCTGCCAAAATGCCCTGCAAAACAGCAGTGGCAAAACCAGCCCTGGATTTAGAGTAAAGTGGTAGGTGATAATGCCTAGAAAAAGTATGCACTGAACTCCAAGTGGCTGCCTCCAAAATATCCTTGGTTGCCACTCCCCTCAAAAGGCTGTCGAAGTGGCAGTAGCCCTAGTGGAATGAGGCCTAATCCCAGCTGGAATCTCCTTGCCATGATGGGAATAACAGAAAGCAATGCAAAACCCAATCCACTTAGAAATAGTTTGTTTTGACACAGGCTTGCCCTGAGAACTCAAAGCAAAAGAAACAAACAACTGCTGAGACTACCTGAACCCCTTAGTTCTGTCCAAATAATATCGCAACTGCCTGTGTACATCTAAAGTGTGCAAAATCTTTTCCCCTTTATTTTGGGGATTTGCATAGAAAGTAGGCAAATGAATAGTTTGGTTTAAAGCCACACTAGAAACCACCTTAGGCATAAAGGAAGGATTAGTACGTATAGATACCCTATCCTTATGGAAAATCAAGAAAGGCTCAACTGCCATAAGGGCCTGTAATTCAGAAACCCGTCTTGCAGAGGTAATGGCCAACAAAAAAGCAGTCTTCCATGATAAATATTTCAACTCAGAAGTAGCTGCAGGCTCAAAAGGTTGTAGAGTGAGTTTCTCCAACACAAAATTGAGATCCCAAGCAGGAGTAGGAGCTCTATGTGGGGGTCTTATATTCTTTGCCCCTCTAAGGAACTGCTTGAACAAAGGATGAGAAAACAATGGAGGGTCACATTCATAGTGAGCTGAAATTGCTGCAGCATGAACCTTAATAGAAGAGAAGGACAAACCTTTGTCCAGTAACTCAGTAAGATATTGAAGAGCCACACTTAAATTAGGCTCAGAAACATCAAAATCCTTTGCTGCACTCCAAAATAAAAATCTCTTCCATTTATCTGCGTACACTTTCCTTGTACTAGGCCTTCTAGCTTCCAAAATCACATTCAAAACTTGTTGAGGAAGTTGAGACCCTTTATGATTCAAAACAGAATATGCCAGGCTGTTAGGTGAAGAGAGTGAAGTTTGACATTGAGCAAATGGCTGTCCTCCTGTGACAACAGGTGTGGAATCGAAGGCAAAGGCCATGGAGGCTTCCGTACCAGACTTCTCAGTAATGGGTACCAGTGCTGTCGAGGCCAATCTGGAGCTATCAAAATCATCCTTGGCTTGTCCTGTCTGACCTTTAGAAGTACCTTTGGGAGGAGAGGCAGAGGTGGAAAGGCATACACATGAAGATTGCTCCAATTGAAAGAAAGAGCATCCACTTTCCAAGCTGTGGGATGAAACCTTTTTGTGCAAAACTTTGGCAGCTGATGGTTTAGTGGAGAAGCGAACAGATCTATGTCTGGAGTTCCCCATGACACTGTCAATTTTTGAAATACATGAGGATCCAATTTCCACTCGTGGGGATCCGTAATTGCCTGCTCAACACATCTGCTAAGGAGTTCTGTGCTCCTGGCAGAAACCTTGCCTGAAGATTGAGCTGCAAACTGAGAGCAGTCTCCCACAAAATCATTGCTTGCCTGCATAGAGGCTAAGAATGTTCCCCTTGCTTGTTGATGTACCACATGACAGTTGTGTTGTCTGTTAGAATCAACACCTGCCCTGGAAGAAGTAAATCCTTGAAAGCTATCAATGCAAACTGGACTGCTAACATCTCCTTCAGGTTGATATGTAGATGTTGTAGTCTGGCAGGCCACTTGTCTTGTATCCACTTTCCATTTAGATGAGCTCCCCAAGCTTTGTCTGAGGCATCTGTCGTTAAAATCTGACTCGCCTCTGGCCGGGTCACAGAGAGTCCCTTGTTTAGGTGACATTCCTGAGCCCACCACAAAATTCCTTTTGAATGCAAGGTATTATTTGAATGACAGTGTCCAGATCCTGGCAGTGCTGTGTCCATACATTTTGAGATACCATTGCAGCTTCCTCATATGCAGTTTGGCATTGGGAAGCACCAGAATACAAGATGCCATGAACCCTAAGGCTTGAAGGACTGTCCTTGCAGTCAGCCCGGACTGATGAGATAGTTGATGGAAGTAAAGGGAAAGACTCTTTTGTTTGTCCGGGGTTAAAAGGCCATCTGGGATGCTGTATTCAGTCTCACACCCAGAAAGCACATGTCCTGAGAGGGTACTAGACTGGACTTTATTTCGTTCACAGAATACCCCAGGCATCTTAGCACTGCTATCACATATTCCAAATGATGAAGAAGCTCCTCCTTCCTTGAGCCAGTATCAGGCAGTCGTCCAAATAAGGATAGATCTGTATTCCTTTTAGCCTGAAGAAAGCTATCACTGGAGCCAGAACTTTCGTGAACACTCTGGGCAGTAGATAAGCCAAAGGGCAATGCAAAGAACTGATAGTGAGAAGTCCCAGCTCGAAAACGCAGATACTTCCTGCAACTTAGTCTGATAGGAACATGAAGGTAAGCCTCCTTGAGATCCAAAGTTACCATCCAATGATCTTTGCCCAGCAGAGGTAAAAGCTGCTGTAACGTCAACATTTTGAACTTGGGAATGTCCAGATAAGTGTTGAGGATAGATAAATCCAAAATTGGTCTCCACGTGTTCCCCTTCTTTGGTACTAGGAACAGGCGAGAATAAAATCCTAGGCCCACTTCTGGCATAGGGACCGGCTGTATGGCCCCTATTTGGAGTAACAGAGAAACTTGCTTGTGAGCCTCTATTCTTTGTTGAGGAGGAACGTCTGGCATGCCTTTGAAAGGAGGCAAGGTATGGAAATAAAACCTGTAACCGTGGTGTATGATATTCAATACCCAACTGTCTTGGGTAATTAAACTCCAATTTTCTTTGAAAAGTGCCAACCTTCCTCCCAAAGGTGCTGCCAGACGAGAAGGCTCTGGCAGCTGAAAAGGTAGGTCATTGGGTCTGTTTACGAAAGGACTGACCCCTGCCCTCACCCGAAGACTGTGCAGGAGAACTCCCTGTTCTAGGCCTGAAAGAGCCCTGAGCTCTGCCCCTACCACGTCTAGATCTACCCCTAGACTGGGAATCATAAGAAGGATACGTCCACCCCTTAGTAGGCCAATTTCTACTAAACTTTGGAGGCTGGACCTGCAAAAAATCTTTAACAGTCTGCATAGACTTAGCCTTGTCTTCCATTTTCTTTAAAACTGCCTCAACAGGGGAACCAAACAACACGTCAGATTGTAAAGGAGCATCTAAAGTCCTTGTGTTAACATGGTCAGATAAATTTTGATCCCTCAGCCAGGCGTGCCTGCGAAGAACTGACCCAGTGGCAGCCACCCTAGACAAGGCCTGTACAGCATCAAAACCACATTGCAAAGAATGCTTACCCACCTGTTCAGAAACATGTACTAAATCTTGCAACTCTTTACAATCAATACCTTCTGCCAGAGCATCAACCTTAGCCTTCAATTGTGAAAGGAGATAGTTTTGGTATTTCAACATGTGAAACTGGCAATTCAAAGCCCTCATAGCAAGAGTGGAAGAAGTATAAACTTTCTTTCCCCATCTATCCAAGGCCCTGGCCTCTATCTGCAGGAACCGGATTCTTTACAACAGAAGCCTTAACACCTTTAGGCCCCTGGCTAACAGTTTCTGGGTCTGCCCTAGGACTCTTAAAAAGATACTTATGAGCTTCAGGCACCCTGTAATACCTATCCGGTTTAACAGGAGCAGGAGGCAAAGAATCAGGAATAAGAGAAGCCTCTGCAAAAACATCTTCCACTACATCCAAAACAGGAGGTATAGCCAAAGGCCTATGCTGGGGTAAAAATAAAAATTCCCTAAGCCTTTTCCTGGAATGAGAGAAGTCCTGACCTTCCCACTTAAAATGCTCCCTCATGGAATGAAGAGTTTCTGAAAAAGAAAAATCCTCAGGAGGAGAAGCAGAAGGAGTAGAATCATCCACATCAGAATCAGAATAAGGAGAGTACTCCTGCAAGTCTTCAGCCGAAAACTCTGAAACATCTGAAGCCTGCTCAAAAGTCCCTAGCTCAGGCTCCACCCTAGGTCTCTTATCAGGAGGGGGCATAGAACCCCTAATCAAAGTAATCAAATCTTCTGCCATTTTAAGCATATGCTTCTTGGGCACAGTTCCTGAAGAACTAGGGGTAACACCAACTGAAGCTAAACCTGGCCTGCCCCTGGGAGAAGCCTTGGAAACAGAAGGAGAGGGCCTAACCACCCTAGGCAGGGAGGGGAGTATAGTAACCTGAGAAGCCCCATCAGCCTGGCCTGCCTCCTGAGAGGCCACATCCTGCAATAACAAAGTCTCTCCCTGGGATCCCAAAGAAACCTCCGGTGGAACCACCGGCTCCACCGACACCTCTAAAGAACCGGCGTCCTTAGGTGACGGTTCCTCTAGCCTAGGTTTAACTGCTTTGTCCTTGCGCTTCTTCGAAGAAGCGGGCGCCGGAGCATCCGACGGCATTTTATAATTGCACCGCTTCCCAAAGACTAACCTGGCACAATCTAATCTTCTCTTTATAGTGCGCTTATTGAATCTAGCACAAGAGCGACACCCAACAACGTCGTGCTCAGGCCCTAAACAAGGAATACACAAAGTATGGTAGTCTCTATGCGGTATCTGTTTCCCACAAGAAAGACAATTATTCACTTTTTCTGACATCCGGTAAACCACTGAGGCAAGAAAAAACTAAAATATTCCCCAACGGGGTACTTAGCCAACTTGGACTCGGTCTGAAACTCCGAAATCGAACAATTTCAGAACGCCAACCGGCACTTGCAACGCTGCTTCTGCATCGGACCATGCGGCAAAAAAGACTGAGGATATGACGTCGGTAATGCGCATTTGTACCCTGACGTCCTGATGTCAGTCAAATGCGCCTTGACCGACATCAGCCTTATACTTTGATATTCGGGCCGACCGAGGACAGCGGACTACCCAAGTGTAAGGACTGCAGCAATGTGAGATGAAGAACATCAAGGGCCCTGATAATCTTACTATACAGGAAAGACTGGCTCTTAAGGAACTAAGATCTTCCAAAAACGTTAGGTGCATGAAACCCGACAAGGGTGGGGGGATGGTACTTATGAACAAAATAGACTATTTGGCATCTATGTCGACCATCCTCGAGGATGAGAATACATACAAAAGGGTTTTGAAGAACGAAATTAACCTTGCATATAAGAAAATTGATTTGTTTCTGTCAGATGCATTATTTCAAGGAACTATCTCTGAAGCGGAATACAACTACCTTTCTGTTAAAGACCCTATCTTGCCATGTATCTTTGGTATACTAAAAGTACACAAAGGTACTGTAAATCTTCAATTTAGACCTATTGTGGCGGCTAAGGGCTCAAAAACTGAACCCCTTGCCTCATTTGTTGATTCTACATGCAAGTCAGCTTTGACTGAGGTAGATCATGTCCTTAGAGATTCATGGCATTGCTTAGAAAGATTAAGGGAGGTGAATTCAGACAGCAAGGTATTTAGTTTCCTCACGGTTGACGTGGTTAACTTGTTTTCTGTTATTCCCCATGATCAAGGGTTGGAGATGTTTCATGATAGTTTGAGTCATACTGTGGACAAAGGCAAACTGAATTTTCTTAATGATTTGATGGAAATTGTACTTTCTAATAATTTCATCAAGTTCGAGGGAGAATTGTTTCAACAAAGTTCTGGAGTGGCAATGGGGGCTAGGTGTGCCCCAGTGTTTGCCAATCTGGTGCTACTAGCATGGGAAAGAAACTTTATTTTTCAATCTAGGTTTTATGAGAATATACTTCTATACAATAGGTTTCTGGACGATTTGCTGATTTTATGGACAGGAGATGAGGCTAGAGCAATTGAATTTGTAGAATATTGAAATACTACCACCAGTTTTTTGAGATTTACTTACACATGGAACAAAGACAGTATTAACTTCTTGGATATCACAATTTCTAAAGACAATGGAGGGTTGTCTAGTACTTTGTACAGGAAGGAAAGTTACTCAAACTTGCTACTACATTTTAAGAGTTGCCACCCATACCATCAAAGGAAAGGGGTTGCCAAGGGTCAGATGGTGCGCATCTCTAGATTGGTTAGCAACGAGTTTATGTTCAAACAAGAAATTTTCAAGCTGATTGGTATGCTTACTGATAGGGGTTACCCGCTTCAATTGCTACTAAGTTTAAAGAAAGAGGTTTTTAGAAAAAGAAATACAATTTATTCACCTATTCTTTTGACTAGGCAAGAAATGGGTGAAAGTGATCAGGTGGTGTCCAAGCAAAAGGAATCTGTTGGACCATGTTTTGTGTTGAAGTTTAATGAAAAAGCAACTGAGATTGCCTTAGTATTAGGTAATACTTGGGATTATTGTTTAAGTGTTGGTACCAAGGAGATTCTGGGATCTCACCCCAGGATAACATTTAGTAGGGGTGAGAACTTGAAGAACATACTGGAAAGAGAGCTTAAAAACAGAGCATCTAGGATGTCTAAACGTGGATGTTGCAGGAGCTGTAGGTTTATTGCTGAGGGTGCATATGCAGTACTGAAAGGTTATCATCAAACTTTATCATGTCCGGACAAATGTAATTGTAATACAAAGAATCTTGTTTATCTTGCCTCTTGTATGACCTGCGAAGCATTTTATGTGGGAATGACCACGCACAGGCTACGTGACAGGATCTCTGAACACGTTAGATCGATTAGAAACAAGGACCAGCATAGTGCCCTATATCTTCATAGCAGTAAGTGTAAAGGTTTCAATAAGTTTTTATTTTTCATCATTGATAGAGTGTATAGTGAACAGGGTGGTGACACAGCTAACAGGGTGGCACTACTGGAGGTCCTATGGCAATTGAGATTAAATGCCATGAGGCAACCCGGGATTAACGATTACATTTCTATCAAACCTATTTTAAAACACAAGGCTAGTTCAATATAAACAATATGCATAATTTTATATCTCAACATTTACATTGCACTATTTAGAATTGTAACTAGGTTATTATATATTATCTATATATTCATACATATTTATATATTAATATATTATTATTGAGTCAGTAAGTTTTAATGTTTGGATTGGTGTGTTTTTTATGTTGTAATGTTGGTTTTAAGTTTTTAGAGGGAAATGCATCAATTAACTCATCAATTAACTCATCAATTAATCATTATTGTATCAATGTGTGAGTATAAAAGATTGTAATGGATTTTAAACACTGACTCTGAAGAAGCCAATTGTTGGTGAAAGCGCTTAGTCAGTGATTGTGAATAAAATACTTCAGTTACATCTGGTTGTGTTGCCTGGTCCTTGGAGCAGTTTTCGTTGTTTCTACTTTCCACTTTTGATATTGCCAACATCTTGGCAGATAAGTTCAGTGCTAACTTAACCCCTCTCTCACCCCCTAAAGGGCCCATCTCTATACCAGAAGAATGCAAAGTTCCTGTAACCACAGCTGCACAGGTAAAAACCACACTCTACAAAACCAAGAACACAGCATCCATGGGACCTGACAACATCCCAGGCTACGTTCTACACGAACTACAGAATGAACTGGCACTCCACCTAAACAACACGTTCAGTCATTGCCTCAACTCAGGCGCTGTGCACACTGAATGGTGCACAGTGACAGTTATCCCACTCCATAAAGGGGCAGCCACCACAGACCCCGGGAGCTACCGCCCCCATTAGCCTAATGAGCCTGGTCTGCAAAGCCATAGGTAGGTACTAGGCTATTGGCCCTAGGGCATATATAAGCTTAGCCAAACGGTACCCTGGCTTTTGCCACCCAAGAAAATTATTTTCTTGTGACCCGGTCAAGCAGAGTCACAGAAGTGATCCCTGGGGCGAATTTCCTATCTCCCATCCAATCAAGATTTTTCTTGAAGAGTGCTAATGAGGAGCTTTGTTGGATACAGATAGGTAGTTTGTTAGAGTATGGGAAGGCTGTGGGACAGGAATTAATCCCTCCAGCATGTTCTGTTTATTGTGGTAACAATGTTTAGGTCCCTAGAGCGTGTAGTTCAGAGGGATTGGGATTTCTTTAAGTGGAGCATGTCCAACAGCTCTGGGATTGACATAGCTTTGTATGTTAGGCAGAGACAGCCTCTGAGTAGGCGATATGCGACAGAGTAAAGCTGGAGTTTTTGAGACCGACTGCGAAGGGCATCTGTTTGAGGACAGTAATCCTCTGTGAGGTATTTCTGTGGACTTTCCAGTTGTTGTAGATGCTTTGTGAGGTACATACCAAAAGGGGCGCTGTACTCTATAATGGGCCTGAGTGATGAACGGATGGGAACAATGACCTCTTTTTTCCTGGATGAAAAACCTTTTGTGATGGTGTGCCATGTAGAAGGATTTCCTGACTACTGTGGCAATGTGCTTATCAAAGGTGAGACTACTGTCCACCTGCGTTCCAAGGTCTCATCACATTTTTGGTGTTACGTAGACTACCGCCTATGTGGTAAGTTCATGGGTACAGAGTTTTTACCATTGACACCGAGCATCTGTCTCAGCGAGGCCCTTTTGTAGGATGTCCAAATCGTTAGGAGTTTTGATTATGACTCCTAGTTCGCAGTCATCTGCGAACTTTGTTAGCCAAAGACCTTCTGTGTTAGATACCAAACAGGAGAGGACCTAGGACTGAACCCTGTGGTACTCCACTTGTCACTGGTCTGAAGTTGGATTTAGAGTCTGCTACTTTCAATGTGGGTTCTGTCAGTGAGCCAGTTGGCAACCCATCTTCTGACATAGGGATTTATACCTAAGTTTATTGAGTTTATAACTCCAGAGTGGGGGATGGTGTCAAAAGCCTTGGCAAAAACTAGATAGGCTATGTGAACCACCTTGCCCTCATCTACGGCTTTGGTAACCGCTTCAAAGAAGTCTATCAGGTTTAGGAGACATGATCTGCCTTTTACAAACCCAAACTGGGTAGGGTCCAGAGTTTGGAGATTACCAATGTCACTGCTTATAAGCTCCATGATGATACGTTCCATAGCCTTGCAGACCAGGCTAGTCAGGCTAATGGGGCGGTAGTTCCCAGGGTCCGAGGTGGCTCCCCCTTTGTGGAATGGGATAACCGTTGCTGTGCACCATTCAGTGGGCACAAAGCCTGAGGTGAGGCTATGACTGAACATGGTACTTAGGTGGGGTGCCAGTTCATTCTGTAGTTCATGCAGAAAGCACCTCGGGATGTTGTAAGGTCCCATGGATGCTGTGTTCTTGGCTTTGGAGAGTGTTTTTTTTACCTGTGAAGCCGTGATTACAGGAACTTTGCATTCTTCCGGTATAGAGATGGGCCCTTTACGGGATGTAAAAGGGGTAAAGTTAGCACTAATGCCAGGATGTTGGCAATATCAGTTAGTTCTGTACATTTAGTGCCATTGTGCTGTAACTCAGAGCAGATCTGAGTGTTGCCACTGAGATTCTTAACATAGCTATAGAATGCTTTGCGGTTGTCTTTAGAATCTGTGGCAATTTTGTTTTCATAACTAGCTTTGGAGGATTTTATGAGGGATCTCAGCTTTTTACTGAGGCTGACCACGGAGTTCCTCCAATCATGGGATTTTACTCTTTTGCAACAGTTTCTTTCTTCTGTTGCAGTGTTTGTTTATGGCAGGGGACCACCAGATTGGCTTCCTTTTTTTGGAGGACAGCATCTTGGTTCTGTTAGGGATTGCATGATCCAGGCACTCGTGTAAGTGCTTGCAAAGTGCAATTGTATAGGATTCAGCAGTCGTACCTCTATTGTCCGTCAGCATGGGTGTCGTGAAGTTTGCCACTTCTGTCTTAAGAAGCGTGAAGTTGGCTTTGGAGAAATGTTTACGGTGGTTTCCCTAATGGGGGGTGGGGGTGGGATGTGGATGTCTAGGGTGATTTGCTTGTGGTCAGATCTGACCAACAAGGAATTGACCTCTGGTGTGGAACACCGATTGCCCATGTTGGTAATGACCAGGTCTAGTATATTGCTGTTCCTGGTGGGGGTGTGGATAAGTTGATCCAAGGCATTGGAATTTATGAATTCCAGAAAACATTGAGCACAAGAGTTGGTACACGAGTAATTTTCCCAGTTAATGGTGGGGTAGTTGAAATCGCCCATTAGGGTGTTAAGTTGTACCCTAATATTTTCCAGTGTATCAAGAAAGTACAGTTGTGTACACTTACCATAAATGTACATGTTAGAGCGTATTCACTGTTGCAGTCATTACATTTGGGTTATCTGCCTGCAAGTAGCCCTCAGCCGGCTTGAATACCAGAGTCGTGGATTCCTGCATCGGATGCAGTCTCTTCCATGAAGTCAGGTCATCAGGCGTATAAAACATGCAGCCGACGACTACATCAGTTTTTCTTGCTCCAGATGTCAGGTGCCCCCATAATGGGAAGCAATTATATGTTACACCTCCAAAAAAAGCAAATGCACCATAAAGCTCAAATACACCAAACAAGAAGGAAAGGTAGAGCCAAGAGAAGTCAGGGGGCTGGAGGGAGGGTAACCAGGACTGCAACGGTGAATGCACTCGAACATCTACATTTATGGTAAGTGTACACAACTGTACCATGTTCTTCGTGTTTCACTGTTGCAGTCATTACATTTGGGTAGATTCCCAAAGCTAAGGAAGGGAGGAGAAAGTTAGAGAGCATCAGGACCAGCTATTAAGCCCTGTAACACTGCAGTGGCAAACCCAGCTCTGGATTTAGAAAAAAATAGGCATGTGGTAGTGCTTGAAGGTATGAACAGAGCTCGAGGTAGCAGCTTCTAGGATGTCCAAGGTAGGGACCCCTCAGAGAAAGGCTGTAGAGGTAGATGCAGCCCTAGTGGAATGTGATCTTATCCCCTGTGGGGCAGGTTTTTCATGGTTCTTATAGGAGAAATGAATGCAATGGGCTATCCATTTACAAATGGTTTGCTTTGAAATTACCTTCTTCTCTGCCCCTGCAGTAAAACTAACTAGCAGCTGTTCAGATTTTCTGAGAGGCTTAGTCCTGTCCAAATAAAATCTAAGTAGTCTGTGCAAGTCCAAAGAGTACAGAATTTGTTCTCCTTTGTTTTGTGGATTAGGTAAAAAGGTAGGCAAATGAATGGACTGGTTTAGGGCCACACTAGATACCACCTTGGGCATAAAGGAAGGGGTTGGTCCTGAGGGAAATACCGTCTCCATGGAAGATAATGAAGGGGTCCACTGTCATGAGGGCCTGTAATTCTTGATGGCTAGAAGGAAGGCTGTTTTCTAAGAAAGGAATTTCAACTCTGCAGTTGCAGCTGGTTCAAATGGAGGGAGAGTGAGCTTTTCTAATACAAAGTTAAGGACCCAGGCTGGAGTAGGGGCTTGCCAGGGGGTGGTCAAATTTTTAGCCCCTGTGAGGAATTGCTTAACAGGGGGTGAGAGAAGAGGGGTGGTTCAGTATTTTAATGTGTTGAAACTGCAGAAGCATGAATTGTATTTGAAGATAAGGATAGGCCCTTGTGGAGCATTTCTGTTAAGTACTTAAGAATATGAGGTAAACTGGGCACCGTAGTGTCCATACCCTGGGTCTGGCTCCAGGAACAGTATCTTTTCCACTTTTCAGCATAGGATTTTCTAGTACTAGGTCTCCTTGCTTCCAGAATGACCACAAGCACCTGCTTACTGATGGATACTATTGGAGAGCTCAAGGAATTAGCAGGGCTGCAAAGTTCAGGGTTTGAAGCTGAGGGTGCAGAATCTGGCCCGCCTGCTGGGACAGCAGGGAAGGTGTCTGAGGTAGGTGTCATGGATCCAGCAGTATCAGGCTGCGCTAGAGGGGGAACCAGTACTGACAAGGCCAATCTGGTGCAATAAGAATTGTCCTTGGTTTATCCTGTTTGATCTTTAGCAGAACCTTCGAGAGGAGAGGCAGAGAGGGAAAGGCATAAACCAAGAGGCTTTACCAGGGAAAGACAGGGCATCCACTTTCCAAGCTTGACTGTGGGGAGTCCTTGTGCTGAATTTGTCCAATTGGTAGCTCTGGAGGGAGGCAAACTGGTCTATCTCTGCAGCCCCCCCATTTGTTCAAGAGGCTGAATATTTTTGGTTCCAGTTTTCATTCGTGTGGGTCCATGAGATTTCTGCTTAGGTAGTCTGCCAATGAATTTAGCTTGCCTGGCAGGAACTGAGCTTGTAGGTGCACATGGTAGCTAACGGCTGTGTTCCACAGAGCCATGGCTAGTCTGCAGAAAGTGTACTAGTGAGTTCCCCCCTGCTTGTTTACGTACCACATAACTGTGGTGTTTTATGTCTTTACCAATAATTGTCCTGGAAGGATGTGGTCCTTGAACGTTGTTAGGGAATTCTGTACAGCTAACATTTCCTTTTGGTTGATATGCAAGTGCATCTGACTGGTTCCATTTACCCTGAATGTACTGCCCTGCCAAGTGAGCCCCCATGCATAGTCTGATGCGTCAGTAGTCAGGGTTTGGGCAGCAGGGGGTAGATTGAAAGGGAGCCCTTGTTAAGGTGGGGGGCCTCTGCCCACCAAAGGAACTCTGTCTTTATACAAGGAATTATAGGAATCATTGATTCCAGGTCCTGAGAATGTTGACACCATAGGCTTTTTAGATAGCACTGTAGTTTCCTCATATGCAGTCTTGCATATGGAATTAGTAGAATGCAAGAGGCCATGAACCCCGGGCTTGCAAAATTTTCCTTGCAGATAGCTGGGTCTTTGTGGCCAGCAGTTTGAAGTAGGCTGTCAAATAAATGTGTCTCTCTGGCGTGAGGTAAGCCATCTGGGAAGTTGTGTTAAAGCTTGCTCCCAGGAATATAATCTGTTGGCAGGATACTAGATGAGATTTATTTTCGTTTATGGTGTACCCCAGCGAGGTTAGAAGTTTCTTTACAAATGCCAGGTGCTGAAATAGCAAGTCCTGACTCTCTGCCTGAATCAGGCAATCGTCCAAGTATGGGTAAATCTGAATATTTATCTGCCTGCAAAATGCAATGGCTGCAGCTAGACACTGTGAATACCCTGGGCGCAGTAGATAAGCCAACGGGAAATGCATAAGTATTTCCTGCAAGATTCCCTTTTTGGAATGTGTAGGTAACCTTCCTTTAAGTCTAAGGTTGCCAACCAAGCATCTTTGTCTAGCATAGGAAGTAGCTGTTCAAGTGTTAGCATTTTGAATTTTGGGATTACCAAAAAGGTGCTTAGAATAGACAGGACCAAGATAGGATGCCAGGAGCTGTCTTTTCTGGGTACCAGGAAAAGTCATGAGTAAAAATCTTCTCCCCTTTCTTCTGCTGGGACAGGCTGAACAGCCCTGATACTTAGAAGAGAGAGAACCTGCTGTTGAGCCTCTGCCCACCGATTTGGGGGTAGGTCTGGCCAACCGTTTGGGGATGGTAAGGTGTGGAAGTGGAATCTGTATCCTTGGAAAACTATATTTAAAGCCCATTTGTCCTGGGTAATGAGTTCCCAGTTTTTTTCCATGCAGGGCGAGCTTTCCTCCTAAGGGAGCAGACAGTTGAGCAGGGCTTGGAAGGGTTAAAGTTACGTCATTGTTGCATTTTTCCATAGGGGGTTGTCGTACTTCTTCCAGCTTTGGAAGTGGAAGCCCCCCACTACTAAGGCCTTTGTGTAGCCTGAGACTAACCTAGGTGGTCTGCTGTTCCTGGGTTTGGGCTGAGAAGGCCTGGAAGAGACGGGAAAGGACCAATTCTTTGAAGGCCAATGCCTACTAAATCTGGGAGGCTGTACTTGCAGAAAATTTTTAACAGCTCGCATAGATTTAGCTTTTTCCTCCAACTTTTTAGGGACGTTTTCTGCTTTGTTGCCAAACAGGCGGTCTTGGTTTAAGGGAGCATCCAGTAATTTATCTTTAACATGATCTGGCAAGTTTTACTCCTTAAGACAAGCATGCCTTCTAAGTACAGACCCAGTGAAAGCAGCCTTGCAGGATGCTTCTAAAGAATCAAAACAACACTGCAAAGTATGTTTACCAACATGTTCAGTAGAATGCATTAAATCCTGTAATTCTTTATGTTCAGCACAGTCAGGAATCAACATCATTTTCTGTTTAAGTAGTCTCATAATATGCTGCGGATACTTTAACATATGAAACTGGAAATTTAAGGCCCTAATGGCCAAAGTAGCAGAAGTGTATACCTTTTTACCCAATCTGTCCAAGGCCCTGGAATCTCTATCAGAGGGGGTAGGATTTTGGCAGCAGTAGCCTTAATGCCCTTTGGTCCTTGGGAAATGGTGTCTCGATCTGCAGTAGGATTCTTGAAGAGGAACTTGAGAGTCACGTACTCTACCAGTCAGGTTTTCTGGGAGTTAGAGGTAAGGTGTCTGGGGCCAGGCTAGATTCTAAGAAGGCATCATCTACGATGTCCAGAACAGGAGGGATAGCTAAAGGCCTGTGTTGAGGGAGGAGTAAGAATTCCCTAAGCCTCTTTTTGGAGTCAGAGTAATCCTGGCTTTCCAAGCATAAATGCTCCCTAGGTGTGTGCAAGGTTTCACCAAAATAAAAATCTTCTGGAGGGCAAGCAGAGGGAATGGAATCCTCTGCATCAGAATACTCACAGGTAGATAAGGGCAAATCCTGGTCCTCATAAGAAACAGAAATTTCAGAATCCTGATCAGAAAAATCAGAAGGAAAACCAGTTCTAGGTCTCTTAAGAGGGGGAAGGCTGGCTTCCCCTAATTAAAGTAATAAAGTCTTCAGCCATTCAAAGCATTTGTATTTTAGGCATATGGGCCTGACCATGCGGTTTGGACATTGGTTTTCTAGGCGTGGGTCGAGTTTTAGGCCTTGATGAAGAAGATGGCATCAGTTTAAAATGCAAATCTGTAGGCCTGAATACACACTGAGAAACCAGTGCCTGCACAGTGGCACCGGACCCATCCAAGGTAGAGACATCCGCAGGTTCCACTGTCGAAGAAGCATCTCGCGGCATACCGGACTCTGTATGGGTCTCAGCAGAGGCCTGCGAATCTGAAGTAGCAGGTATCAGGGACTGCGAAAGCACCTCACTGAGTACCGGCGAACTAGCGACTAGCTTAACGAAAGCGTCATTGGCAGTTTTGGACCTATGCGGTCTGTCTTTATCCTTACATTTTTTTGGAATATCAGTAGTTGGATGGCTTACCGAAACCATTTCTGGATATTTAAACAGAGTACCAAAATAATTTGCTGCAAAAAGACAGACGAATAGTTTGGGGTTTGAATAAGACACAAAACCTACAGGGATGGACGTCGTGGTCTGGGCCTAAGCAAGGAATGCAGTACGAATGAAAATCTTTAGGAGGTATTTGCTTTCCACAGGTCAGACAACTGTTAACTTTTACTGACATCGTTTAAGAGCAAGAAAAAGGATCCCCAATGGGGTACTTAGCTTTTTTTTTTTTTTTTTGAAGACTTCGGTTCTGAAACTCAAATGAAAATTTCAGGAGTTGGCTGACCGGCACTTGCGAACTGCTTATGTTTCGGGCACCGCGCGGCAAGAAAGACTGATGTAATGGTGGCGGCTACTTGTTTTATACCCCTAAGTACCTGACGTCATGGAAGAAGAGAGAGCATCCTATGCAGGAATCCAAGACTCTGGAATTCAGGTCGGCTGAGGGCTACCTGCAGGCAGATAACCCAAATGTAATGACTGCAACAGTGAAACACAAAGAACATATGAGGAGTAGGAATCCTGGGGCATGGTAGGGGATCTGCAGCAAGCTACAATTTGGATTGCGGTCTTGCCCAGAGTTAGTTGCACTTGGATAATCTCTGATGCATTATGCTGAGCAACTAGCTTGGAGGTGTGGATATCATTAATGAATATGGACATGCCTCCACTTTTAGTGCTTCAGTCCAGGTTAGGTGGCCGAAAGGTGTGGTATGAATTATAGCCTGTTAATGGAGGGGTGCTCTCTGGAGCCTTGAACCAGGTCTCAGTCACTGCACAGATGTTTATGTTCTCCATTTTAGAGAGTGCAAGTGAGAGCATTTTGAGGTTTTGACTTCTAGCATTAAGTAGCATTACCCTCAGATTTTGCTTGCTTGTACCTGTTACGGTGGTGAATTTATCATATGAATCTTGCCTAAAAAAGGCACTATAGGGGTGGCAAGAACCTTAGCCAGTATCTGGAATACCAAGGGTGACCGGTGCAGGCCATCTCTGGCAAAGCATCGTGGTTTGTCGATTATGTCATCCCAGGCAGATAGGATACTGGATCCCCTTAGAATGACACCAGAAGCTTACCCAATTGTTGAAGTCAATTACTTTGTCCTTGTACTGTGGTATCTTTCTGGGTGACGGCAGGATGCTACTCAGGGCTAGGGTCATATCTGCCTGGGCTACAAGATCGGACAGCTCCTCCATGTCTCTCATGCAGTCCAGGGAGGTACATCTCAGGTCATTCAGACCAACATGGACAATGACAGTCATATTTGTACTTGTGGAGTGACCTGGGTGCATGCGTTATGTGGCAGATCCTGGCACTTGACAGGCAGCGGACAGTAACTTTCTCCTTGTTTAGCTTGGTGAGTGGAACATCAGTATGCCTGACTATAGAGTCACCTAGGACTAGAGTGTTGGGTACATTGTTATGCCTTATGGGCTGTGGTTGAGTGGCACACTGAGTTTGTGGGCTATGTATCATTTGGGTTGTGTTGAGGGATGGACGTTGCTTGCATTTCTACTTAGGAGGTCCCTGTTGCTTGGGTACATTTTTTTGAGAGCCTAAGCAAATATAGGTGCGTGTTTTGTGTTTGTGTGTGTGTGTTTTGGTGGTGTAGGTTTTGAGGGACTATGTGATGAGTGTGGTGTGGCGCAAGTGTTTACCTACCCTTGACTGTCTAGTCCAGTCTTGGGTGAAGAGAGCTTTGCTTCCAGTTTGGTTATGTAAGTGCATCTCTCACAGGTTGTAGTGCTGGGTGGTAGGAGGAAAGGTTTGTCTGTGTACATGAATGAGGCAATTGCTGCACTGCCCTAAAATGCCCAGATTCATCATGTAGATAGGAGAAAACACCGGGAGCTGATCTTTAGACATGCCTGAATAGGTGCTTATTTCTTAAGTACTAAAAACTGTTTTCCACTAGACAACCGAGGAAAGTTGAGTGCTGTAGTAATTTGTTGCTTATTTAGTGCTTACAATGAGTTCTGAACAAGTGCTGAGCTCAAAGAAACATATTTGAGTGCTGAAACTAGACCATTGGCTAGTTCTAAGAAACAAAATTAAGCTAGAAGGCTTCCCGCTAACACAGAAAGGCTTGGGGGCTCAGAAGCTTAGAAACAGTCCTGGATACAGCAAATATGTACCTGGACTAGACTTACAGGAAAGACAGGAAACAAGCTTAGAAATTTTTATTTTTTTTAAAATGGAAAGGAGGAGCAGAAACTAACTGGGTTGGCCTTCTCAAATGTTCTCCCTGGATTAGGTAGAATGAGGTAATGACACTAGACTGGGAGGAGTATCCCAGATCAAATTTACAGTAGAGGCAGGCAACTGTAAAGCCACCAAGTATAAAAGCAGGATACCGGGAGGGAGGGAAACAGAAATCAGAACAAACAAACCCAACCAGATGCTTAACAATTGTAGAAAATTTCTAGTTAATACCTCACACATTGAAACTAGCTAGCAAAGTATATGAAGACAATAAAAGTGGTATAACTCAGAAAATAAGCAAAAAATAGGATACTTAATGTTATATATCACAGATTAGTTGGCTCAGAGCCCTTCCTCAGACTAGCTCAGTGTGAAATGACAGAAACACTTGCAAGTTGACAAAGTTGAAACCTGAAACAACTTTAAAAAAAGCTTGCAAGAACCAATGAGGTGCTTACTCCAAGGTGTAGTCCAGGCAGCCCCAGTCAGCCAATGACCACAAACAATTCACTCTCACTGAAATGTTATACTGGCCTTGGCTAAGCTATGATGGCCTGAAACATGTGTTCAGACACACAGCCTCTAACAAACAATCAAGGCCTAAAACACAAGCCTGAATATGGACAATGCTACATGGAGCGTATCAGGGATCTTGTACACAAACACATTGGTAATCTCCAAACTCTGGACCCCACCCAGTTTGGGTTTGTGAAAGGCAGATCAGGTCTCCGAAACCTGACAGACTTCTTTGAAGCAGTCACCAAAGCCGTAGACGAGGGTAAGGTGGTTCACACAGCCTATAGAGAACTCGCAAAGGCTTTTGACACCATCCCCCACTCTGGAATTATAGATAAACTCACTAAACTAGGTATAAATCCCTGTGTCACAAGATGGGTTGCCAACTGGCTCACTGACTGAACCTACACTGAAAATAGCAGACTCCAAATCTGACTTTAGACAAGTGGAGTACCACAGGGTTCAGTCCTGGGTCCTCTCCTGTTTGGTATCTACTTTTATGAAGTACAGGCTAACACAGAAGGTCTTTGGTTAACGAAGTTCGCAGATGGCTGCAAACTAGGAGCCATAATCGAAACTCCTAACAATATGGACATCCTACAAAAGGGGCTTCACTGAGGCAGATGCCTGGTGTCAAAGCCATGGCCTCAAGCGCAATACCAAAAAGTGCATTGTCATCCCACATAGGTGGTAGTCTAACACCAAAAGTGTGATAAGAGACCTTGGGACACAGGTGGACAGTAGTCTCTCCTTTGATAATCAAATCGCCACAGTAGTCAGGAAAAGGTTTCTCACACAGGAAAAAAGAGGTTATTGCTCCCCTCTACTCGTCACTCAGACCCATTAGAGTATAATGCCCCTTTTGGCATGTACCTCACAAAACATCTACAACAGGAAAGGCCGCAGAAATACCTCACAAAGAGTATTACCGGCCTCAAACAGATGCCCTATGCAGACAGTCTCAAAAAACTCCAGCTTTACTCCGTCACATATCACCTACTCGGAGGCGATCTCTGCCTAACATACAAAGCTATGTCAAACCCAGAGCTGCTGGACATGCTCCACTTAAAGATATCCCAATCCCACCAAGCTACATGCTCTAGGGACCTAAACCTTGTCACTACAATAAACAGAACATGCTGGAGGGATAGATTCCTGTCCCAGAGACTTCCCATGCTCGGGAGCAGGCTCCCTATCTATATCAAACAAAGCTCCTCATTAGCACTCAAGAAAAATCATGACGATTGTATGAGAAACAGGAAATTCAACCCAGGGATCACCTGTGGCTCTGCTTGACAGGGATGCAGGAAAATGTTCTTGGGTGGCAAAAGCCGGGGTACTTTTTTGGCTACAATGCATAAAATGGCAAAATACCCTATCAGAATACCAACCCAACCAAACTGGAATACCACAAGGGCTCATACTTGGAACTTTACTCCAACATATTTACCAACAACCTTCACACTGCTTCTCCTCTTAGCTCTGTTATCCAATATGCAGATACTACCATCACTTCCTCTTCAAATAACCTCCAAGATACCTTCACCACAATCAAAGCCTGGTAAACAGAGCTTCTTACTCTTCACAGCAAAAGTACTCTCACCAGACTCACTTTCCTATTTTCTCCCAAATCAACACAGAAATTGAAATCATATCCCATGCTTAACTATTAACACTGACAATAAACTTACATTTGAACACCACATTGGTAATGCCATTAAAAAAACACTGCAAATTAGGAGCCCTATACAGACATTTCATGGACAGCACCACCAAAAAAAGCTCTCACCAACACTTACTTGCTCCGCTCCCTATTATAGTGTCCCCATTTTTACTAACCTGCACTAATCTCTACAAAATAAGCTCCAGTCCTAACAAATTTGCTACAGACAGTTCACACTGCTCACATCACTGAAAAGCCTTAAAAGAATTAAACTGCCTGCAATTTCCACATCACCTTAACCTAATTCAACTATCCATAGCACAAAAAATGGTCTACAATCCAAACTGCCCTGCTCTTAACATTTTAATACCCTATAGCCCCACCAGAACCCTTTGCTCTGAAAATAAACTCATAACTGTTCATGTACCAAACAAGACAGACTAGCACTGCCTTCACTCATACACTGTTAAACTACAGAACTCACTTCCAACCAGCATAAACACCAACAGCTGCTTCAACAAATTTAGACTCACCCTAATGAGCTACGTACTAAATACTAAAATCTCCCCCTGCATCCATCCAAACAGATGAACATCAGACATCGCCTTGAGCCTTCCTCTAACTTACCCCAATCATTACCCATCAAAACCAGTAGAAACTCTACTTGATCTACAAGTTATTTTGAACTGCTCTTACTATAAATCTCACTAACCTTATCATTCTGATCCCTAGGCTCTTTCAAACTACCCCACTAGTGATTCTTTCCTTTTAATTCTTTTAACCTAACACTACATCTCTAGTGATCTTTTCAACCTATTTCAACATTTACAAAAAAGTGTGCATGTACATGTGTAAATATCGTATATTACACACACTGATATTGTAACTTCCCACAATTAGTCTGTGTCTTCATTTTGTTGTATTGTACTGCATTGTACTGTAACTTCTGTAAATTCTTGTAAAATGCTGTGCAATGCGTTTGCGGAACTTTTCTCCCTGAGCCTTCCCTGAAAATGAGCTCCTGTCCCAGTCTGACTTTCCCAGTCAACAAATGTCAATAAATAAATAAATAGCTGTCAGTGTACACCTAAAGTATTCTCTCTCCCTAGTTCTGTAGATTAGGGAGAATAGCAGCTTGGTTTAAGGAGACCATCACCATCCCCTTGGCAAGAAAAAAGGGTTCTTTCTCAAGTTAACTTTGTCCAAATAGAGAAATACGGTAGCAGTGGTATGCAGTAGCTCTTCATTATTTTTTTAAGACCTAACTAGAGAATAAGGCCTATCATGGTTTTCCAGGATGGTCATGATATAAGCCCTACCCCGAAAATAAGCCCCACCCCAAAAATAAGCCCCAGTTTAAGACAGGCAACACACGACGGATGTGTTGAATTATAAAATAATGACATCTGTTGACAGAGGTTATCGTACTCTGCTCGCCATTTTCAGACCCTTCGGACACCCAAATTCTTCTTTTTGCAGAACGTCTTAAGATTCTTTCCCCAGGAGTCCTCCACAATTCTTACTGTAACCCTAATTCTCACTCACAATTGATGTTCGAGATCCTTGGCACAAACACTGACAAGTGTACTTTGGTCAAAGTACAGACAATGCACATAAAATGTGTGCATTTGATAAACAGGTGTGGTTGTGTAATCATAATGCTCATCATTTTTGTTGCCACTCCTGTCTCGCAAGTCAATTAACCCCCCCCCCCCCCAGACAAGATGAGTGCAAAACGAAAGTTATTCCATTGAATACAAGAAAGGAATCATGGAGGACTCCCAGGGAAAGAACCGGCTGACTTTCTGCAAAGAGAAGTTGGATCTCTGAATGGTCCGAAAATGGCGAGCAGAGTACGATAACCTCAGTCAACAGATGGAGGGAAATGCTAAAAACGCAAGTGTGGATCAGGTCGGCAACCATCATTTCCTGAGCTGGAAGACAATCTGTGATTGGATTGCTAACAGGAGAGCAAAGGCTTTGGTTGTGCGCAGGGCTGATATTCAAGCATTTGCCCTTGCAATGGCACCACAGTTAGAAATATCCCCAGAAGAATTCAAAGCATCACAACATTGGCTGGATGTCTTCCTTCAACAATATGAACAGTCTCAGAAGATCGACAACACACTTCAAACTGGAAGATGCTGAATTTATTACACGTGCACTTGCATTCAAGTTCTCTGTTGATGTCATCAACTTTTCTAAATACCAACTCTCCAACATGATTGCTATGGTTAAAACTGCAGTGTTTATGGGCCAAGATCTCAAACAATTGATCAGAGGGGTGCCTCGTCAAGCTACATTCCCTCCACTGGTTATGAAAGTGCACGTGTTACTTGCATTTTGGCAATTCATCTAGATGGAAAGAAAACCCCACCTCTAATCATTAGTAAGGGCAAGAAAGGTAAGACTGAATGTGTTACAGGCATTTACATTCTTGAAACCAAAAAAGCCTGGTGCGCACAAGCAGTTATAAGGAAGTGGGTCGATGTAATGCAGCCACTTGTTTTTGGAGGTGGCGAAAGAGGTCTTCTGCTAGTCTGGGATTCAGCCAGCACTCACCATGCTAAAGACAGTAAGAACTTCCTTGCACAAAGAAAAATAGATCAAGTAAGGACTCCCGCAGGAATGACTGCCTGTCTCCAGACTCTTGATATTACAATAAACAAGCCATTCAAGGACCATTTGAGCATGGAACTCAATGACTACAATGAAAACAGAATGGAGAGAAATCAGCTTGAAAACTTTGTGAAGCCTAGCCTGCAAGAGGTCGTGACTTGGATGAAAAATTCATGGGATAAAATCACTGACATCTGTGTTGCCAATGCACTATGAGCAGGCTGCATGGACAAGCATTACTCATTTAAGGAGAGCTCTATTGCTGGGCATGACAGACTGGGGCCAATGGTTCTACAGGAAATGGAGTTGCAAGAAATTCAGGCCAGAATTCGGAGGTTGGAGACTTGTAACAATGTTCCAGACGATGACATGACTATTTGAATAACTTTTCCGTTATCGGGGCAACAGAATGGATTGCTTCTGCTTTAAGCTGCCAGCAAGCTCTGGTCATTTTTTCGATTTTATCGTATTAAGGTAATGTTTCATTATCAAGGGGTAATTACAAAATAATGCCACTAATTTCCAGACTTCATTTTTATGACTTTTCTATCATTCTTCTCTTACGGTTTTGGGTAAGGAATAAACAAAGCATCCCCACTCAAAGTGGCAGTTATTCACCTGTTTTATTCCCCTCCTCCAATACACATGTATTGAGATCTTTCTGCACTTTCTGTTAAGCATGAAATATTGCACTGTGAAAGCCAAGGTGTAGATATTCTGAAGGTGAAATATTTGTTGCAGTGTTTAATGCATTAGCTAGAACTGTTGCCCAATAATGGAAAAGTACCAAATAAATGTCGACTTGTGGACACAACTAAATGTCGACTTGTGGACGTGACTAAATGTCGACTTGTGGACGCAACTAAATGTCGACTGTTAAGAGGGGGTAAATAAGGCATCCCCTGATAAGCCCTAATGTGTATTTCAACGAGGAAAAAAGTATAAGACCCAGTCTTATTTTCGGGGAAATACGGTAGCAGCTTGGAGATATGTCTGGCTAAGTTGAGTGCCAGCACCAGGACAGTTTTCCATGCAAGGAATCGGGAGGGATGCAGAGGCTGCTGGCTCACCGAACAGCAGTGTCTGTTAGTATCTTTATTGGTCCTGGAGCTAATCTTTCTTAGAATGCTCGTAATACCAGAATAACCACCACCATCATCACCTTTAAATATTGATGTGCTGAGCTGCTAGATGCCAAGTCCATTGTACTCTGAGCTATCCTAGGAGTACTCACTAGGCCAAGTCCAAGTAGTCTGTGGTTAAGGTTTGTATAGTTTCTGCAAGGTGGACAGAGGCTCCAGGGTTGGCTTTGACACTCCTCCCATAGAATGTTTTTTTTCATACAAAATATGAGAAGGATCACTATTTCTAGGGAGTCCTGCTGTTGCCAGCAATTTTTCAAGAACCCTGCAGTTTCTCATGTGCAGTTTCATGAATGAGGCCATTAGGATGCAATATGCTATGCATCCCAGGGCTCTTCAATTCCACTGCAGTAACTGTCTGCTTGCTCTGTAGGTACCATGAGAGGAACGAAACATTGTTCTCTGGAAGAAAGGCCTTTGATTGCATCAAACCTATGTCTGTCCCCTGGAAGGTATTCTTGTTGCAGCTGTAATTCCTGGATATAGATAAATGGTGTTCTGCCTTCTGAAAGATGTCAGAGGTTCTGTGGGTTATGTAGTCTGGATCAAGCAACTGTGCAAGTATGGGAAAATAATGATCCTTTTTGTTCTATAAAAGGTAATGACTGGTGCCAGACATTTGGTAAATACTCTGGGTGGAACAGAAAAAAAAAACAAATAGTAAGGCACCCAATTGTTACTGCAATCCCTATGCTTAAGTATGTAGGAATTTCTTGCGTTTCTGAACAATAACAAGAAGATAGGCATCCTTTAAATCCAATAAGTTTTTTAAACAGTCATTTTTAATTTTGGTACTACTAGGAATTTGAGTCATGAAAGATCCAAAATGAGTCTTCAGTTCCCCTCTTTCTTGATAAATAGGTCAAGGCATGAGCAGAACCCTATGCCTGCCTCTGGGAGGGACTGGCTGGATAAAATCCAGATGTGAAAGATCTGTAAGAGAGGTGGAATCATTAACTTTTTCTGTTTTAGAGGAGTGGGAAAACAAAACCCGGGGGGGGGGTAATTTCCAAAACTGAAGGAATTGTTTTTTGGTTACAGTACCCATATGATTTGCCACCCCCAGTCTAAACTATTGGTTTGGCGCTTTCTTTGATACTATGGCCTTTTCCCCCCTGGATGGTTCAGTTTTCTTTCTTTCTCAAGGGAAAAGGCCAAGACTTACCAAGACAGTTACTGTTGCATCTTGGGGAAGAGGAGACTTTGTATTCTTTAACATACAAGTTTCCAATTTTTGTTCAGTCTCTCAAATGCCTGGTCTGCTGGTGGTCCAAAAGGATACTCCGTGTCCAGGAGTGCAACCAGAAGCTCTGCTTTAACATGGTCTGACACTGGTATAATTCTCAGCCAAGCACATCTCCATTTCATGGACCCAGTGTCAGTTGTCTTGCATGATGCATCAATGCATCACAGCCACATTTTAAAGTGTATGGACACCCGTAGGCCTACACTGCACAATTCCTGAATGTCCTCCAGAGGCTCTTATCCTGTACACTACCTCAGCTTTGGTTTTTTACTTATTTCTGCAACAACGCAAGGTACTTGAGCATGTGGAACTGGCAGTTCAGAGTTCTTATGGCAAGGGTGGCTGAGGTGTACTTTTTTTGCCACATCAGTCAAGGAGTTTACTCAGTCATTTAGCAAGGGGTTCTTGGAAACCTACCCAGATAGTCCTTTGGTGGAGTCTGTTCACACCACAGCAAGATCTAGCAATAAGTTTTGAGATACCTGTAGGCCTAAAGCACCCTATAGAACTGATCAGGATTCCTAGGGGGAGGGGGAAGGAAATCAGGCTTCAAAGATATGTCAGCAGACAAATCTAAGACTTTGTGGACTGTAGGTATGGCCATGGTTCTAGTGGTAGGGTGGCTCAGTAGCTTTCTATAGTTAGCTTCATCCTAAGATAATTCCCCAGACTCAAAGTATTTCTTCATCCCATGAAGGGTATACCTAAAAGCCAAGTCTTAGACGGTAAAGCTGAGGACACAGTGTCTCTTCTGAGTCGGTCTAATACTGTTGAAAGGTAAGATGCTCTACATAGGCCAGTTCCTAGTCATCTTTCTAACCGAGAAGTTTATGGCCGGGGGGTGGGGTCCCTTTTTCTTTTATCAGGGGAGGTTTTTGCTCCAGTATGGGCTATTTACAGACTTCATGAAGTCCATGAAATATTGCACCAACCTAACTAGTTCCAGTGGTGAGAGCTGGGTTGAGGAGGCAAAGGACCCTCAAGACTGGCTAGGGCAAACCTATCAGCCTTTTATGTTTAGGAGTTCTATTCTTGGGGGTAGATCATGAAGGCGTGAGGTGGATGCCACATATACGATCCTGTTCCCAGCCAATTCCTCCCTAGCTATCAAAGTAATGCCACCCTCACCTTGAAAACAGCACCCTGACATCTAAAGCCATGGTCTGCTTAGTGGCTTCAGTAACCAACACCCATGTGGAGTTGGCACATGAGTTCTGGTGGCTACCAGAGGGGTTGCACCAGGGAGCTGTGAAAAAGACTGATGCCTTCCCCCTTCAACACATCCTTCTTTCAGTGTGTCTTTTTACTTTTTTGGGATGACAGCTTAGAAACTGACAGATGCCATAATGTGCAGAAGCCTAGCCCTGACAGAATCTAAATGCTGTTGGGGGATTCAGCCCTACGCTTAATGGTTTTATTGTTGAACCTAACAAAAAGGGGCAGTTAGGTACATTGTACTGAGGTCTTAAGGCAGAATAGGAGTGGAAGTCTTTGTGGGAAGAAACATCTCTGTCCAGATGTTTGCCTAATATTTTTGGTCTGTTCTTAAAATCTGTGATTTTCTGGCAAATCACAGAGATGTGAAGTCACCAGATACTGACATACATTTGAGACTGACTTCATTTTCCTTCCAACTTTCTAACCAAGACAATATTTAAAAATTATCCCTATTTTTGGGACTCGGCCTAAATTTCTTCTGCTAACAGGTTCAGATGTATGGTGGGGAATTTATTTTCTACACAAAAGGCAGGTACATTTTTTTTAAACATTAGCAACCAACATCAAAGGCTATGAAGATGAGGAAGATCCCTGGCAAGGTATGTACCTGAATTCTCAAGTTAATTCAAGACAGCTGACAGACTGATGGTGCTCAGGCGCAGTCTTGTGCATTAGACTACACTGTCAAAGAAATTAAGATGGTGTTGGCAGAAGTACCTTTATACCACCACTGTCCTGACACTGGGCAGCGAACGATGTCCACCAGCTATGGGATGGTGAAAAACTGTTTGGGGCAGCTGCAAGCTTCTGTAGAGCAAGAATTCCCAAGGTCAAAGTACTACAACACGGACTACGATAGACATCTTAGTAAATACCACAGCAAAGGTCATGTAACATGAAGCTGGGCTCAAACCTATTAAAACTATGTAAAATGTATCCATCTGTAAAAAGCTAGCAATACCTAGGTATTGTAGCAGGTGCCTGTTAGTGGAAACTGATTATTCAGTTAAACAAATATGTTCATAGTGTAAATTTTTAAGCAGTGTTTACCATCAATTACATGGACAATTTAAAACTCCAGCTAGGGGAGAAAGTGCCCTTCTCTCAACTCCTAGTGGATATGGCTAACTAATATGCCTCACTGCTGGCTCAGACTATAATGCTACATTGTTCCTAATGAAAGTCACCCTTGTAATACTTGGCCAACCACTTACATTGTGCACAAGCCTGCATTATAGTTAACTTATTAGGGTTTACACTACATTTTGACATGTCAATTTAACCCTTTACAATCTGCTACATATGTATCTTAACAGCTACACATCTTCCTGTACTGGTGTACTTGGATAATACAGTATCTACTTGTATACACATCATCTGACTGGCATTTAGCACAGAGGATTAAAGCTCTGCAACCTTAGTCTTCTGTAGTCAAGGGTATGAAGTTTGATTTATTCCACTTCCATTTGCCCACAATGCGACTTATATACATATATACATATATATATATATATATATATATATATATACATATATACACATACATATACACACACACACATACACAAGTATGCACGGGGTTCATATTAGTTTGTGGAACACTCAAAAGAGCAAACGCTCTTTGATCGACAGCTAATAGACGAAACCAAAAAAAGTGGTTTCCCAGGGAAAAAAAAATCACTGTTCCCAAAAAAAAAAAAATCCACAAAGTGGGGGGCTCCACCCCACAACCTCCAATGACACCCCACACCCCTACTTAAATATACCAACTCTGAGATCGCACCACAATGGAGGAAATTGCAAAGTCCCGACAATAGCCCAGTAAATTTTTTTCCCTGGGGGAAAAAAAAAAAATCACTGTTTCTGCCATTCAAGTTTTTGTGGTTTCGTCTATTAGTTGTTGATCAAACAGCGTTTGCTCTTTTGAGTGTTTGACAAGCTAATAGGAACTTGCATGCATGCACACGTGCAGCTGTGCACACATACACTTCTTTGAAACTGACCACATAAAGTACAGTTGTGTACACTTACCATAAGTGTAGATGGTAGAGTGTTATTCACTGTTGCAGTCATCACCTGTGGGGTTATCCCTGCTGTGATAGCTCTCAGCCAGCCTGAATACCAGAGTCAATGTTTTTCTGCATCAGCTGCAGTCGTCTGTAGTCTGACATCAGGTAGGCAGAACTATAAAGCAAGGAAGCTAACGTCATTACATCACTTTTTCTTGCCCTAACCTGTCAGCAGCACAAGGAAATAAGGTAAAGAAGTCCTGGTGGCTAAAAGCCATCGTGGGAAACTTATGTCCCCCTAGGGAAAGAGGATATAAGGGGGATGGAGGGAGGGAAACCAGGACTGCAACAGTGAATACACTTGAACATCTACATTTATAGTAAGTGTACACAACTGTACTATGTTCGTGTTTCATTGTTACGCTCACCACCTGTGGAAGGATTCCCAAAGCTGAGGAGAGGGGTTGGAAGGACAGGTTAGAGCCCTAGGCATGGGTCAGTAAGCCCTGTAGAACTGCAGAGGCAAACCCTGCCCTAGACTTAGAAAAAAAGAGGTAGGTGGTAATGCTTTATAAAGGTATGGACCGAGGTCCAGGTGGCAGCTTCCAAAATGTCCCTGGTGGGGACTCCTCTAAGGAAGGCTGTGGAAGTGGAGGCTGACCCAGTGGAATGGGTATGAATACACTGGGGGGGGGGGGTTCCCATGTAGTCTGTAGCAGAAATGGATAGCGTGATATCCATTTGAAAATGGCTTGCTTGGAAGTGGGCTTCCCCTCTGCCTCTGGGGCAAAGCTGACAAGCAGCTGGTCTGTTTTTCTGAAGGGTTTAGTATGGTCCAGATAGTATACGAGCTGTCTGTGCACGTCTAGCAATTGCAGAATTCTTTCCCCTTGTTTTGAGGGTTGGGAAAGAAGGTGGGTAAGTGTATGGCCTGGTTGAAGGTCACATCATATACCACCTTGGGTATAAAGGAGGGGTTAGTCCTCAGGGAGTCCCTGTCTGCATGGAAAATGAAGGGCTCAACAGCCATGAGTACCTGAAGTTCTGAAACCCTTCTGGTTGAGGTGATAACTGGTAGGAAGGCACTCTTCCAAGAGAGTTATTCCAATTCTGTTGAAGCAGCAGGTTCAAAAGAAGGAAAGGTTAGTTTTTCTAAAACAATTTCGGTCCCAGGCTGGCGTGGGAAACCTTCTGGGAGGTCTAATAGTAGAGGCTCCTCTGAGGAATTGATTAATCTAAGGATGAGAGAAGACAGGTAGGTCTGAACTGTGATGGGCTGAAAAGGCTGAGGCATGGATTTTAATTGAAGAGAAGTAGAGGTTACCTTTGAGTAACTCGGCTAGGTACTCCAAGACAAGAGGGATGGAAGGATGTGAGGTACTGGCCCCTCTGGACCAACTCCAGGAGCAGAATCTTTTCCATTTCCCTGAGTAAGATTTTCTGGTGGTGGGCCTTTTGTGATAATGTCTGGGACAATTTTGCTTAACAGGGACCCCTTGTTTGCTTTTGAAGTATTAGCCATGCTGAACGATTGAGAGTCTGCAAGTCTGGGTGCAGTATCCCCCCCCACACCTGGGTCAAGATGTCTGAGATCAGGGGAAGCTGCTTGGGGGCTGTAAAGCCAGGCTGCACAGTAAGGGGTACCAATGCAGTCTGGGCCAATCTGGAACAATGAGGACGGCCTTTGGTCTCTCCTCCCTTACTTTGATCAGTACCTTGGGAATAAGAAGCAGAGGAGGGAATGTGTACACAGAGGGAGTTCTAGGGGAAGGTCAAGGCATCCATCTTCCACGCTAGGAGGTGATACTCCCTGGTACAGAATTTCTGCAGCTGGTGGTTGAGGTGCGAAGTAGAGAGATCCACCTCTGGAGTCTCCCACTCCCGAGTGATTTGCAGAAAGATTTTCCTGTGGAGCTGCCTTTCGTGGGAGTCCAGCAAGTTTCTGCTTAGGTGGTCTGCCAGAGCATTGCTGACTCCTGGTAGGTACTGGGCAATTAGGTGTAGACCCATGGAGGTGGCTGTCAACCAGAGGATCATGGCTAGCCTATACAGGTTATAAGTTGGGTCCCCTGTTTGTGAATATACCACATTACTGTGGTGTTGTCCGTTTTTACAAGGCGAGCCCCTGGCCTGAGATGGGGTTTGAAGGATGTCAGAGTCTTTTGTACTGCCCTAATTTCTGACTGATGTGTAAGGGAAGGTGCTGGGCATCTCAAAGACCATGGGTGCACCTGTCTGCTAGATGAGCGCCCCAAGCAATGTCTCCGGCATCGGTGTTAATTGTCTGGCCGGGTAGGGTGGAGGATGAAGGAAAGACCCTTGTTCTGGGCATAGGCCCCTGCCCACCAGACAAACTCAGCCCTTAAACATGGGACTAGAGGGAGAGACGTCTTTAGAGACTGATGGTGCTGACACCAAAGGTTCTTTAGATACCACTAAAGTCTTCTCATGTGAAGTCTGGCCAGAGGAATTAGAAGGATGCAAGATGTCATGTACCCAGGGGCTTGCGGGACCTTCCTCACAGTGAAGCGACTTCTGGCAGCCAGCTGGGTAAAGTAGAGAGACAGGAAGCTCTGCTTTTCTGGGGATAGGAAGGTCATTTGGGATGCTGTGTCTAGCAGTGCTCCAAGAAAATGATCTTCCTGGGGGGTGTTTGATTTCATCTCTTTGATGGTGAACCCTAGGGAAGTTAGGAGGGCTTTGACGAAGAGAAGGTCCTGGAGCAGCTTTTCTTTGCACTCTGCCTAAATGAGGCACTCGTCCAGGTAAGCGTAAATCTGTATATTTCTCTGTCTGCAAAATGATATGGCCGAGGCTAAGCATTTGGTGAATACTCTGGGTGCAGCAGATATGCCAAAGGGCAGAAGAGAGAACTGAAAGTGTTGTGATCCTGCTCTGAAGTGCAGGAATTTCCTGCATGATTCCCTTATGGGGATGTGGAGGTAGACGTCTTTTAGGTCTAGGGTCACTAGCCAGGCATTTTTGTCAACATAGGCAGCAGCTGCTGCAAAGTTAGCATTTTGAATCTGGGAACCACCAGGGAGGTGGTTCGGAATTGATAGATCCAGGATGGGGTGTCAAGTGCCCTCTTCTGGGAACAAGGAATAGTCTGGAATAAAAGCCTTTGCCTGTTTGATCTGAGGAGACAGGTACTACTGCCCCCCCGGGATAAAAGAGTTTTGACCCGTTTCAATGCCTCTGCCCACTGATTTGTAGGCAGGTCTGGGTACCCTCTTGGAAATGGCAGTTTGCTGTAAGAGAATTTGTATCCCTGAAAAAGTAATCTTTAAGACCCATTGGTCCTTTGTTACAGAAAGCCAATTTTCTTTGAAGAGGGAGAGCCTTCCTCCTAGCTTTTGGTGAGTGAAGGGAGGGCAGGGGGGGAGGTCATTGGGAGTTTTTGCCATAAAAGGGTGGCTTAGAACTCCCTACCTTTGGGGTGGAAGTAGCCCACTGCTTGCTTCTCTGCTGGCCTTGGGATAGGGGCCTGGATGGTCTGTCCCTGCTAGGTGCAGGGAAGGACCAGTGCTTAGAGGGGAAAGTTCCTGCTGAACCTGGGAGTTTGAACCTGAAAGAAATCTTTTATTGCATAGATTTTGCTTTGTCTTCCATATTAAGCACCTCCTCCGCTTTTACTCCAAACAAGCGGTCCTTATCCACGGGTGCATTAATTAGACTTGACATGATCAGGGAGAGGTTGTTCCTTCAGCCATGCATATCTCCTAATGACGGATCTGACACTGTTGCCCTGCTAGAGGCTTCTAGGGTGTCATATCCGCAAGTGTAATGAGTGTTTGGCCACCTGACAAGCAGAGTGCAGTAAATCTAACTTTTGAATTGGCAGAGTCAGGAAAGATAAAAATCTTTTGTTTTAATAGTGCCAAAGTGTGTTATTTTAACATATGGAATGGACAGTTGAGTGCTCGGATAGTTAAGGCTGCACAGGTGTATACTTTTTTACCCCATCTGTCCACAGCTATGGAATCCTTGTCAGAAGGAATCGGATTCTTGGCAGAAATAATCTTAGCTCCTTTAAGTCCCTGTGTAATGACCTCTGGGTCTGCAGCAGGATTTCTGTACAGGCATTTGTGAGAATCCGGTACTGTAATATCGGTCAGGTTTACTGGGGGGAGGTGGGAGGGTGTCGGGCTAAGCTGGATTCATGGAAATCATCATCCCCCACTTCTAAAATAGGGGGGATGGCCAGAGGTCTGTGCTGGGGAAGGTCCAGAAGCGAAGTCTTTTCTTAGACTGGGGGGAAGTCCTGAGATTCCCATTGGAAATGTTCCCAGAGGATGTGAAGGGTTTCCCCAAAGGAATGGTCCTCTGGAGGTGAGGCAGAAGGGATGGATTCCTCTGCATCTGAATCCTCATAAGCAGTCAGAGGTTGCTGTTCCTCTTCAAAATATGAATACTTAGATTCCTCAGAATCCTGTTCTGTCAGTTTCTAGAGAAGGGTGCCTTTTCCTTTTAGAAGTTGTGGCTTGCTGACCCCAGATAAGGGAGATGAGAACCTCTGCCATTTTAAACATTTGTGCTTGGGGTGGAGGAGCAGGAGCAAGATGGTGGCTAGAAGCAGATTTTCTAGGAGTGACCTGGCTTCTAGGGCACAAAGAATCCATCGGTCTGAGAGAAACGGTAGTTGGATGAGAAGTCAGTTTTTGTCTAGATTCGGTAGTGCAAAAGGCCTCCTCAGAAGCCGGTGCCCGTGTTGCGGCTCCAGACCCAAGGCAGAGACAGCCAAAGGCTCTGAAGATGAAGATTTCTGCAGCATAAAGGGTATAGGCCGCGGTGGTGCAGTGGTTAGCGTTGTTACCTCACAGCAAGAGGTTCTCCCGTTTGATTCCGCCTTCTGTGTGGAGTCTGCATGTCCTCCCCGCGGTTGAGTTATGTTTAAAGACATGCAGGTAGGTTTGCATGAATAGGTGTGCCTTCTTTGAAAGTTTGGCGTCAGGCTAGCAACTCTGCACCGTAAAAATCCACTGCCAATCATTAGTGGACCAGAGTTCCACTGTGGCGACCCCTAACTGGGAAAAGCCGAAATACAAACAACCGGACTCCAAAAGGGTCTCAGTAGAGGCCTGCGTAGATATCTAATCAGGCATCAAGGGCTGTGAAAGCACCTCACTGAATTCCGGAGAACTGACTACCTGCCAAGCGGTAGATTCGTCGGAAGGCTTAACCTTGTGTGGTCTGCATCTTTAGCCCTGCGTTTTTTCGGAATGTCCACGGATTGTTGGCTGAAGGACACCATATTGGAATGTAAAGACAGAACACGAAAATAACAGTCTACAATAAGAGCTCGACGGCAAATGGTTCTTGCATTAAAGAGGGGACAGAACCGGCAATGGGGGACATCGAGGTCTGGGCCTAAACAAGTGATGCAGTAAGAATGGAAGTCTCTGTGTGGATCTGCTTTCCACAGACGAGACAATTGTTAAATTTTTCGGACACCGGTTAAGTGCAAGAAAAAAGGGTCCGCAACGAGGTACTTCGCTTTAGCTGTTTTCAGCTGAAATTCAAATTCTTGGTAGCGACCGACCAGCACTCATGCAAACTGCTTCTGCTACGGGCTCCAAGGCAAGAAAGACTGATGTAAGGACGTCAGCTGCCTTGCTTTATAGCACTGACGACTTGACGTCAGACTACAGGTGACTGCAGCTGATGCAGAAAAACATTAACTCTGGTATTCGGGCCGGCCGAGGGCTACCACACTAAGGATAATCCCACAGGTGATGACTGCAACAGTGAAACACAAAGAACATCTTCAGACAGCTAGATGACAGGTTAACTGAACTTTTCATACACCAAACTAAAGTAATTTAACTTGCATATCTGTATACTTCCACCCACCCATACACGACCAAATTATTTTTGTTTGAGCTCCTTCAGACGCATCTCAAACACAATACCCACACCACATAACATTTGCTCTCAAACTAAGGCAATAGTGGAGAAAACAATTTTCCTAACATTTTACTACTTATTGCTCACCCTTATTAATTTAACAGCTACCTTAAAGCATACTCCAGATGCAATGGATAAGAATAAAAGAGTGAAAGCTAAATCCTCCTCACATTAGCATTCCTCAATGGTGGTGAGATCTAAAACAGAACCTTTCAATCTACATCAGTCCGATCAAATTACAAACACGCATTCCTTAAACACACAAATAGCAACAAAGAAAGCAAGGCCTTACAAATGACCATCTTACCTCCAACACCCTTAACTAATGGCTAAAACTAATTCACAAGAAAATAAGTATCACAAGATAAGCACGTACAACTAAGCAAAATTCAGGCATTTTTCCTATATTAGAAATTGGGATCCAGCCAAACATAAAACACACAGCTGAAACTAACTACTAGATGCAAGTAAAGTAGGTAGGATAATCTTACAACAGCTATAAATGTCTGACAGCACCTTAATGATTATCACTTAGAATGACTACAGACTGCCACATTAAACTTTTCATATTGTGCAGACATTCATCCACCCTCTTCTGCATCACTTTGGGAAAACTTCCTTGATTTTAACACTGCACAGAAACCTTTTGACATGTAAAGTTCAGCTGGCAGGGTGAATCTCACTACTCTATCACGGTATCCATCTTGAAAACAAAGAGAAGCATAAGCAAGAAAAATCTTGGTGTAAGAGAAAACATTTATAACAGACATGCTTCTGCCACAAGTGCCACATGGTTCTGTCAACTGCCACATACTAATGCTAATTTAGCACAGAGGTTCAACTTACATTCTGAATATGGTGGAAGGCTGGATTACTATACTGTGATTTACTAGCAGACTACATTCATAACACCTTGCAGTACGTCTTTCTTAAATGCATTCAGAGTATCAATTTTTTTTCTGTGGTGATATACTCTGCAACAGGGGGCATTAATATCCCCTTCTGTAGTACTAGACAAGTCCCATTCCTAAAAGTTATGCTTTGTGTTTGCACTTTAATATTTCTAAAGCACAACTATCCATCTAGCCTATAAAAGATGACAAATACTTGTGCCACAAAATATATTCCAGTTCCTTGTACAAACAGTAATTTTTTTTTTTTTAAATCAGGCATGATACTGCCCAGCCAGGTAAGCACAGTTCTGCACACATGCTGTCCACATATTCAAAACTTTTAATTATAAATGTTCAAAATTCATACCATCTTACTCCCAAATCCAAACCTGCAGAAGGTGATGACTGTGACCAAGTGTCTTGGGGAAGACCCTTGGCATGGTGGATTACCCAAATTACAAGGAGGGAAATTGATAGTCGCAGCCCCCAAGCTAAGAATTTGAGAAAATGCCAGTCTCGTGGATGAGGATATGAAGGTAGTCACTCGGAGTGACCACGTACACCTTTGGATGTAGTAGCAGAACTTTTAGCTAGGTTTTGAGCCTTAAGAGGTCCAAGATGGGGCTGTATTTTCCCTCCTTCCTATGAATTGTAAGAGTCTAGGGTAAAACCTATTGCTCATCTTCTACTACTCCCTGGTGAGAATCTGGAAAATTATATTGGGAACTAGGTGCTCTCTGACCCTTGCTACTAGAGTGATATCCGGTGATACCAGGGAGTGGGGTTCTGCAACTATCCCTTGCACCCTAGCACCCCATGCATCTACTACATCTTGAAGCTGGCTGATAAGTTTCCTGAAATTTGTTAGGCTACAGAGAAGAGAGTGTGGAAGGGAGGGAGAGTCAGAACTGTCGTGCATTACTGGAGGACTCCTGTGGCCCTGCAGGCTTCCCTTTATTTTCTCATCACACTTTATTAAACTTAGCCTTTTTTTTGCTTGGTTTTATTTGGATTCCTTGTAAAAAGGGGCAGAATTTGTGGATTACAGATCTGTACCGGATCAGAGCAGGCAACTTTTACTAGCATCAGCTCAGAGCTCCAAACTCCTCCCCTTACCCATAATACACCTCCACTGCCTTCCATCCCCAAATAGAGTTTGCTCAACCTTATACTGATAACCAGACATGAATAATTTTTCTTGTGACCTATACTGCAGCCTATAGGCTGATCATACGCTAAGGTGGGGGAAGGAGGGAGGGACAGTTGAAGACAAAAGTACTACTCAGATGGAACGTTATGGTGAGTACATAACTTCTTTATCTGAAGTAGTTTACTTCATTTGGTCTTCAACCTGTGGGACAGAGTCCCCAACTACTAAATTCCTGGGAGGCCCTCATGAAAGGATATTCCGGAGCACCACGGAACCAAAGGATGCTCTCCTTCTGGAAATCAAATTCAATTTGTGATGAGAAATAAATGTAGGAGATGAGGACCAAGTAGCTGTCCAAAGACACTAGACCAAAAGGCCACAGATGTAGCTATGGACCTAGTGGAATGAGCTTTCACCTGACCTGGAGGAGACATGCCTCTGTCCTTATAGACCTGCAGGATGCATGAAGAAATCTATCTAGCTATAGTGACCTTGAAGATAAGTTTCCTCAAAAAGGGTTTAGAGAATGATACAAACAATTTATCAGATTTATGGAAGTTCTTTGTCATATGTAAACAAAATCATAACTGTCTATGAACATCAAACATGTGGAGTTTGTATTCCATCTTGTTAGTAAAATTAGGAAAAAAACAGGCAAATTGATGGTCCGACTGATATTGACTGATGCCACCTTAGGAAGTAAGAATGGATTGGTTTGAAAGGAAACCCTACCTTTGTGAAAAATCATGTAAGGAATTTTGATGGACAAGGCCTGTAATTCTGAAACCCTTTTTGCAAAGGTAACAGCCACTAGAAAAGCTGTTTTCCAAGATAAAAATTTCAGATCTGCAGTTGCAGCAGACTTGAAAGGCAGAGCAACCAAAGCTTAAAGAACCATAGTAAGGTCCCATGGGGGAACAGGATCTTTGACCGGGGAGGAGAGGGGGGGGGGCAGTAACAAAAAGAGATCAGAGCATCACAGTATTAAAACTTCGAATGTTCTGGTATCAAACACTATTTAGCGAACACTAAGAATAGCGAAGCTGCAGAACAGCGAATTCTTTCCTCAGGAAAGAATTTGGTTGGCTGTTTCTGTGGCTTCGCTATTCTTAACGCTGTGGTGGAAAGTTACGGGTTGGGTTCAGGTAAGTGTGCGATTGTTTGTACGTTAGGGGAGGGGTTAAATGAGTTAGGGTTAGGGTGCAGGGTAGGTGCGTGTGCGATAGTGACAGACTTTAGGGTTAGGGTTTGGGTAAGTGGGTAGATAAGTGTATGTTTAGTTTAGTGCAGCGTTAGATGTAGGAATTTAAGTATGTGTGTGGTTGCTGTTTGTTTGATGTGCTTGTGTTGTGTGTGTTTCGAGCAGCAAATTTTTTCCATGGGAAAAATTCGCTGTTCTGAATGTTTGATATTTTCATGTTTAGATGTTTTGGGGCCGATGAAATAGCATTCGCTATTTTCATCTTTCGATAATGTGATATAAAGGCACAAAAAGGTGGCTTTGATAAAGGCTTTACACAGTCTGGAAGAGGCTAAAGATTCAGAATTCTCATCCACATGAAAATGAGAGATGGCAGTCAATTGAACTTTGACAGAAGAACTAGCTCCGTGTTGAAAAATATCAGCTAGACAATCAAGAATGGGAGAAATAAAAGCCGTAAAAGGGTCTAAACTCCTTTGAAAGGCCCAAAAGGAAAAACGTTTCCACTTGCTGCAATAAACCTTCCTGGTTGAAGACTTATGAGCAGCCACCAAAATAGATCTAACTGAGGATAGTCCAGGAGTCCTAGCAATCATGGGAACTGGACCAGCCAAGCTGTGAGCTTCAGGCTGTCCAGATTTGGATGAGGCACCCCCCCCCAAAGGGTGTGAAATGAAATCCTGAATGGGATCCAGGATCCAAGGCAGAGCCAGAAGGTGAGATCAAAGGAAAGGAAACCATACCTGGCGTGGCCATTATAGGGCAACGAGGCACTTTGCTCCCCAGTTGACTTTCTGTAGAAACCTCAGAATGAGAGATACTGGCAGGTAGGCATACAGAAGACCGACAGGCCAAGCATGAACTAGAACGTCTCTGGGGGACTCCACCAGCAGGGGGTTCAGAGCGAAAAACTTGCTGCACTTCACGTTGGAAGGAGATGCGAAGAGATCGCAGCAAGGTTGACCCCACTCTGAAGATCTGTTCCACTATGGACAGATTCAAGAGACCACTCGTAAGGCATCAGAATGGTCCGAGTTAGCCTGTCCGCTAGGATGTTGGACCATCCCGGAATGTGTGTTGCGATGAGAAAGCGACCGGTGGAGCTCGCCCATTCCCACACCCTCATGGCCTCGCGACAAAGGGGGTAAGATCTGGAACCTCCCTGTTTGTTGACATACCAGACCACTGGCATGCTGGTCTGACTGAATAGCAATCTTCCCCAGAGGAAGAAAGGCATGAAGGGCCTGCAACGGTAGAAGGACCGCCCTCATCTCTAGGACATTTATGTGCAAGCTGGACTCTACGGGGGACCACAGGCCTTGGACTGTCCTGCCCGAACAATGCCCCCCCCCCCACCAAAGTTGGGAGGCATCCGTGGTCAGTGGTGTTGGCTGCGGCTAGAACAAGAAGTCATCCATCCTAAATGTCCAGAGAGCACATCCACCATGTCCGGAGAGCACATCCACCATATAAGGGATGACCGACAGACTCGACTGAGTTGAAGTAATCTCAGTTCCAACAGGGACCATTGAACAGCTAAAGTCCACTGTAGAATTCTCATTTGTAACCGAGCACATAGAAGAGTTATGGTCGCCTCCATTGAGCCTAAGGCCCTCGACACCGATTCCGCTGTTGGAAGAGGACAGTGAAGATCAGAGACATGCATCCTCAAGTTTTGAACTCTCTCCAAGGTCAGGAAGATTTTGCATTGAAGAGTATCTATCCCGGCACCAATGTAGTCCATCACCTGTACAGGATCTAGAAGAGATTTGGATGCATTGACTGCGATTCCCAAACGCAGGGCAAGAGACAGAAAATAATCCCTGGTTTGGGAGAGTAAACGCCTGGTGGGAGCAGTGAGACGCCAATCGTCCAGGTACGGATAGACCTGAATCCCCTGAAGCCTCAGGTTAGCTGGTACCACTGCCATCACTTTGGTTAACACCCTAGGGGCTGTGGTGAGACTGTGGTAAGGGAAGTAAACAGTGTGGGAAGAAATAGCCAGGGAATTATTATGGCTAGGCTTGTATAGGCCCTAGGGCTGATAGCCAAGAACCAACCTATGAATCCTATGAACCAAAGGGTAGGGCTCAAAACTGGTAATGATCGACACCTCGCCGGAAGTGGATGAACCTCCTGGAGCTTCTGTGCAGTTTTATGTGATAGTAAGCATCCTGGAGGTCTAACAAGCACATCCAGTAGCTCTCTTGCAGGTACAGCATGATGGACTATAATGTGACCATCCGGAACTTCTCTTTGGCAACTGACAGGTTCAGGGTAGAGATGTCCAGAATGGTTCTTAAGTCCCCAGTTTCTTTGGCACCAAAAAGAACCAGGAGTAGAAGCCCGATCTGGGGCTCATTTTTCTAGCAGCTTGGAAATTTCCAGTGTTGCTGCCTCCCTTTTGTGGGTGGTACGTCTGGGAGGTGTCTGGGAGATTTGGGGGAACCCATGAAGGGGATAGAGTATCCTCTGAATATAATTTGAAGACCCCCAAGTGCTCCAGAGTAGAGCAGTCAGGCAACCCCTCAGGGCTGCTGCCCGGGTCTGTCCGAGAAAGTTTCTCGAGACCCAAAGTTCCTTGGACCCCCTCTGCCTCTGGGCCGGTGTCCATTTTGTCCCCCTCTGCCTCTGAGGGAACTAGAGAGCCCCGAGTGTCATGGGAATACTGCGACTTCTGGAACCACATCTTTTGCCCTCTCTGGTTCTGGAAAAGGACCTTTGAGGGTTAGAGAAGTGGATACTGATGGCAGACAATGTCTTCCCATCCTCACTCTGGACTAATGTCTCTGACAGTCTTACCGAATAATGTAGAGCCGTCATAAGAGGCATTGGCAAAGAATGCCTTGAAGGGTTCAGAAAACTGACATAACCTGAGCCAGACGGTGTGCCTCATGGACACACCGGACCCAGCTGCCCTAGCCGCTCCTTCCATTGCATGGACATGTTATAGGTTCATAGGTAGGTACTAGGATATTGGCCCTAGGGCCTATATAAGCCTACCCAAAAATGTACCCTGGCTTTCGCCACCCAAGAAAATTATTTTCATGTGCCCCTGTCGAGCAGAGCCACAGAAGTGATCCCTGGGGTGAATATCCTATATCCCATGCAATCATCAAGATTTTTCTTGGAGTGCTAATGAGGGGCTCTGTTTGACATAGATAGGTAGTCTGTTCCAGAGTATGGGAAGTCTTTGGGACAGGAATCTATCCCTCCAGCATGTTCTGTTTATTGTAGTGACAAGGTTTAGGTCCCTACAGGGTACAGCTTGGAGGGACTGGGATTTCTTTAAGTGGAGCATGTCCAACAGCTCTAGGATTGACAGATTTGTATGTTAAGCAGAGATTGCCTCTGAGTAGGCGATATACGATGAAGTACAGCTGTAGTTTTTTGAGATGGTCTGCGTAAGGCATCTGTTTGAGGCCAGTAATCGTCTTTGTGAGGTATTTCTGTGGCCTTTCCAGTTGTTGTAGATGTCTTGTGAGGTACAAAGAGGCGTTTTACTCTATAATGGGTCTAATGAGTGATGAGTAGAGGGGAACAATGACCTCTCTTTCTGGATGAGAAACCTTTTGTGATGAGGTGAGTCATGTAGAAGGATTTCCTGACGACTGTGGCGATGTGATCAAAGGAGACACTACTGTCCACCTGTGCCCCAAGATCTCATCACATTTTCGATGTTACGTAGACCACCAGCTATGTGGTAGTTCATGGCTAGAGAGTGTTTACCAAAGGGGAAGACGATGCACTTTTTGGCACTGAGCTTCAGGCAATGGCTTTGACACCAAGTATCTGTCTCAGTGCGGCCCTTTTGTAGTATGTCCACATCGTTAGGAGTTTTGATTATGGCTCCTAGTTTGCAGTCATCTGCAAACTTTGTTAGCCAAAGACCTTCTGTGTTAGCCTGTACTTCACAGAAGTAGATACCAAACAGGAGAGGACCCAGGACTGAACCCTGTGGTACTCCACTTGTCACTGGTCTGAAGTCAGATTTGGAGTCCGCTACATTCACAGTGTTGGTTCTGTCAGTGAGCCAGTTGGCAACTTGTGACCTAGGGATTTATACCTAGTTTAGTGAACTTATCTATAATTCCAGAGTGGGGGATGGTGTTGAAAGCCTTGTGAACCACTTCACCTTCATCTATGCCTTTGGTGACTGCTTCAAAGAAGTCAATCAGGTTTAGGAGACATGGTCTGCCTTTTACAAACTGAACTGGGTAGGGTCCAGAGTTTGGAGATTACCAATGTCTTTGAGTTCCATGATGATACCTTCCATGGCCTGGCAGACCAGGCTCGTCAGGCTAATGAGGCGGTAGTTCCCGGGGTCCGTTGTGGCTCCCCCTTTGTGGAGTGGGATAACCGTCGCGGTGTGCCATTCAGTGGGCACAAAGCCTGAGGTGAGGCTATGATTGAACATGGTACTTGGGTAGGGTGCCAGTTCATTCTGTAGTTCGTGTAGAAAGCAGCATGGGATATTGTCAGGTCCCATGGATGCTGTGTTCTTGGCTTTGGAGAGTGTGTTTTTTACCTGTGCAGCCGTGATTTACAGGAACTTTGCATTCTTCTGGTATAGAGATGGGCCCTCTAGGAGGTGAGAGGGGGGTAAAGTTAGCACTGAACCCATCTGCCAGGATGTTGGCAATATCAGTTGGTTCTGTATATTTAGTGCCATTGTAACTCAGAGCAGATCAGAGTGTTGCCATTGAGATCCTTGACATAGCTATAGAATGCTTTGTGGTTGTCTTTAGAGTTGGTGGCAATTTTGTTTTCGTAACTAGCTTTGGAGGATTTTATGAGGAATCTCAGCTTCTTACTGAGATTGACCAGGGAGTACCTCCAGTCATAGGATTTTACTCTTTTTGCAACAGTTTCTTTCTTCTGTTGTAGAGTTTGTTTATGGCAGAGGACTACCAGATTGGCTTGCTTTTTTTGGTGGATAGCATCTTGGTTCTATTAGGGATAGCATGATCTATGCACTCGTGTAAGTGCTTATAATGTGCATTTGTGTAGGTTTCAGCAGTTGTACCTCTATTGTCCGTCTGCATGGGTGGCATGAAGTTCGCCACTTCTGTCTTAAAAAGTGTGAAGTTGGCTTTGGAGAATTTTTTTACGGTGGTTTCCCTAACTGGGGGTGGGGGCGGGATGTGGATGTCTAGGGTGATTAGCTTGTGGTTGGATCTGACCGAGGAATTGACCTCTGATGTGGAACACCAGTTGCCTATGTTGGTAATGACCAGGTCTAGGATATTGCTGCCCCTGGTGGGGGTGAGAATAAGTTGATACAAGGCATTGGAATTTATGAATTCCAGAAAACGTTGAGCAAGAGAGTTGGTACACAAGTAGTTTTCCCAGTTAATGGTGGGGTAGTTAAAATCACCCATTATTAGGGTGTTGGGTTGTACCCTAATACTTTCCAGTGTATCAAGAAATGAGGAGTGGAAATCCTGGGGCATGATGGGGGGTCTGTAGTAAGCTACAATTTGGACTGCGGTCTTGCCCAGAGTTAGTTGCACTTGGATAATCTCTGATGCATTATGCTGTGCAACTAGCATGGAGGTGTGGATATCCTTAATGAATATAGACACACCTCCACCTTTAGTGATTTGTTCCGAGTTAGGTGGCCGAAAGGTGTGGTATGAATTATAGCCTGGTAATGCAGGGGTGCGCTCTGGAGCTTTGAACCAGGTCTCGGTCACTGCACAGATGTCTATGTTCTCCAATTTACGGAGCACCTCGAGTGAGTGCATTTTGAGGTTTAGACTTCTAGCACTGAGTAGCATTACAGTCCGATTTTGCTTGGTTGTACCTGTTACGGTGGCGAAGTTGTCATTTGAACTTTGCCTAAAAAAGGCACTATAGGGGTGGCAAGAGCCTTTGCCAGTTTCCGGAATCCCATGGGCGACAGGTGCAGGTCATCTCTGGCAAAGCATCATGGTCTGTCGATCATGTCATCCCAAGCAGACAAGTACTGGATCCCCTTACAATGACACTAGAAGCTTAGCCAATTGTTGAAGTCAATCATTTTGTCCTTGTACTGTGGTATTCTGGGTGATGGCAGGATGCTACTTAAGGCTAGGGTCATACCTGCCTGGCCTATAAGATCGGAGAGCTCCTCCATGTCTCTTTTCATGTAGTCCAGGGAGGTACATCTCAGGTCATTCACACCAACATGGACAATAACAGTGTACTTTGAGTGACCTGAGTGCGTGCTTTATGTGGTGGATCCTGGCACCTGACAGGCAGATGACAGTAAATTTCTCCTTGTTTAGCCTGGTGAGTGGACCATCAGTGTGCCGGACTACAGAGCCACCTATGACTAGAGTGTTGGGTACGTTATGTCTTATGGGCTGTGGTTGAGTGGCACACTGAGTTTGTGGGCTGTGTGCCATTTGAGTTGTGTTGGGGGGTGGAGTTTGCTTGCGTTTCTGCTTTGGAGGTCCCTGATGCTTGGGCAGGTTTTTATTGAGAGCCTCCGCGAATGTAGGTGTGTGTTTTGTGTTTGTGTGTTTTGGTGGTGTAGGTTTTGAAGGACTAGATACTGCTTTTAGAGTGGCCATCCTCACGGAGAACGAAGCCTTGCCCTCCTGTGACATGGACTTGGGGGGAGACTCCTCCAGCTCCTTTACCAGGTCACGATGGAGTCTGGTGACATGGGCCAGGTAGTTCAGCGCCCTAATCGAAAAGGTAACTGAAGCGCAAACCCGCTTCCCTTGGCAGTCCATTATCCACGACTCTGTCAGGAGGATGCACCGAAGAACTCTCCTGAGCAAGTTCCTTCTTAATGGCTATCACCATGGCGTCTATGGGGGAGCCCTTGTTCCATGCTGGTCTGTCTATGGGTGGCTTAAGATCTTATCCGGTCTTTTTGGGATAGGTTCCATGGTGTCCAGTTCCTTCCATGCCTGCGAGGTGACCAGACCCACCAAAGGATCCACGGGAGGGGACAATCAGGAAATATATGGGCCCATACCGAAAGCCTCCAGGAACACAGACTCATCAGAAGATTTTGGGGCAGACCAACCTCCCCGTTGGCGCAGGATTTCCATGATGACTCCAAAGGAGAAATCCTCGGGAGGTGACCTAGGGGAACATTCGCCATCATCCAAATTAGTGTCCTCTGTGAGGGGACTCTGGGGAGTCCAAGTGCCTCCTCTTGCATGTATGCTTGCGAGGTACCTCTCCGGTGAGAGCTCGCAAACCACTTGTTCCTCAGGAGGGGAACTGTCTGGGGCTCTTCGAGCACGGCCTGCCCCTCGGATAAAAAAATGTGGACCATGGACAGAGCAAAGGGGGCAGTCAGCGGTCTCGATCCGGCAGTGAGAACCCTTTCTACCATGTCAAATGCCGAAGGAGAGCTAACCTCCTGAGAAACCAATAAGAAGGCCGGTCTCCCTGGGTCAGGCGAGAGAATTTGAGTCAGGCCCGAGGTGGACGGAGCTCTGAGGGAGGGAACCTGGCCCGACAAAGTCGGAGCCAAAGAAATGGTTCTACTCCCTTGGATCGAACACCCAAGCTCCGGCTTCGAGAGCGGCTCAGATCCAAGCTGGTCAGATCAGATACGCTCCATGCAGCTGTCGGCATCGCGGAAGCAGGTACTTTCTGCTCCGACCCCCTGACCAAAGCCAACCTCTGAACTGAATACTCCAAACCCGAAGGTCGGATCAGAGTAGGAGATATAGGTTGGATAAAAAGGAAGCGAGCTCCCCCCTCCTAAGGCGGGGGGAGGGGACTGGCAAGACCCCCATCTCGATCTGAGTGCAGATAAACCTCATCATTTTATCCAGATCCATGTCAGACAAGGACCGGGTGGGACCTCGACGATGCCACGAACTCCCAACCTAATGCGTCGGGGCACAGAGGCCCGGGAAACTGAACATCTCCCCTCCGTCTCTGGGGAGAACCTCAGAGATCGGAGATGAGAGGAGTCACAGATCCGAGGCATCTTTGTAGGTGAAGTGAGGTCCAGAGACCTCTTTCTCCCCTCACCTTTGACTCTCTCCCTCTACCTCTTTTCTGCACTACCACCACAGGCTTTGGTACAGAAGGTAGAGTCTCAGCCTGGGAGGAAGGAGAAGCCAGAGGAAGGAGAGGCAGCCACAGCAGCCGCTGTGATCAAAGCTGGAGAGAAGGAAACAGATTCTGAAGGGGGAAGAAGGCCTATGAGGGCCAACTTGGCCTTCCCATCTTTAATGGCACGAGGGTTGAAGCCCACACATGCTGCAGTCCACAACTCAGATGGACCATGCCCAAGCACAAAACGCACAGACTGTCGCCATCTGCAGGGAATCATTTATGGCTATACACTGTGCAATGCTTGAAAACAAGCTTTTCAGCCATACTCTCAGTAGAAAGATAACTTAAGAAAAAAGGCAGTTACTAACTGGCACACACCCACTCACCACACTCGTACACAGAAAACAGTGAGGGGAAGCTACAATCTATACAACAGTAAAAACTACTCTAACTATCCTAAAACTGTAACTCGATGCACCAAGCAAGGGGAGGAGAAAGGGAACCCATACTAACTAAAAATTCTGAAGAAAGAAAACGATACTCAAAAAGGTTTTACCCACTTGACTAAATTGGAGCTCAAGAGATCACGATGCATAAGCTAATTGTGGCAAACGTGATCTGAGGATGGAAGGCAGTGGAAGTGTATTACGGGTCAGGGGAGGAGTTTGGAGCTCGGAGCTGATGCTAGTAAAAGTTGCTGGCTCGGATCAGATATGGAGCCATAACCCACAGGTTGAAGACAAAATGAAGTAAACTACTTCAGATGGGTAGTTTCTCTCATAACTGGGAAATGGGGAGAAATAAAAGCTGTTTCACTCCATGCATGACACAAGTCCTGTGATCTTTTTTCCTATACCACTGCGGTCATAGGACCCTTCACCTTCAGCCAAATTGTTTGCCCAGAGGGGGCATTGATCAATAGAACTTTACATCCTCAAGCAAAAGCTTAACCAGGCAAGTCTTCTGATTATAGATCCTGTGGCAGCAGCCCTGAATGCTGCAACAACAGTGTTGCAGCCACATCTGAATTGTGTTTTTTTTTTTTTTTTTTTACCTAACTGGCAGTTTAGAGAAGTTCCAAGAGTTTGAAACTCAGACCAGCATCTAATACTTCTCGCACTTTTTGCTTTATGTGGTTCAGGAAGGCAAACTGTCATGCAATTCTGACAATTAATGGCCCTGAAGGAAAGGGTGACAAAAGGTGCAAGACTTAAAATCTATCCAGGGCTCAACTGAGGGCTGAAAGAATCTTGATTTTTTTTTTTTTTTTGGGTCCAATGCAAAACCAGAGTCTGCCAGAAGCTTTTGCACAGGCATTAATGAATGTTCTGCAATCCAAAAAACCCCATCAGATTTGAGGGCAGGATGTTGAGAATCCAAAATCTAAGACGCACTTGCAAAGGCATCTTCCAGGGACCAAAGTACTGTGGGAACGAGGAGCTTCCATATGCAGCAACTGACTAACTTAACTGGATACTAAAAACTTCCCTACCCTCCCGTTTAAAAAAGGATTCCTTCAATCTAGAGTAAATCTCTCCAAATGAAATTCCCAAAGAAGGGAAAAGGAGAACCTGATGAAAGAATGCCTTCAGCATCAGATTCAAAATGAATAAGGGAAGACCATGTGTGGGGAAGTAACTAAATCTTCCTGACCAAACTCCTGTTTTTTCTACATCTGACAGTGTCCTTTTCTCTTTAGAAGAGCTGAAAGATCCTAGCCAGGATGAAGAGGTCTAAAGACTGCTTTGTGCCATGTTGAAATGATAGTCTTAGCCAGTTTCTTTACTGGATAATGGGTGGCCGTGGAAGTCAATGTAGAATGGGTCTCCCAAACATTCGCATTTACCTTTTTTTAAAGGCAAAAGCAACAAGATAATTAAAATGCCAAGTGTAAAATAAGAAATGTTTTTCCCTCAATATGTATACTTGTCTTTGCCTGAGAACAAAAGCCATACCAAATGAGGCTGACTGCACCAACTACATGCTGACTCAAGGCATCTGCATGCACAGACTAGCAAGAAAGTTTTGAAGATAGCACTAGCATGCTCCTTGCATACCTACACATAGATCCATATCATGTGGATGGAAGGAAAGGTGGTTGAATAAAACTGACAATGCCTGGAGGCGAAGTCACAAGAGAAATGAAAACTGCAACAGTGATCTAATGATCATCTCTCTCTACCTCACATGCTTTGTACTGTAGCCTATCCATGAAAAGAAACTCTCTCTAGTAATAAAGTCAGATAGCCACAAAGTCATATAGTATATTAATGTCTGCAGCTGAGGTGAACAGTAAAGAAAAAATTCTCTATCAAAGTACCCGAGACAAGATGACTCACAGCAATAACAAAAAAATGAAGTGCCATTCTGTGGCAATTTACTGGGCTTGTTAGATCCACAGAGGCAACAGGGGGAGAATGATGTCATATCCATTTACCCATTACCAGATGGTTGTGAAATCCTGGTTTCAGACATGCTAATGTGACAATTAAGATCCCGAAGATGAAAGGACACCTGAAAATGAAAAACAGCACTGAAAATACAGACAATTCAGAGATGCAGGGAGGTCCAAACAAGACAAGCAACTTTTCAAAAGAGCAGTGGCCCTAAAAGTATTGCATTAGACTGTACATATACTGCTATCACAAAAGGGTGGAGAAGAGAGACTGAAAGGCTAACATGTTATTGTGCTACATTTCTTACCAGCTACACATCAGCATTTATCAGTGAGGGACTTGCTGACATTTACATTGTTCTCGTCCCAGCTGGCACCATGAGTTCATCCACATCTTCACAACGTGTCCAGCCAAATTCTGTTCAAAGCTCTTTGAACTTTCTGGTTGTTGTCACACCATCTGGACTTTGGCTTAATTTCATCACCTACACCTGTTTATCAGTTGCACTTAGTATTATCTACTCAGTAGATTAACAGGACTAATAGCCAGTTATGTCCATCACCTTTATACTCTTAGCCAGTACTTAGATTTTTTCCCTAAATGTGTTCACCTGTAATACTAGCACATTTAATAATGTGTGCCAACAATGGACTTGCGGGATTCCGGCTTTGTGCCTCATTTGGCAGCTGTAATATCTTTGGATGCCTGCTATTCAGCACCTTAAGTGCGCCAATGTCTGAGGGCAGACATTTCCTTTCAAGGAGAACCACACCCACAGACTCCAAAAAAACATGTTTATTTCAACAAATGGGATCTGGCATCTTGAAGTAATTCTGATTTAATCTGCCTCTAGGTATCCCACAATGCAGTACTTGTTGGAAAAAAATATCACGCAGGCCTCCTCCTTCCTAAAGCTCAGGTCACTGCATTTATTTTTACATCCATACACTGCTGTCTTTCAGTCAGTTTTAAGTAACATTTCATACCATTCAGTGACTACTTAAAACACAAACTGCGCAAATGCCACAGAACAGACTTTCAAAGTGCTTTTTACTGCCGCTTCTTTTTAGAATGGCTAAATTGCAGTCTTTTGTGAAGCCTGCATTGTCCTACTTTGACTCATCTCCCATCCCCTTCACACCCAACTTCCCTAGCTGTCAAAGTGCTAAGGGTAATACGAGTTACCTGCAGTGATTTACAGCTCCAGCAAAACACTTGAATCATCTATTGCTTCCTTGTTCTAGCCTTTACTTTCTGTATGTGTAGGGAAAAGATCAGGGAGCTATGCCGTTACAGCATGGATGGGGTTTTAGGATGGTAGTGGTGATGTCAGTTTGAGGAGGGTGCTGGCAAGAAAACTACCTGTATTCATTGGCCTTGATGACATCAATGAATTGGAGACTGCAGCAAGCTTTTCCAGGGTGGGATAAAAGTTTTTTGAAAGTGAAACCACCACAGTACAGTAAGGTACTGTTCTAGTGGACAGAGCCAGTTGATTTAAAATGCTGCACTATTTATTCACAGCAAGGAGAGTAAACAGGGAGAAACAGGACAGATAAGTTGGGCATTTAATAACAGAATACCATTATTGTCCTACAAATCTGAGTCAAGACTATTCCAGGTTTTATGCAAACCCACCAATACCAGAGTATTATGTCTGGGAGTGAGTAAATTGTGGGAACTTTCTCATTTACTGTTCTTCTAAGTAGTGCAGAGGACTCTGGAGAAGTTTACACACTTGCTTATCAGCTCTATATTATCTTAGCCAAATTGACTAGTGACTGGTGACTTTATCCTCTGGAATGACAATGTCTCAGTAGCTCTCGTTAAGGTTTTGTAGCCATCATAAATGCATTTGGTTCTGTCCAAGTAATCAGATCTGCCACTCAAAAATATGGCCATTCACTAGGATTCAATTCTTACCTTGGGATGGAAGAAAAGTCTTGGTCTGATCACTTCTTGACCAAGTGATGCAGTAAACTGCCCTGTCCTAATTTCCCTCAATACTGGGCTGAACAAGTACAGCAAATGTCTATTACTTTATCTTCTGTCCTTTGTCAACTCCTCTTTAATGCTCAAAAAAAAAAATTACGTACTCACCATAACGTTCTATCTAAGCTGTTGCTTTTCCTTTGTCTTCAACCGGTGGGAATATGGATCCGATTCGGCTGCATTCTCCAGCATCAGTTCCAAGCTTCAAGCTCCTCTCCTACCCATAATTCCCCATCTCCCTCCTTCATGATTCTACCTGGTCCGTGCATCTAATGAAGTTCAGAGGCATTTAGTCTTATGGCTGCCTAACAGCTAAACAGTCCTGTTCTGTCTTCAGAACAGAAGATCTTAAGTTGTTTTCATTTGCTCTTCAACCTACAGGAATATGGATCCGGCATGGATATGACTCGGCCGCATTCTCCAGCATCAGATCCAAGCTACTCCACTACCCATAACTGCCAGTCTCCCTCCTCCTCCCAGACAGTTTGCTGCAGACAGTAGCACCCCCAAGCTAATCAAATGCCTAACACTCTGGCATTCTCACCTACAGAACCATAATGAAGACAAGGGCTCACCACAGAAGGACTATGCCACTTCCATCCGGTCCACAGTATAGCCCACATAAGGCAGGGGGAAAGGAGGGGGGGGGGGACAATTGAAGGCAAATGAAAAGCAACAACTCAGATGGAACTTTATGGTGAGTACATAACTGAGGCTTTCATTTGCTCTTCAACCTGTGGGACACAGTCCTCAGCTACCAAATAACCCTGGGAGGTCCTCATGGAAGGATGTTCCAAAGCAGAGAAGAGCCAAAGGATGCTCTGTCTCTGGAAAGTAGATAGTTTGTAATGAAAAATAAATGTGTGACACCCAAATAGCTGCAGAGCAAATGTCATCTAAGGAAGCCCTAGACCAAAAAGCCATGGAAATAGCTACAGACCCAGTAGAATGCACCCTGACATGACCTGGTGAAGATGATCCTTTGGCTCGATAGGCCAACACAATACACTGAGAAACCCAACGAGCAACAGTTACTTTTGAAGCAGATTTCCCTAAGAAAGGCTTAGAAAAGGAAACAAAAAGCTGATCAAACTTACGAAAGGATTTTGTTCTATGCAAGTAGAATCACAGTTTACCTATGTATGAACATCAAGTAAATGCAATTTACACTCTCCCTTATTCTGGATGTTCGGAAAGCAAACAGAGAGACTAATAACTTGGTTGATGTAAGACTCAGACACCACTTTCAGAAGGAAGGGTTCGTCCTTAAGGAAACCCTGTCTTTATGAAACACCATATAAGGGGGTTTGATGAGGCCTGGATCTCGGATACTCTCTTGGCTGAAGTAATGGCGATCAGAAAAGAAGTCTTCCAAGACAGGAACTGCAAAGTCCACTGTAGCTGCTAGTTCAAATGAGGGAGAAATCAAAGCTTGTAGTACTAGGGTAAGATCCCAAGGGTGCACTGGGTCCTTACTGGAGGCCTGAGTAAGAAGGTACCTTTTGAAAAGGCTTTACAAAGCTTGAAGGAGACCATGGAAGCCAAATTCTCTCCTATATGAAAATTGGAGAGCGCAGCCAATAGTACCTTTACCGTGGAAAAACTAGCACCATGACGAAATACATCCTCCAAACACTCCAAAATGGTGGGGAATGGAGACATAAAAGGGTCCAAATCATGCTGAGAAGCCCATATAGGGAAGCATTTCCACTTAATGGAATAAACCTTCCTAGTGAAAGCTTGTGAGCTGTTACAAAAATCTTCTTAATGAGATAAGACAGCCCGGGAATCCTAGCTATCACTGGAACTGAAGCGGCTAAGCTGTGAGCTTTAGACTGACTAAATCTGGGTGCAGGATCCCTGAGGGATCAGTGATCAGACATGGAACTGGATCTAGAGTCCAAAGAGGAGACAATGCATGAGACCACAGAGAGGGGAACCACATTTGGGGAGGCCAGAATGGGCCATTGAGGATTACTAAGCTCCCCAGACGTCAAGCTTTCTGAATGAACTGTGGAATTAGAGGGAGTGGAGGACACGCGTACTAAAGACCAGAAGGCCAAGCATGAACTAGAGCATCTCTGGAGGACTCCAAGAGGGGGGTTTCAGTGCGAAATACTCGCTGCATTTAACATCGGAAGGAGAGGTGAAGAGATTGCAGCAAGGCCGACCTCACCTTAGAAAGATACGTTCCACTACTGAAGGAATCAGAGACCACTCATAAGGCATCAGAATAGATCTGCTGAGTGTGTCCACCAGAATGTAGGCCCTCCCTAGAATGTGCACTGCCACCAGAAAATGGCCAAAGGAGATTGCCCACTCCCACAATCTCATGGCTTTGCAACAAAGGGGGTAAGACCTGGTTCCACCCAGTTTGTTGAAGTACCAGACAACCAACATACTGTCTATCTGGATGGCAATCGTCCCTTGGGGAAGATGGGCATGAAGAGCTTGCAACGCCAACAGCACCGCCCTCATCTCGAGGATGTTGACATGCAGATGGGTTTCCAAGGAAGAACACATGACTTGGACTGCCATTCCCATACAGTGTCCCCTTACCCGAGTAGGGAGGCATTCATGGTCACTGTGATCACTGGTGAAGGAAGCATGAACGGACGAGCCAGATGAATATCCTGGGATTGAAGCTACCAGAGAAGTGAATCCCTTCACGCTCGAGATAATCGAATTGGATGAGATAATGGCAGGTCTAGCAAAGATCACTGGACCATCAGAGTCCATTAGAGCACCCTCATATACAGAAGAGCCATAGGGATCAAGCCTGCCATGGACCCCAACGCCCGAAGAAACAACTCCGCAGGGGGATAATGGGTCTGAACAATGTCCAGTTACCTGGTATAATACCATGATAGTCATTCATCTCCTCGTCATTCCCCAATTCTGTTGATTCTTGTACCATTTGTTGTTCCTCCCTTTCCGATGAAAATCCTGGTTGAACTCCTGCGATTTGCCCATTGCCCCCCATTTCCACCATTATTCTGGTTATTTTAAATTGCTGTTTTGATTATGAACACGTTCGCTGCATCTAGGCCCACACTCAGCTTCCTCAGCTGGAGTTCTGGCAGCAGCTTTTTAACTACGTTGGGCTATGCTGACATCATTGACTGGGTTATTGCCTTCATTTGCTGCTTCCAAGTTAGGGACTGGGGGGGGTCCCTTTGATGGTTCCACTGCTGCAAGGTAGGTGGGGGAGGATAGGCTGTACCATTAATGCAATCTAAATTGTCACGCTCTATCTTTTTTTACTTTCACTGCCTTACACTTTGAAATATGGTTGTCAATGCTCAAAAACACTCAGGCATATTCAAATTGATAATGGGGGAAGTCATTATCATTCTTAATTTGCCCATCCAGTATGTTAACTTCATCCAATAAACATTCCACTATTTGCTGGTAATACTTCATTAGAAGTTCAAGCAGTTCTAAGCCCTGCTTGACAACCAACTTTAAGTCCATATGAAACGGAGTGTTAGGAATTAATAATCCACAATCTGGACAAAAGAAAGGTGCCACAAATCGCTGGAAAAAACTCAAAAAAGTTTATTTTAATGCCACAACTGAAATAATCCACGCATTTTCGTCCAAGTAACCCTCAGACTTCATCAGAACAAACAGTGACATACCAATTAGATCTAACATTTAAAAACACAGAAGAATTCATCACCTATCTCAATCACACTACAGATTTTAAGTTCACCTATCAGGCTAATACTACTAGCCTTCACTATCTTGATGTCTCTATACAAGACAGACAAATGGTTCAGGTCTACCATTTTTAGAAAGCCTACCTTTTCTAAATAACTATATCAGTTTCAACAGCGCACCATCCATTTTTCCAGAAAAAGGGTATTGTCAAACGACAATATGTGTGTATTTGTCGGACGATTTCTGACAATACAGACTAGGTTTTAGAGTGCGCTATTTTGAAACAGATGTTTCTTGAATGTGGTTACCCTATAGATCTCATCAATTCTATTCAGGTTGAGGTTTTAGACGGTAGGAAAGACAAATATCATCCCATCCTAGGTATGGGATCTAGTTTCCCTAATTAACGTGAATCCAGAATACCCAATGACATAGGTTATGATACGGCATTTGTGACCAGTTTTAGTGCTAAAGCCTATCAAATTAAGAACATTGTGTTAAAAGAATGGGACAAGTTTTCAGCTTTTACTGATATACCTAATTTAAAAGGGAAACCCATCAAGGTAGTCTTTAAAAAGGGACATTAAAAACATTTTAGAAATAGCTAGACATGACAATGTTTTTGCTAACCGGAAGAGAGGCACTGTTAAATATGGGGCTTGCAATCAATGTTTGTACATATCCAACAACGAACAGATTTGTTTTACCATCTAGACAGAAAATCTTAACTGCCAAAACCTACACCAATTACAACTCCCAAGGCCTTGTTTACTTGGCTACCTGTGGGGGTTGCGACAGTTTCTGCGTTGGTAAAGACCGAAAGATAGTTGAAACGTAGAATATACAAACACATTAATGATGTTAAAGGCAACGTCAGCAATGCACTTAACATTCTCTATCATGTTCCAGTACTAACTTTTCTTGTTTTTGTTCTTGAAACTGTCCCCAGGGAGCCGAGAAGAGGGCCCTGGGAACACAAATTGGAATATAGAGAAACTTTCTGGCAGGTATTTCTGGAGTCTAACTGACCCCCTGGTCTCAATGACCATATTTCCTTGGTGCCCCTACTCAAACTGAGGGTGGCCAAATTATAATCATTCAACAACTGATTGTCTTGTAGTAGTCCTTTTTTATATTAAATTTTGACCTATGTCACATACAAAATGTTCTCATGTATTTACTTCTTACACCTCTTATCAGGTCACATTCTTTATATTTTTCTGTCAGGAGCTGTATTCATTAATTATAGTCTGATATTTAATTTTAGGCTCAAGCTTACCTACTTACACACTGCATTTTATCAGTATTCTTTTAATATGTCCACGGATTTTAACAATCTCTTGTTTTCTATAATCATGCATTTCTATTCAAGTTTTTACTCTTTTTAAATGTTTGTTTTCTTAACGGAATTACTGATTGTATGTATATATATATATATATATATATATATATATATATATATATATGTATATACATTATATATATATATATATATATATATATATATATATTAGATCTAATTGGTATGCCAATGTTTGTTCTGATGAAGTCTGAGGGTTACTTGGACGAAAACGCGTGGATTATTTCAACTGTGGTGTTAAAATAAACTTTTTGATTTTTTTTTCAGCGACTTGTGGGGGCACCTTTCATTTGTCCGGACTGTGGATTATTAGTTTTTTATTTTCCGGATAAGCTTTGTGGTTATTGATGTTAGGAATTAACCCCGTGAGGTAACGGCAAAGTCCAAGTCCCTTCAGCACCTGCTGGCGTCTAATACATTCCCTAAAATGCAAAATCTCAAGCTGGAGTTTCTTGAGCTTCAGAGATTTATGATCAAAAATTTCAAAGTTCTTAGCAAGGTTGAAATTTGTACTGGAAGAACCCTGCTGAACATGACATTTCCAAATCAGGCTGTAAGCACACAGAATATTGCAACCACTCGTTCAGGGCAGGAATGCTGGATGCTGTAATAGATGCAAAAGACTCAACCACATCTTTCTGCTGCACAGTATTCAGTAAGCGAGTGTTAGTTCCAGGGTTAATGTGGTCATTCAAAACAAGTCCCTCACCTAAATCCATATTCAGCTTGTTTCTATTGCTGACACTAATGTTAAATGTCAAAGTAGTTCTGTTACCAACCACAGCTGTTAAACGTTCCACTTTCTAAGTAATCCGACCAAATGGGTTAAAGTTTGCCAATATCAGAAATTTCACTAGTGCTGGATTCATTCAATGAAAACAATGAAGGTGTGCCAAAATTGCTATCTGCAGCCATGCCGAAACAAACTACTAAACTCACGAAAAGTAAAACCAACTACTTAAATCAACAAAAAAGGCAAAGAATCAGAAAACAATCGGCACTTTAATGACAAATAAAGTGCTTTTCGTGAGGTATGTTAGCAAACTTCAGACAAAATTAAAAAGTACAACAGACCATTAAATACTTGGCCTAAACAATCATGTGGTTAAAGAAATAGTCACACGTTACTCTGAAAACAGATCATGTGATTCATCAGAGAAGTAGGTCATATGATTCAAAGAAAGCAGATCATGGTGTAAAACAAAAACATTCACAAAAACTTTTTTGTTGCTTCCTGATATAAACTATTATATAAAAAAGTACAGTTGTGTACACTTACCATAAATGTAGATGTTAGAGTGTATTCACTGTTGCAGTCATCACCTGTGGGTTAATCACTGACCTCAGCCAGCCCGAATACCAGAGTTAATGTTCTTCTGCATCAGCTGTTGTTGCTTACTGGCTGACGTTAGGTCATCAGTGCTACAAAGGAAGGCAGCAGACATCATTACATCAGATTTTCTTGCCCTAACCAGTCAGAAGCCCAAGTAAATAAGGTGAAGTGACTCTGGTGGCTAAAAGCCACCGTCAGAAACTTACGTCTCTCTAAAGAAAGAAAATATAAGGGGGAAGGAGGGTGGGAAACCAGAACTGCAACAGTGAATACACTTGAACATCTACAGTTATGGTAAGTGTACACAACTGTTCCATGTTATTCAGGTTTCAGTGTTGCAGTCATCACCTGTGGGAGGATTCCCTAAGCTGAGAAGAGGGGTGGGTAGGCTTAGTAAGAGACTTAGGAATGGGTCAGCATGTCCTGCAGAACTGCAGAGGCAAACCCTGCCCTAGCCTTAGAAAAGAGAGGTATGTGGTAATGCTGGTTAAAGGTATGGACAGAAATCCAGGTGACAAGCTTCCAGGATGTCCCTGGTGGTAACTCCTTTTAAGAATGCTGTGGAAGTGGAGGCTGCCCTAGTGGAATGGGATCAAATAGACCTAGGGGGGGTTCCCATGCAAACTGTAGCAGAAATGGATACAGTGAGAGATCTGTTTGGAAATGGGTTTCCCCTGCACCACTGGGGCAAAGCTGACAAGAAGTTGATCCTTTTTCCTGAAGGATTTAGTATAGTACACAGTACCTGAGCTGTCTGTGCACATCTAATGAGTGCAGAATTCCTTCCCCCCCTTACTTTGGGTTATGGCCTAGTTGAGAGTTACATCAGATACCAATTTGGGCATAAAGGAGGGACTGGTCCTCAGGGAGACTCTGTCTGCATGGATAATGAAGGGCTCAATGGCCATCAGCACCTGTAGCTCTGAAACCCTTCTGGGTGAAGTGCTAGCTAGAAGAAAAGCAGTTTTCTATGAGAGGTACTCAAGTTCTGCTGAAGCAGCAGGTTTGAAGGGAGGTAAAGTAAGTTATTCCAAAGCATAATTCAGATACCAGGCTGGAGTGGGAGACCTTCTGGGAAGGTCTAATACTAGAAGCCCCTCTGAGGAACTAATTAATCAAAGATGGGAAAACGGGCTGTTCTGTATTCAAAATGAGCTGAAATGGCCGAGGCGTGGATTTTAATAGAGGAGAAGGAGAGGCCACTGTTAAGTAGCTCCACTAGGTAGTCCAGGATTAGAGGGATGGAAGGTTGTGAGGTACTCCCCCTCTGGACTGGCTCCAGGAACTGAAACTTTTCCATTTTCCTGTATAGGATTTTCTGGTGCTGGGCGTTCTGGCCTCTGTGATGTCAATGACCTGTTTTGCTTAACAGGGGCCCATTGTTTGCCTTCAGAGTATAAGCCATGCTGACAGTTTGAGAGTCTGCAAGTCTGGGTGCAGCATCCCCACCCCCCACCCCCATCGTAAGAGGTCTGAGATCAGGGGAAGCTGCCTTTGAGCCTGTAAGGTCAAGCTACAAATTAAGGCATACCAATGTTGCCTGGGCCAATCTGGAGCAATGAGGAAGGCCTTTGGCCTCTCCTCTTATTTTGATCAGAACCTTGGGGATAAGAGGCAGAGGAGGGAATGCATTTACAGAAAGGGTGTTCCAGGGTAAGGTCAAGGCATATACCTTCCAGGCTAGGTGATGGTACTCCCTGGTACACAATTTTTGCAGCTGATAGTTGAGATGCAAAGCAAAGAGCTCCACCTCCTGAGTCACCCACGCCAAAGTGATTTGCAAAAAAATTTTTCTGTGGAGCTGCCATTCATGGGGGTCCAGAAGGTTTCTGCTTAAGTGGTCTTGCCAGGGTGGTGTTGATCCCTGGTAGGTATTGTGCTATTAGATGTAGTCCCATGGAAGAGGCCGTCAGTCAGAGGTTTGTGGCTAGCCTACAGAGTGTAAGATTGGGTCCCTATCTGTTTATTGATGTACCACATTACTGTGGTGTTGTCTGTTTTGATTACGAGAACCCCTAGCTTGAGATGGGGTTTGAAAGATGTCAGAGCCTTTTGTAATGCCATCATTTCCTTCTGGTTGATGTGTAAGGGAAGGTGCTGGGCATCCCAAAGACCTTGGGTGCACCTGCCTTCTAGGTGAGCGCCCCAAGCTATGTCTGAGGCATCGGTGGTAATGGTTTTCCCAGCTGAGTAGTGGGAAGACCCTTGTTCTGGGCACAGGTCCCTGCCTACCAGAGAAACTTGTCCCTTAAACAGGGGATCAGAGGTAGAGAGGTTTCTAGAGGCTGAGTGTTTGGACAACAAACGTTCTTTAGGTACCACTGAAGTTTCTCATGTGAAGCCTGGCCAGAGGAATTAGAAGGATGCAGGATGCCATATACCTTAAGGCTTGCAGGAGCTTCCTTGCAGTGACGTGATTTTTGGAAGCCAGCTGTGTAAAATAGAGAGGCAGGAAGCTCTGTTTTTTTGGGGAATAGGAAGGAATTTGGGATGCTGTGTCCAGTAGAGCTCCCAAGAAAATTATCTCCCTGGAGGGTGTTTGCTTTGAATTATTCTCATTGGTGTACCCCAAGGAGGGTAGGAGTGTTTTGACAAAGAGGAGGTCCTTGAAGAGCTTTTCTTTGCACTCTACCTGAATGAGTCAGTTATCCCGGTAAGGGTATATTTTTCTCTCTGCAAAAGGCTATGGCTGGGGCTAAGCATTTGCTGAATACCCTGGGAGCAGCAGATAAGCCAAAGGGTAGTGCAGAGAACTGAAAGTGCTGCGAGTCTGCTCTAAAGCGAAGGAATTTCCTGCAGGATTCCCTTATGTGGATGTGGAGGTAGGCATCTTTTAGATGTAGGGTAACTAACCAAGCATTTTTGTCAGCATAGGCAGTAGCTGCTGCAAAGTTAGCATTATGAATTTGGGGACTACCAGCAAGGTAGTCAGAATGTAAAGATCCAGGATGGGGCACAAAGTGCCCTCTTCTGGGAACAAGGAATAGACTGGAATAAAAGCCTTTGCCGGTTTGAACTGAGGCGACAGGTTCTAGTGCTCCTTGGGATATGAGAGTTTGGACTTGTTTCAATGCCTCTGTCCACTGATTTGGAGGTAGGTCTGGGTACCCTCTTGGAATTGGGAATTTGTTGAAGGAGAATTTGCATCCCTGAGAAATGATCTTTAAGACCCACTGGTCCTTTGTTACAGAAAGCCACTTATCTTTGCAGAGGAAAAACTTTCCTCCTAGTTTTTGGTGAGTGAAAAAAGGGCTGAGGGGGGAGAGGGGAGTCATTGAGTTTTTGCCATACAGGGATGGCTTCGAACTCCCTGCCTTTGCAGTGGAAGCAGTCCACTGTTTGATTTTCTGCTGCTCCTTGGAAAGGAGTCTTGGTGGTCTGTCCCTGCGGGGCCTACCTTGCTCCTGTTTGCTAGGTGCAGGAAAGGACCAGTGTTTTGAAGGAAATTTCCTGCTGAACCTAGGAGGTTGTACTTGAAGATAATCTTTTACTGTTTGCACAGATTTGGCTTGGTCTTCCATCTTTTTAAGTACCTCTTCTTTTTCTCCAAACAAGCGGTCCTTATCCAATGGCACATCAAGTAATTCAGATTTGAAATGATCAGTGAGGTTGTTCCTTCAGGGCGGCCATGGTGGTGCAGCGGTTAGCATTGCCACCTCACAGAAAGAGATTCTCCGGTACGATCCTCAGCTGGGGTGCCTTCTGTGTGGAGTCGGCATGTCCTCCCTATGGTCGTGTGGGTTTCCTCCGGGTGCTCTGGTTTCCTCCCACATCCCAAACACATGCAGTAGATGGATTGGACACAATAAATTGATCCTAGTTGTGAATGCATGTGCCTTCTGTGGGTGCCGGGCTGGACACGACACCGTAAAACTCCACTGCCAATCATGAGTGGACAGGTAATCCACTGTGGCAACCCCTAACCGGGAAAAGATGAAACAAGAAGCGAGAGGTTGTTCCTTCAACCATGCATGTCTTCTAATGACAGATCCTGACACTGCTGCCCTGCTTGAGGCTTGTAGGGAATCACATCAGTAGAGTAAAGAGTGCTTAGCCACTTGACAAGTAGAGTGCAGTAAATCGACTCGCTCTTTTGAAATGGCAAAGATTTCTGTGGCATACCGGACTCCAAAAGGGTCTCAGTAGAGGTCTGCGAAGGTATCTAACTGGGCATCAGGGGCTCCGAAGGCACCTCACTGAATTCCTGAGAACTGACAACCTGCTTAGCGGTGGAGTCATCGGAAGGCTTGGCCTTGTGTGGTCTTGTCTATCTTTACCCTTATGTTTTTTTTTGAAAGTCTACGATTGTTGGCTGCACAACGAATGATTTGAGCGTTAAGAGGGCACAGAACTGACAATGTGGTCTGGGCTTAAATAAGGGACGCAGTAAGAATGGAAGTGTCTATGTGGTATTTGCTTTCCACAGGTGAGAACTGTTTACCTTTATGAACATTGGTTAGTGCAAGAAAAAAAGGATTCCCAATGGGGTACTTGACATTAGATGTTTTCAGCTGAAATCGAACTCTGGTAGCGACCGACCGGCAAACTTGTGAACACATCCTTCACATTTAAACATCACTATTTGTTGGAAGTTGATGGTAGATCTAGCCCCAGAATGAAAGGGATGTTTAAATGTGAAGCATGCCCTTATTGTAGACATATTGAAGTGGGCAATACATTTGTGATAACTGACCGCAAATAGGAGACAAAATGCAGGCTTAACTGCAATTCTTGCAGCGCAATTTAGCTAAATGTCAATCCTGCCTGAGTTTTTATATTGGCAAGACAGATAGTTTATGGAACGGTTATATTAACATATTTACAGTACAAGGAAAGGAAAGACTGAGAATGCCTTAGCCAACCATGTTACCTTACACCCACAGTCACTCCTTTGAGTGATTGACCAAGTGGTTAAGGATGTGAGGAGAAGCCCCTTTCCTTTGAAATAGGAGCTGCTAGAATTAACCTGGCAACTTAGATGCTTATGTGCTACATGGGCTTAATGACATCTGTTCCTTGGTTAGTGTGTTGAAACTTAAGTTTGAGATGAAGCTTTTCCAAATACACTCGCGGTCATTTCACTTCTGGATAGATTTCAATATTGTTTAGGGATTTGTGAAAACTAGCAATTTTTTAAATCTACTTCTCTCATTGTTTTTAATGTCATTTTTTACGTATACTATTTGTGAAATTGTAGTTTTCATGTTCATAGTAACAGTTTTTTTACAATAGTTTATATCAGGAAGCAAAAAAAAAAGTTTGTGAATGTTTCTGTTCTACACCATTAACTACTTTCTTTGATGAAACATATGACCTACTTCTCTGATGAATCACATGATCTATTTTCAGAGGAACATTTAACTATTTCTTACACCACATGATTGTTTAGGCAAAGTATTTAATGCTCCATTGTACTTCTGAATTTTGTCTGAAGTAGTTTGATAAAGTGCTTTAGTTAGATGTCATTAAAGTGCCGATGGTTTTCTGTTTCTTTGCCTTTTCGTTGATTTAAGTACTAGCGGATCAGTCACCCTCTGCATCAATGGGGGAGCTGGATCTGAGCCTCCAGGTGTTGGGACTCCAAGTGGAAGGGCTGAATCAGAAAGCCTCGAAGCAGACACTATCCCCTAGGTTACGGTGCAGACTATGGCTCGGAGAGTTGGATTTCTCCAAACTAGTTAGAGCAGAGCCACTCAGGGCAATGGAGTCTGAGTCAAGGTACCTGGGACCACCGGCGCCGAGAAACCTCAGACCTTAAGACTGAAGCCAAAAAAAGGAGCAATTAAGGAAGACGGACTGGAGGGGGAGGTGACAGGCAAGACTCCCATCTAGATCTGGGTCCAGATAAATTTCCGCATCATCCTGTCCACCTCGGCTACAGAAAGATTGCGGGTGGACTGGATGGAGGAAGCTACAGCTATTGGCATGCAGTGGTGCCAGGGAGAGGCTGACAAGGAGGATCAGGTCCGAGAGACCTCAGTCGAGAAACAAGGCGACCGGAGCAGAGGGGAACTTGGGCTGGGACCCATGCGGGATTTAGCCCAGGGCTAGGTCAAAGTGCAGTTGGGGGACTACTTTTTGGGCCTATCCCACTCTTTGTGGTGATGTTTATCCCCATCCCAGCCTTCTAGGTAGGAGGTTAAGTCGCAGAGACTGGGGCAAAGGAAAAAGAGGCAGAGGCCTCAAGAGGAGGGGGAAGGAGACCCCAGAAAAAAGTTTGCTCCTACTGTCAATCAATGTGCGGGGGTTGAAGCTAACGGAGATCGAAGAGGAGGTGTCCAGGTGCTGAACTCCCAGATATACAATGCATACAGTGTGGCCATAAGAATGGGGAAAGCATACGGCCCACACTCCATGCATTTCTGAAAGCCCAGCTTAAGAGTTTCAGCCAAAGGAGACAAAATCAAGCTCAAACACACACACACTTGCTAGACAGAAAAGAGCAAGAGTTTTTATTTTATATATATATATATATATATATATATATATATATATATATAATATATGTACATATATATATGTGCGTGTATATATATATATATATATATATATGCATATATGTGTGTAATATAAATAAATATATGCGTATATATCTGTATATATGTGTACATATGTACATTTGTATATGTATGTGTTATATATGTGTATAAATAAATGTATGTGTATATATATATATGTGTATATATATATATATATATGTATATATATATATATATATATATATATATATATATATATGTGTGTGTGTGTATATATATATATATATATATATATATATGTGTAAAAAACGTACCCAAGTTGAAGGAGCTAAATTATCCAAAATCCGTACAGATTCCCGACAGGTAATTCCTTTGCTGTTATATGAAAGTACACATTCAAGTACAAAACATTATATCTGGTGCACGCCTTGCTTGTAAATGATGTATATAATGTCTCTCTTTGGCTGCCGTTCTGAATAAGCCAAGCAGTTTCACTAAACCAAACTCTATTCAGTATATATTGCTCACTTTAACAACCATTCTTGTTGAACCAAACAGTTCCACAAATCCAAATGCTGTTCAGCATCAGTAAGATGGACCCAACACGTCAAGTAAAATAAAACGAAAATTTATTTCACAATTAAAATAAGCGCTTTCACGGTGAATGGCACCGCTTCATCAGATACATTAAAAATGAATTAAAACCAACCTTTTATCCGGTCTACTGATCTCAAAAAGCCTCTTCATTCGTTAATTCAAATAACCATACATCCGTATTGCTACGATACTTTCAAGCATTGCAAGAGACTAGGTGTCCACTGACTATGACATCATACTACATGCGTCAATATGCCAATGTATCACTACGGCAACCGTATATATTAAAAACGTTAATGAAAACTTATATACACAGTTGTTGCATGGTTGCTGCAAAACTATTGTCAAAATAATAAGTTCCTCAGAGCATAATTCATGTACATATTTTAGCATACATCTACATTGAAAACATAGAAGGTGCTTACTTAAATCATGTGCCTCGACTCCTCATATAAAGTCGACAATAGACTATTCCTCATACATCAATTCAGTGGTGAGCTTATACGGCTTACATCAATTGTGCAATCATATTTATTGTTATGGCATCTGTTAAAAGCAAGTGATTGTAGTCAACTTACTTATAGATCGAACATATGCTATCAGAATTTAAAGCATAAAAACATAAAAACAACCACAATCTATCACGTGTCTACAAACAACACTTAAGACATCGTATGAAATGCATTACCAAACTTAGATGTGTACATCTGTACAGGGATAGAGAATAAACTCAAACATGTGCTAACAAACGCCATATGTTACTGATGCCAATATGCTCACAAAAAACTATGTAAGCATATTGGATGGAACTGTATGACTCTGACTAGTGGATTGGTATAATGTAGAGACTAAGCTATATAAGCAGAGGCTGGAAAATCCAGTCGCAACCTATAAACAGAATAGAGGCGATGCTAAATTATGTGAGTGCAAAATGTGGGCGAGTAACAAATGGAAGTACCAAGAAGTGTACATCCAGTATGTGATGTAACTGACCAATGAAACTGCATAGAATGTGTGAAATGAAATAACCACATCCGATATGCTGAATGAATAAAAATTCTCACATAGCTACAAATGGTGTTCACATATCAATGGTTGAATAGATGAAGGAATTAATGAAATTAAAATTGAAACAATTGGTACAAGTTACCAGATAATGCATCATATTTATGATATTTAGAAATCATAATCTCCTACCCTTTAAATGTGGTTTAATAGACACAGTGTCATTTAAACCTCGACCCCTATGTGCACCCAACCTCAGAATCCATTTCAGTTCTGCCTCTTCCGTTCTATTATAGATGTCACCTATTCTATTGGAAGGTTGCTCTATGTACAGAACCTGGAATAAAAACTGATGCATCTCTCCTTCATCTATCATGTGCTTCGCTAACGCACTGCTAGCATCTTTCCTTTGAAAACAGTAGTAGTGATCTCTAATCCGTTCTTTTAAAGAACGGTTGATTTCACGTAGGTATCGGAAGCATACTACACAGTGGGCTACATACACTACATTTCTAGTTAGGCAATTGGCATTTACCCTGATCTCCCACAGTTTCCCACTATCTGGATGTCTGTAGTAGTGGGATTCATCTATATGATGACATTGTGCACAACTCCCACATTTACTAGTTCTCTCTAGACCTGTCCATTCCTGGAATCTGTGGGACCCATAGCATACCATCTGTTTCAGGCTAGGCATATTGCTATATGCATATTTAGGTGAAGGACCTACAATGCATCCTACTCTATCATCACTGGTTAGAATCTTCCAATTGTCAGAGATGGCTCTTTGTAAGACTCTCATATTTTTACTATGTGGAATTATAAATGGTTCAACCTCAAGACTTCGGGTATTACTAATCTTTTTATAATCATTTTCTGAAAAATAGGGTTTGGCTCTTGTTTGTCTAAGCTCACTCATATTAAGATACATTTCCTGCACTTCACTACGAGATAACCCCTACTTAGTAAGGCCTCTTTAATGTAGCCAACCCTTCTTCGAAGCATATAGCTATTACTAGAAAAGGCGTGACAATGACTCGATAGCCTGTCCCTTGATAATGTTTCTATATATCTGCGGGGGGTGCATGCTCTTTCTGTGCAAATAAGAAGGCTTATAGCATGGCTTTCTATACAGACTAGTGTGTATTTCTCCTTTGTCTTTATAGACAAGGACATCCAAAAATTCAATCTCCTCAATGGAGTGTTGAGATGTAAACTTAATGAAGCTGGTAGCTTCATTGAGGGTGTCATGAAAATCAGTAAGGGACTGTAGTGATCCAGTCCATAGAATGAACAGATCATCTACAAATCTTCTGTAAAACTTGACATGTTCGGTATTCAAGATATATTTGTATTCAAATTCAGCCATGACAATGTTGGCGTAGCTATTGGCACAGCTGGTGCCCATAGCTACGCCACTCTTCTGTCTAAAGCAGATGTTATCAAACAAGAAGACATTGTTTTT
>NC_056745.1:725083249-725135749 GCF_019279795.1 Protopterus annectens
CCCAGAAATGAGATCTGTTAAAATCAGATCTGGACAAATTTTAAAATTAAAGTACAGCAGTATCTGAAGGCCTGCAGTTTTAACCACTCATAAATTATATAATAAAAGATTTGTAAATAAGGAACTGAAGGTTTAATTACCTCAGATACACAAGTTACTAACACTGGAAATATTACACCATTGCTTAAAACCCCTTTAACACTTTTCTTCCAACTTTGGCATCCAACATGTATTCTGTTTTGACTTCCTCTGTCTCGGGCTTCAGTCCCTCTGGGGGTCAGAATATGATTCCATGTATTTCAGACTTGTCATTTATATTTTGTATTTGCTATTACTTAAATGAAACTGTCCTAGTCAAACTAGATAATTCTTGTCATAAATGCTACAGCTTCCCACTCTTTCTATTTGAACACCGTCGTTCTGAATAATGACGGTGCTGATGAAATATCAAAAAGAAATCTCTATCTTTCAGAGTATAGTCAGAGAACACAACCGGATGCTTTCATTTAACTTTATATACCAGAATCTCTCTACATCTAATTGAAAGAAACATTATGTACTTCCATAACAGATCTGCATAGTCACAGCTCCTCCTCCACAACCACTAGGAATGGAACATCAGAATTTGGTTTACTTGGAAAGATACAATTTTGCCAGACACACACACACACACACACACACACACACACACACACACACAGACACACACACACACCCATAAACACACCCATAAACACACCATACACAAATCATACACAATCTTAGAGAGGTGTCTCCCCTCACCCACCCATTATGTGGGTTGGGATTTTCAGGACAATGAATGGTTATGAAGATTCATCACTAAATAAAACTTTTATATCAGACATGGGACCTTGTGGTCTGGGCCTAAACAAGTGACAGAGAGAATGGAAGTGTCTGTGGGATCTGCTTTCCACAACTGAGAATTATTGCTTTTAACCGATGTCAGAGAAAGTCAAGAAAATTATCCCCAACAGGGTACCTGGCTTTAGACGGTTTTTCTCACTCTGGCAACATCTGACCGACACACTCACAAAACTGCTTCTGCTTTGGGCTTCACGGCAAGAAAAGACTGATGTAATGGCATCGGCCATCACTCTTTATAGACCTGACGAAATTATGTCAGCCAGTCTCAGAACAGCCGACGCAGGAGGGAAATCCTTTACTCTGGTATTCAGGCTGGCAGAGGGCTTCCCAGCAGGGATAACCCACAAGTGATGACAAACACGAAGACTGCCCTGCAGGGAAAGTATAGTTGTGCAAAATCTTAGCATAAGTTGTGTAAAATCTTAACATAACCATAGATCTTCTCTTCTATATGCTGCAGTATCCATTACATGAGGGAGTCCGCCTCCAGCTGACTCATACGTCCAGCCATTTTACCAAAGATCTGCTGCGAAGGTATGCGAGTTGGCCAGCAACACTCAGCGTATGTCGGCCATAAACGGACATCTGGTATAAAGCAGATGTCAGCACACACCTACCTCAGAACTGAATATCGCCCGGCACCAGCTCAAAGTGAGTTATTACGAGTCAGGGAAGGCAGGATGGGAAACTATACTGCAGCATTTACTAGAGAAAGACATATATGGGTTTAGTAAGATTTTACACTACACCGTCTTTCTATTCATATATTCATATGCTGCAGTATCCATTACATGAGGGAGAGTGGAAAAGCTCATGGCACAGAAGGACTGGGAGGGGGAACCGAAACACTTTCCACAAAGTCATGCAGAATGGCCTTGGCAAATCCTACTCTGGACCTAGAAATTAAATCCAATTTGTAATGTTTGTTGGAAGTGTGGACAGATGACCACATAGCTGCCTGTAGAATGGCAGCTGTATCAAAACCTTTAAACAAAGCCCCATAAGAGGACACAGCCCCAGTGGAGGGTGCCCTCACTGGGAAGAGAAGCTTTTTACTATTGGCTGTGTAGCAAAAGGTAATAATTTGAGATCCATGAAGGAATAGCTTGCTTGGAAACAGGGCCTCCCAGGACTCTTGGGTGATGGGAAACAAAGAGCCTACCTGATTTACGAACGGATTTGGTCTTAGCCAAGTAGTATCTGAGTTGTCTATACACATCCAAGGGGTGAAGGATCCTTTCGCTGGAGGATTGTGATGAAGGGAAGAAAGCAGGCAGATTGATGGCCTGGTTGAGATCATTAACTACCTTGGGCATGAAGGATGGGTTAGTACACAGGCAAACCCTGTCCTTATGGAAAACTGCGAAAGGGGGAGAAGCCTTGAGAGCTTGCAGATCAGAGACCCTTCTGGCTGAAGTAATGGCCACCAAAAGAACAGCTTTCCAAGTGGAATGTTGCAGAGTGGAGTCTTTAGCTGGTTCAAAGGGTGGCAAGATAAGCTTTTCCAACACAAAGTTAAGGTCTCAAGGAGGAGGGATAGCCTTCCTTAGAGTTCTGATGTGCAGAAAGAACTCCTTTCAGAAAAAGTTTGACTTCTAATCTGGAAGCCGAAGGAGGAGTCAAAGGTACACATTCTGCAATGGCAAACAGATGTGTAAGAATATGACAAGCCAGTGCTCATTAATTCTCACAGGTAGGACAGAACTACCGGAAGTTCTAAACAGTGGTTGACAATCACATTTTTGACACCAAACGGAACATCTTTTCCACTTGGATAGATTGGATTTTCTGGTAGTGGGTATTCTGGCCTCCTGCAGAACCTGGAGCAAATCCTCAGTATAATCCCCACAGTGACTGACCGTTGGGGAATACAAAAAAAAAAAAAAAACTTTGTTCTACTGTCTTATATCACATATGCTTTTCTACTTTGAAGCACATTTTTTTTATGACTAGTATTGCTAATTGAACTTTTATGTCTTTAAACTGAATTATTAATGTGATGTATATTTTATGTGGAGCTTTTCTTCCCGGTCCTCTAATGAAAATGGACATTTATCCAGTTAAACTAGCCCTGTCAACAAATGTAAAATAAATAAATAAAGGTGTCTAAAGAGAATCAACACCCTATCACCCACAGTGTTAGGTTCAGGGTGGATATCTGGCGGTGTATGAGAGTTCCCTTTTCCTGTGCGAGGTGGTCCATCCTGAGGGGTAACTTGTGGTGATTGCCCTTGGCTAGATGATGTACAAGGGGAAACCAGTGCTGCCTTGGTCAAAAGGGGGCTCACCAACAAGATTTGAGGTTGTTCTCTGAATTTTCAGCAGAACTTTTTGTAGAAAAGGAAAGGGGGGAATGCATAAACAAACATCTCCTTCCATGGGAAGGACAGCATATCCACTTCCATGTCCCAGGAGTGCAAGTCCTGGTGCAGTAAGTTGAGAGCTGCCTGTTCCTGGGGGAGGCAAAGTGTACCCCATCGATGAACCAAGTCCAGGAACACATCCCTGTTTTAACATCCATTTGTGGGACTGAGTCATAGACCTGCTTAGTGAATCTGCCATAACCTTCTGGGCTAAGGGGATGTAGATGGCTAGGAGGGACACTTGACTTTGCTGATCAATCTCCCACGCATACAAAGCCAATCTGCATAGGATGTAGGACTTTGTTCCTCCCTGCTTATTGATGTACTACAGCACAGTGGTGTTGTCTATGTACCATCTCAGCACTCCTGGAAGGATCAGAGCCTTGAAGATTTGTAGGGCAAAGATAGTACAGTTGTGTACACTGACCATAAATGTAGATGTTTGAGTATATTCACTGTTGCAGTCATCACACTCAGGTTATCTGTCTGCAGGTAGCCCTCAGTCAGCCCAAATACCAGAGTCTTGGGATTTCTGCCAAATGCTGTTGTCTCATCCATGACATCAGGTCGTCAGGGGTATAAAACATGCAACTGACGCCATTACATCAGTTTTTCTTGCCCAGATGTCAGGAGCCCCCAAAATAGGAAGCAATCAAATGGTGTGGAACACCTCCAGTAAAAAGTAAATCCCATTTCCATAAGATATGGGCAAAAAAGAGGAGAGATAGAAAGTACAGAAAGACAGGGGGCTGGAGGTAGGGTAACCAGGACTGCAACAGTGAATACATTCGAACATCTATATTTATTATGTTAAGTGTACACAACTGTACTATCTCCTTCATGTTTCACTGTTGCAGTCATCACACTTGGGTTAATTCCCAAAGCTGAGGAAAGGTGTAGGCAGTCAAAAAGTAGTAGGGCTGGCTATCAAGCCTTGTAAGACTGCTGTGGCAAATTCAGCTCTAGATTTAGAAAAAAATAGGCAAGTGGTAATGCTTGGTGAAGGTGTGTACAGAACTCCAGGTTGCAGCTTCCAGGATGTCCCTGGTAGGCACTCCCCTGAGAAAAGCTGTAGATGTTGAGGTAGCCCTAGTGGAATGAAGTCTGATTCCCCCCGTGGGGTAGGTTTTCCATGGTGTTTGTAGCAGAAATGGATGCACTGTGCTATCCTTTTAGAAATGGTTCGTTTTGAAATGGTCTTGCCCTCTGCCCCTGTAGCAAAGCTGACTAGCAGCTGGTCAGATTTTCTGAAAGGTTTGGTCCTGTCAAGGTAGAACCTGAGCGGTCTGTGCACATCCAAGGAGTGCAGGATCCTTTTCCCTTTATTCTGAGGATTAGGAAAAAAGGTTGGCAAATGGATGGATTGGTTTAAAGCCACACTGGATACCACCTTGGGCATAAGATGGGTTTAGTCCTGAGGAGAACCCTGTCCGCATGGAAGATAATGAAGGGTTCCACAGCCATAAGGGCCTGTAACTCAGACACTCTTCTTGCAGAAGTGATGGCTAGCAGTAAGGCTGCTCTCCAAGAGAAGAATTTTAACTCTGCTGTAGCAGCAGGCTCAAAAGGGGGAAGCGTGAGCTTTTCTAGTACAAAGTTGAGTCCCAGGCAGGAGTGGGAGCTCTCCTTGGGGCTCTTAAATTGTTAGCTCCTCTCAGGAACTGTTTGATCAGAGGGGTGAGAGAAGAGGGGAGGCTCAGTATTGTAATGAGCTGAGATGGCAGAGGCATGAATCTTAATTGATGAGAAGGATAGGCCTTTGTGGAGCAGCTCTGCTAGGTAATCTAGGATTTGAGGCAAGGAGGGTGCAGCTGTGTCCTTCACTTGAGACTGGCTCCAACAGCAGTATCTATTCCACTTTTCTGAATATGATTTCCTAGGACTGGGCCTCCTGGCCTCAAGGATAACATCCAGCGCCTGTTTGCTGAGGGTTGCTGGTGATGTATTCAGGGAATAAGCCAGGCTGCCAGGTTTAGGGTTTGCAGCTGAGGATGCAAAATCTGTCCCTCCTGCTGGGACAGCAGAGACAGGGTCTGATGTAGGTGCCAGGGTGGCACTGCTGTCAAACTGCACAGGAGTGGGTACCAGTGCTGGCATGGCCAGTCTGGTGCAATAAGGATTGTCCTTGACCCGTCCTGTCTGATCTTCAGGAGTACTTTTGGAAGGAGAAGCAGAGGGGGAAAGGCATAGGATAGAGAGGTTTTCCCATGTGATGAACAGGGCATTCACTTTCCAAGCTTGGCTGTGGGGAATTTTGGTGCAAAATTTTAGTTGATGGTTTTGTGGGGACGCAAAGAGGTCCACCTCTGGTGTCCCCCACCTGTGTATTAGAAGTTTGAACGAGTTTAGTTCCAGTTTCCACTTATGGGTCCATTAGATTTCTGCTTAAAGTCGTCTGCCAGTGAATTTCGTTTGCCTGGCAGGAACTGAGCTTGCAGGTGCACTTGGTTGCTTAAGGCTGTGTTCCACAGAGTCTTGCCTAACCTGCAGAGTGGGTAAGAGCGAGTTCCCCCCTGCTTATATACCACAACTGTGGTGTTCTATCTGGAGTTGTCTTGGCAGGATAAGGTATTTGAAGGCTGTCAGTGCATTCTGTACAGGTAACATTGCTGACTGATATGCAGGTGAATTTGTCCTAGGCTCCATTTGCCTGCCATGTGAGCCCCTCATGCATAGTCTGTTGTCAGAGTATGGATGGCAGGGGGTTCTGAGAAAGGGAGTCCCTTGTTGTGGTTGCAAGCTTCTGCCCACCAAAGGAACTCTGTCCTTAGGCAAGGAATGATAGGAATCACTGTTTCCAGGTCCTGGGAATGTTGACACCATAGACCCTTTAAGTACCGCTGAAGTTTCCTCATATGCAGTCTTGCATATGGAATCAGTAGAATACATGAGACCATGGCTTGCAGTACTTCTCTTGCAGATAGTTGGGTTTGGGTGGCCAGTAGCTTGAAATAAGTTGTGAAATAAATCTGTTTTTCTGGAGTGAGGAATGCCATCTGGGAAGTGTTCAAGCTTGCTCCCAGGAATACAATCTTTTTGATGGGTACCAGATGTGATTTCTTTTCGTTGATGGTATACCCCAGAGAAGTTATGAGTCTCTTGACAAACATCAGGTGCTGAAGTAGCAATTCCAGACTGTCCGCCTGAAATCAGGCAATCATCCAAGTACTGGTAAATTTGAATATTTCTCTGCCTGCAGTAAGCAATGGCTGGAGCCAAGCACTTTAAGAATACCCTGGGTGTAGTAGAAAAGCCAAAGGGAAGTGCAGCGAGCCTGCCCTGAAACGCAGATATTTCCTGCAAGATTCTCCTATGGGGATGTGCAGATAAGCTTCTTTTAAGTCTAGGGTGACTAGCCAGGAGTCCTTGGCTAGCATAGGAAGGAGCTGCTGGAGAACAAGCATTTTGAATTTTGGTAACACCAGGAAGGTGTTTAGGGATGACAAATCCAGAATAGGGTGCCAACAGTTCTCTTTCCTGGGCATCAGGAACAGCCTGGAGTAGAAACCCTGTCCCCTTTGCTCTGTTAGTACAGGTTGAATAGCCCAGATACTGAGAAGAGAAAATACTTGCTTTTTGGGCCTCTGTCCACTGGTTTGGAGGAAGGCCTGACAATCCACTTGAGGTTGGCAGAGAGGGGAAATGGAATCTATATCCCTGGGATACAATGTTTAAGACCAATTGTTCCAGGGTAATATACTTCCAGTTTTTTGCATGCAATGTGAGTTTTCCTCCTAGGGGTGCAAGTACTTGGGCATGGCTGGGAAGGATTAAGGACAAGTCATTGTGAACTTTTTCCATAGGGGGGTGGCTTACCACTCCCAGTTTTTGAGGAGGGAGCACTCCATTGTTTAGATATGTGCATAACCTGAGACTGTATTCTTTGTGGTCTGTTGCCCCTGGGTTTGGGCTGAGAAGGTCTGGAAAGGACCAGTTTTTTGAAGGCCAATGCCTACTGAATCTAGGTGGCTTTACCTGTAAGAAATCTAACAGTTTGCAAGGATTTAGCTTTTTCCTCCATCTTTTTAAGAACAACTTCTGCTTTAGAGACAAACATTCTTGGTTTAATGGAGCATCAAGTAATTTTGCCTTGATATGATCTGGCAAGATTTGTTCCTTCAGCCAAGCATGCCTTCTCAGAACAGACAGTGACAGCAGCCCTGTAAGATGCTTCTAAGGCATCAAAACCACACTGCAAAGTATGTTTACCAACTTGGTTTGCAGAATGCATTAAGTCTTCTAATTCCTTATTTTCTGCACAATCCGGAATCAACATTCTTTTGTTTAATTAGATCAATAATATGCTGCTGGTACTTCCAACATGTGAAACTGGCAATTTAAAGCCCTAATGGCAAGAGCTGCAGAGGTATACACCTTCATACTCCAGCTGTCTAGAGCCCTAGAAATCTCTATCCGAAGGGGTAGGGTTTTTTGGCTTTAGAAGCCTTAATACCTTTAGGTCCCTGGGAAATGGTCTCTGGATCCGCAGTGGGATTTTTAAAGAGAAATTCGTGAGAGTCAGGTACTCTGTAGTATCTACAAAATATATCAACACTCGAGTCCAGCAATGAATCAGCTCAACAGCACGAGTATAACAGAATTCACTAAGGGGTGAATGAAAGATGTTGCCAGTTGAGAAACTTGTAAAAAACCACTTTATTGTAAATTACGACAAGGTTAAGCGCTTTCATCTAAATACATAGACTTCATCAGAACACTGTCCTTACACATTCATACATTTTTATACCACATTCATACTAATTGATGCACCAATCATACAATTCAACCAGCATATAATTAAACTATATAAAAATATATAAAAATAATATAAAAATAAGAGTCTGCTGTTCCTATTTCAAAATACTAGTATTAATGGTACTGAAATCACTAATGCTTCTAATACATTAATACACACTATAATTAGGGTTGCCACCTTTTCAAATGCCCAAAGTGGGAAATTTTTGGTACAAATGTCAGATTTTGCAGGGCAAAACATACCCACGGCCAGTACAAAGGACATAAATTCACTTTTTTGCCTAAATAAAAGCTTATTCTTGTAGCATTCTAGTTGCTTATTCTGTTTCTTATAACATTTAGGTGTTTCAGATACAGAATAACTGTGTTACGCAAGTATTACATAAAATATAGGAAATATTTTTGTCCTAAAATCTAAGGACATTTGCCATTTTTTCAATTTTTATGCAGGAAACTACTGCCCAAAGAGGGACTGTCCCTTGCAAAGTGGGACAGGTGGTAACCCTAACTATAATAATATGCATTTACTTTCAAATGATGGTTTACTTATATAAGCTTTTTATACATTTGTAAACCTCTCTAAAAAATCTGTTAAAAATTAAACCTTATTCAACAATATAGGTTTAATCGTGATGTATTCATTAATTCCTGGTGGTGAAGTTGCATTCAATAAAATTTGCCATCTAACTTCTTTCTCTCCCAGAGTATGCTTGATACTTCCACCTCTTTGTGATACCTTCACCACTTCCAATATTGCAAACTTGAAAGTATTGCAATTGGAACTGTTCCGTACATGTCTAAATAGGGCATTATTCTCATCCCTTTTCTTTATTGCATACAAATGCTCGTAAAATAGAAGTTATGTTCTTACCATAACGTTCCATGTTAGTTGTCTTCTTCTCGCCTTCTTCTTGCTGGATGGGTTCGGAGCCGACCTCGGCTCGACTGCCACTCTAAAAGCTCGAGAGTTGGTTCCACCGGCTCGAGGCTCCCCTTATATCCCACAATGCTAGGCGAGAGTTACCTCAGATCTCGTTTGTAAGCTAACCCCAGCTTATAATAGTAACAGAATAACTCTAAACAGAGTCCACCTCTAACAACAGGAAGAAAGAAGGGTGACCTACATCCTGATCCAGGAAATATGCACAACAGCATATGCCTAAGAAAGAGGTGGTAGAAAGAGAGGTCACAATCACAACTCCTCTAGGTCTGTCCAGGCCAGGGGAAGGAGGTGGGGAGAAGAAGGCGAGAAGAAGACAACTAACATGGAACATTATGGTAAGAACATAACTTCTATATGTTAAGTTGTCTATCTCGCCTTCATTCTTGCTGGATGGGACCGTCCCTAGCACCTTGTCCCGGGTGGCCTAACGGAACAGACTCCTGAGAACAGTGGAACCAAAGTTAGCTCTATGCCTAGAAGCTAAGTCCAACTTATAATGAGAAATGAAAGTGTGAGGAGTAGCCCAAGTAGCCGCTGCACAAATGGTGTCAATAGGCAGTCTGTCTTGGAAGGCTAAAGAAGTAGCCAAAGCTCTGGTGGAATGGGCCTTAGGTTTATTAGGCAGTTTTTGGTGTCTAATTTCATATACAAGGGAAATCAAAGATGTTAGCCATCTGGATAATGATACCTTTGAAACTGAAAGCCCCTTTCTGCTTTCCGCATAGGAGACAAACAGCTGATCAGATTTTCTGAATTGTTTTGTTCTATCCAAGTAGTACCTCAATTGACAACATCCAGGCAGTGTAATTTTTGTTCAGACCTATTGGAATATTCTGGAAAAAAGACAGGGAGGTCAATGCTTTGATTTAGATTTGACGTCGAGACCACCTTAGGCAAAAAGGACGGGTTAGTTCGTAAGGATACTCTGTCCTTATGAAACAATAGATAAGGAGGTCGACAGCTGAGTGCTTGAAGCTCTGAAACTCTTCTAGCTTAAGTAATAGCTACCAGAAAAAGAGTCTTCCATGATAGCAATTTTAAAGAACAGGAGACTGCAGGTTCGAAAGGGGGAAGAATCAAAGAAGCAAGAACTAAATTAAAGTCCCAAGGAGAAGGAGGATTTCTTATAGGAGGTCTGAGAAGAAAAACTCCTTTCAAAAAGGCTTTGCAAAGCTTGTGGGACATTAAGACAGATTCAGAAATACCCACATGAAAGTTAGAAATAGCTGCCAATTGAACTTTAAGAGTAGAGGGAGATGAACCTGCATGGAAGAGTTCAGCTAGAAATTCAAGGACTAATTGGATGGAAGCAGTGAAAGGATCTATGTCCTTTCCTTGAGCCCAATATGTGAAGCGTTTCCACTTACTCAAATAAATCTTCCTAGTGGAAGATTTATGGGAAGCTATCAAAATATCTCGGAGTGAGATAATTGAGGAAGCCTGGCTAAGGTTGGAACTGGAGGAACCAAGCAGTGAGGTTCAGAGAGGGGAGGGAGCGATGAAACTGACCCGACTGATGGATCAAAAGATCTGGAACTAGGTCCAGATTCCACGGTCGCTCCAATAGAAATCGATGTAGAAAGGGGAACCACACCTGTCGAGACCAGTAAGGAGCAATGAGGATCAATGAGGCCTTCTGAGCGATAGCTTTCTGTATCACTTGAGAGATTAGTGGGAAGGGAGGAAATGCATACAGAAGTCCCGGGGCCAAACTTGGACTAGAGCCCCTCTTCTGGGTTGGCCTGGTAAAGGGAATAGAGTGAAATATTCTCTTCACTTGCTGTTTTGGGGAGTAGCAAAAGATCGCAGCAAGGCTGACCCCACTTGAGAAAATTTCTCTCACAACAGAGTCTTTCAGAGACCACTCGTGAGGCATGAGGATAGCTCTGCTCAACTTGTCCATAATTTGATTGGACTTCCGGGATGTGCGTTGCTATCAGAAACCGCTGAGAAGAAATCGCCCATTGCCACAATCTGAGTGCTTCGACACAGGGGTATGACCTGGTTCCGCCTTGTTTGTTGATGTACCACACTACAGACATATTGTCTGTCTGGATTGCAATCGTTCCCAAGGGAAGAGAGTCTTGAAGGGCTTGCAACGCTAAAAGCACTGCTCTCATCTCCAGAACATTTATGTGCAAGTGGCATTCGCTTGGTTGCCATGTGCCCTGGACCGTCCTGCCCTGATAATGCCCCCCCCACCCGATCAGGGAGGCATCCGTTGTCAGAGTCGCAACCGGAGGGTGGAACAAAGGGTCTTCCCAACAAGATCTGAGGGGAAGACATCCACCACATGAGATGATTTTTGCACGCCTGCGTGATAATAATGGTGTGAGACATTGGAAGTTGCTGGTATGACCATTGAGTAAAGAGCATCCATTGAAGGATCCGCATGTGGAATCTGGCTAATGGAAGCAGAGGTATGGCCGCCGCCATAATTCCCAACACTTTCAGAACTAACCTGGCTTTGATTCTGTTGTTGTTGAAAAGGAGTGAGACCAGTTTGTGAATGTCTGTTATTCTCTGATGTGTTAGTCTACTTGAACATGTCTACTGTGTCTAGATTTGCGCCTATGAAAGTAATACGACAAGGCGACAAAACAGACTTTTCGCAATTTATTGAAATGCCTAACTTTTGACAAATGCGAAAAGTGTAATCCCTGGCCATCAGAAGGAGATGCTTGGTGGGAGCTGTGAGGAGCCAGTCGTCCAAATATGGAAACACCTGGAATCCTTGTCGTCTCAGGTGAGAAGCTACCACTGCCATGCATTTGGTAAACACCGGGGCAGTGGTGAGACCAAAGGGCAGGGCCCTGAACTGAAAATGACTGGTTCCCAGCCTGAAGCGGAGGAATCTTCTGGAGCGTCTGTTCATTTTATGTGATAGTGCGCATCCTGAAGGTCTATAGAGCACATCCAGTTTCCTTTGCCCAAAGGGGAAGGATGGATTGCAGCGTGACCATCCGAAATCTTGTTTTCTTGACTGATCTGTTCAAGATACTGAGATCCAAAATTGGTCTCCAGTCCCTGTTTTCTTTGGAACTAAAAGAACCTTGAGTAGATTCCGGATCCTTGCTGGTCTGCTGGAACTGGCTGAATTGCTCTTTTGCAAGCAGTTTTGAAATCTCCAAAACCGCTAGATCCCTTTGAGCGGTGGAACATCTGGAAGGGATTTTTTGATTGGTTTGGAATGCGAAGAAAGGGATAGAATAGCCTTCGAAATGATGGACTGTACCCATTTGTCTTGAGTCAGGGATAGCCAGGCTTCTGGGTACAGTGACAATCTTCCCCGACTGCCTCTGAAGGTGGGCAGTCGGGCAACACCTCAGGGATGCTGAAAGGGCTTGTCAGAGAAGGCTTCCCGATTGCCCTGGTTCTGGACCCCTGCCCCTAGGGCGGCGTCTACCATTGTTATTCCGCCTCTGCCTCTGGGAAAGCGACTCTGTCGTCAGGCTAAGTCCCTTGAGATTGTTTACGGAACCACATCTTTCCACCTTTCTGGCCTTTGGGGTAAGGCCTAGAAGGAGTAGAAAACGGACTCCGGCGGCAGAAAGGGTCTTGCCATCAGTTTCGCACCTAGTCAAGGTTTCTTTCACTTGAGGACCAAAGAGAGATGATCCATCAAATGGGGAGTTAGTGAAAGACATCTTGAAGGGTCCATAAAATTGCATAGCCGCATCCAGGCATGCCTACGTAAGGCCACACCTGTCCCTGCGGCTCTACTCTCCATCAGCCACGTAAGAAAGAAGGCGCATGGAGGAGTTGGTTATGGAGTTAAGGGTAGCCAGCTGCGTGTTCATCTTATCTTGAAAACCCGCAGCTGTAGGGTCTGCTAACATTTCACTCGCTTCCTTGATCAAGTCCCTTTGAAGACGAGTAAAATGGCATAGGTAGTTCAGCGAACGCATGGTGAATGTCGCTGACGAGAACATCCGCTTCCCGTACCTGTCCATGGACCTAGATTCCTTGTTAGGTGGATGGACAGGTACTGAAGGATCAGCTAGCTCCTTCTTAGTGGCAGCAGCTACCACCATAGCATCCACAGAGACTCCTTTTGTCAAGAACTGTTTGTCTGCTGGTGCTGTTATGAACTTGGAGGGTCTCCTGGGAGTGGGGTCCACTGAATCAGGACCCGTCCATGCCTTCTTAGCAACCACCTGCATGAGGGGGTCAAAGGGGGGGGACACCCAGGAGGTGGAAGGGCGAGAGCCAAACGCCTCAAGATACACAGATTCATCCTCCGAAGGGTTGAGGGCTGGCCAATTTCCCCTCTGCTTCAGGATCTCTAGAATGTCTGCAAATGAGACATCTTCAGAAGAGGAACGGGGGGAACCCTCAGAATCATCTAAATCTGTGTCAGACGTGATGGACTCAGGTGAGTCAATGTGTTTCCTCTTACACTTCCTCTTCCGAGGGGGCTCTTCTTCCGAGGCCTCTCCTGATTTGGCAGAGGATGAAATCCCCACAGGGGGTTCCTGAGGAGCTGGCTCTCTGCGGTCCGGGATGAGGGAGTGAGTCGACTTGACCTGAGGCAATCCGTGAGGGAGGCTGGCGGAGCCGACTGTGGAGTAGAGCCAGGCTCTAACACACTCCGCATGACCTCGAATGCACCCCTGTCAGGCAAAGCCAGAGGTCCCCGCTCCGAGAAGCTAAGAACCTCCCTCGGCACCGACAGAGATGGCTCCGAGGCCGATGTCGGAGCCGAACTCACCAGCGCCCGGCACCGAGGAGAGGGGGTCGGACAAGGCTCCGATACCACTCACCCCCTCGAGGCCGACGAGGGAAGTCCGGTGCCGAGATTCTTCCAAGGAAGAAATCGAGCCGGCGACAGAGCGAAGACAATTGTATCGGCTCCGGCGCTATCACAGTCTCGGTTCCGCGACCCGGCTCGAGCTCAAGAGAGTCGAAGGAGGAATATATTGATGGACCGGGGCAGGCATCGACTGATGAGTCGGGCTCTGAAGCATCTGGGTCAGTGCCTCGGACTTAAGAAGTCGACTCACTACCCTCTGAAGGTCATGATCCGACAGCCTCGATGACCTAGAGGAGTGAGATCTTTGGCTCCGTTCAGACAGCAGGGGAGATCCTGGAGCCGAATGAACGGAGCCAAGGGATGGTGACCTGGACCTCTTCCTAGTTGTCGGCTCCCGAGGTCTGGTCGGAGCCGACACGGAATTTCTATACCTCGGCTCCAGCGAGCAGAGGAACCACAGAAACTGTGGACTGAGACTCATCGGCTCCAGCCGGAGCCGATGTAGACAGAGGTTTAGAAACCTTGGGTCTCGGCTCAGTTGTCGGAGCCGAAGACCTAGATGCCTTAGAGGGCTTCCCTGTAGATACAGAAAGGGAATCCTCTGGCTTGAGTAAGCCCCTTAAAATTAACTTATTTTTCTTTCCTGCAGGACCCTGGGGCTGAAGCCATGGCACACAGCACAGGAGTCCTGCAGGTGCAAAGGTCCCAGACAGTAGACACAAGAAGTGTGAGCGTCTGTCAGAGACATTTTCTGACAGCACGCATCACACTTCTTGAATCCGGAGACCTTTGCCTCTTTAGACATCTCAAAAAGGTCTAATCACACACACAGTCACAAACACACTAATTACACCCTGTCTAGTTTAAATTATAATAAACCACTAACTAGGTTTTTTAAATAAGAAAAATAACACACACACTCCACTAGGGAAAGAAAAAAGGCCTGTAGGCCCAAGGGAAGAACTTAAAGTTCTTGAGGGAAAAATACAGGAATTTTTAAGAAAGGGGATAAGAATTCCTCTAAACTAAGGGAAATAAGTAAAAATATTAAAATTAAAGGGGTTTTAATAGACTAACTTCACAAAAAAAGTCACTTACCAAGAACCGGTAGAAAACCAACACCTCGATAGCTGTAGCGGCAAACGAGATCTGAGGTAACTCTCGCCTAGCATTGTGGGACATAAGGGGAGCCTCGAGCCGGTGGAACCAACTCTCGAGCTTTTAGAGTGGCCGAGTCGGAGCCGAGGTCGGCTCCGAACCCATCCAGCAAGAATGAAGGCGAGATAGACAACTTAACATTCCTATTTTTTCAATTTTCTTCCTGTTTTACCCACATAAAAACTAGGACAGGTGGTGCACAAAGCCAGATATATAACATTGGTAGTATCACAACTGCCACGACAAAAGTGCAAAATATTTTTACTGATATTATGCAACTGCACCTCCTGGTCCTCCATAATAGCCTTACATTGATTACAGTGTCCACATTTCCGTGTGCCTGTCAATTGTCCTTTAAACCTCTCTATTATGTTCAAATTTATTCTTAAGGTTGAACCCCACACTATTAACAAACATGGGTTCGTTGCCAACTAAAGCCAATATTGCATCATCCCCCTTTAAAATATTCCAATTCTTCTTAATATGTTTTATATCCTCAGTATAATAACTAAAGTGTAAAATACATGCCGTGTGGAAATCCCTTTCATTTCCTTGACTGTTGGTTATACTTATATTGTCTATACCCACTCCTAATAAAGGTTTATATTTAATGCCCCACATTTTACTCACATACTCTATAGCATCCTTAACAACATATTCAGGGTATCCCCTTCTGCTTAAACATGTTGCCTATTTTATTCAACTCCATCACCATCTCACTATACTCAGAAGTCATTCTGGCAGCCCGAATACACTGACCCTTGACTATGTTATTTTTTTAACCTAACCGGATGACAACTGTTGTATTCCAAGTATGTGTTACTAAATGTCTCCTTCCTATATATATATTGGACTTAAAACCATTAGGTGTTAAGGTAATGTAAGTATCTAAATATGCAATACCATCCGTGCTGTATTTATGTGTAAAACTCAAAAAGGGGGTGGATGTATTTATATATTGTATAAATTCAGGGATAACAGTGTTGTCCCCCTCCCATACTATAAATACATCATCCACAAACCGTACATACCTTTGGATGTACTTCATGTATCGACTACTAAAAATAACTTCATGCTCCCAGTCTAGGAGAACCATATTAGCATATATAGGGGCACATGCCGTGCTAGCTGGCTTGTTTTGTCTGAAATATTCCCCTTCATAATATATAAAGTTATTATCCAAAACAATGCTCATAAATTCCTCTATTAACTTGATTTTATCCCAAGTATAATCAGTATATTTATCAATACTATTAATGAACCTCTCCATACCCTCTTCCCTAGGAATACAGGTAAAAAGGTACTTTACATCTATGGTGACCAGAGTTAAGTTGGGTTTCCAACTAGATTGGGTTAATCTTGCCAGAAAATCCCATGAATCCTTTACTATATGACTGGTAGAAGTATATATAAGTTTAAGCCAGTTGTCAATAACTTTCCCAAATGGGGAAGTTTTAGACCTACTACCCGATATAATAGGTCTAAAAGGAGGATGTAACATATTCTTATGCATCTTCGGAATACCTATTATAGTTGCGGTAACCGGGTATTTCACCTTTAGGTACTGATATAATTCCTGATCAATCCTATTTTCTATCAATAACTCTTCCAAAAGGGCATCAATTCTACCATATGCTATATTTAGTTCATTAATAGATGAAACTTCGTATTGATCTGTATCATGTAATGGAACTTGTACCTCATTCTTATAGTCGGTAGATTCATATAGAACAATTCCCCCACCCTTATCTGGTTGCATGATTCTAATATTGGGGTCACTACATAATTCACACAAGTTGAAACTCATCCTTACTCATGTTGTATTTTATAGTATGTGAACCCTTCTGTCCATAACTATACATTTCATCCAAGACTACCTTTTCAAATATACCTAATGTCGGGTGTAGTAGTGGGGTAAAGACACTTTTTCTATGTAAAGAATTTGACATTCCATTATTCCTACTACCTTTAAAAAACACAGATAAATTTAACTTCCTCAAATACATCTTAAATTGAATAACATTCTCAACCAAATTAAATTTGCTTCTAGGAATAAATTTAATTCCCTTTCTAAACAGGGCAAAATGTGTATCTGTTATAGTCAAAGATGTGTAATTGTATATAAAAAAAATTTTTTGTCCATATTGGACCTCATTATACTTAATAATGGGTTGTACAGGTTCTACTGCCAGTGTTCCCTGTAGTTCTCTTGTTGTAGGGACTGTTGATTCCACCGGGCATTGGTATTCCTGTCCTGCACTTCCTCCCAATGGTATCCCTTTCCTAAAAAAGGTTTATATGAATTTTGTACATTATACCTAGTTTTTTTACCATTCCCACCCATCTCATTACCTTTGGCGGCATTATTAATTTTGCTGACCTTATTCTTCCAATTATACATGTTGCCATCCTTATATTGCTGTAAATCACGTTTTAGTTTGTCACATTTCCTTTTGAATATTTTTTGAGAAGTAATATCTGCATACATAAATTGTTTATCAAATAAAATACACCATTGACCGAAGACCAAATCTTGTGTAATAATTTCATTCAACCTATCTACTTCTTTAGTAAGGCTAGCTAAAGTATAATCATTACATTTCATAATAAATTTCATAAAACTGAATCCAAACGAATCAAATAATACATTACATTCATTCATTCATTTATGAGCATTTGTATGCAACAAAGAAAAGGGATGAGAATAATGCCCTATTTAGACATGTACGGGACAGTTCCAATTGCAATACTTTCAAGTTTGCAATATTGGAAGTGGTGAAGGTATCACAAAGAGGTGGGAGTATCAAGCATACTCTGGGAGAGAAAGAGGTTAGATGGCAAATTTTAATGAATGCAACTTCACCACCCGGAATTAATGAATACATCACAATTAAACCTATATTGTTGAATAAGGTTTAATTTTTAACAGATTTTTAGAGAGGTTTACAAATGTATAAAAAGCTTATATAAGTAAACCATTATCTGAAAGTAAATACATATTATTATAGTGTGTATTGATGTATTATAAGCATTAGTGATTTCAGTACCATTAATACTAGTATTTTGAAATAGGAACAGCAGACTCTTATTTTCATATATTTTTATATAGTTTAATTATATGCTGGTTGAATTGTTGTATGATTGGTGCATCAATTAGTATGAATGTAGTATAAAAATGTATGAATGCGTAAGGACAGTGTTCTGATGAAGTCTATGTATTTAGATGAAAGCGCTTAACCTTGTCGTAATTTACAATAAAGTGGTTTTTATACAAGTTTCTCAACTGGCAACATCTTTCATTCACCCCTTAGTGAATTCTGTTATACTCTGTAGTATCTGTCAGGCTTTCTACGAGCAGGTGGTAAAGTATCAGTGGTAAGGCTGGATTCCATAAAGACATCTACAATATCCAGGACAGGGGGGGTAGCTAGAGGCCTATGCTGAGGCAAGTCTAAAAATTCCCAGTCTCATTTTGGACTGAAGGTAGTCCTGGCATTCCCAGCGGAAATGCTCTCTTAGGGTATGCAAGGTTTCACCAAAAGAAAGGTCCTCTGGGGGGAGGTTGAGGGATTTGAATCCACTGCATCAGAGTCCTCATAGGTAGACATGGACATGTCCTGGTAATCACAGGGGTCAGAGTCAGACTCATGGTCTGAAGAATGAGAAGGAAAATCAATTCTTTGTCTTTTAGATGGGGAAAGGCTGGCTTTCCCTAATTAAAGTAATAAGGTCTTCAGCCATTCTAAGCATTTGTTTCTGTGACATGGGAGCTTGAGAATGTGATTTGGTAGACTGATATGAACATCGGAAGGTCTGAATACACCCTCAGAAGCCGGTGCTTGCACAGCGGCTCCGGACCCATCCAAGGTAGAGACATCCATAGGTTCCATAGTTGAAGCAGCACCTCGCGGCATATCGGACTCTGAATGGGTCTCAGTAAAGGCCTGTAAATCTGCAGAAGTGGGTAACAGGGGCTGCAAAAGTGCCTCACTGAGTACCGGCGGATGGCGACTAGCTTAATGGAAGCGTCGGCAGGTTTGGACCTATGCGGTCTGTCTTTATCTTTGCGTTTTTTCAGAAGATTAGTAGTCAGATGGCTTACTGAAACCATTTTGGAATATGGAGAACGAGAGCTAAAGAATTTAGACACAAAAATAGCCCGACGAAGAAAAGCTTGAGCGTTGAATAAGGCACAAAACAGACAGCGAGGGACGTTGTGGCCTGGGCCTAAACAGGTGACTGAGTAAGAATGAAAATCTCAGAGGTATTTGCTATCCACAGGTAAGACAATAGTTGACTTTCTGACATCGGTTAGAGCAAGAAAAAAGGATCCCCAATGGGGTACTTAGCTTTAGAAGACTTCAGGTTTGAAACTTGAAAAATGATTTCAGGTAGCTGCCGACCGGCACTTGCAAACTGCTTCTGCTTCAGGCTCCCGCAAGAAAAACTGACGTAATGGCGTCTGCTGCATGTTTTATACCACTGACGTCATGGATGAGGCGACAGCATCCAATGCAGAAATCCCAAGGCTCTGGTATTCGGGCCGAATGAGGTCTACCTGCAGGCAGATAACACAAGTGTGATGACTGCAACAGTGACACACGAACATCTGGGCCCTCACTTCCTTGAAGCTGTGTTCCCTCTTTTGGGAGTGGGGCCATACGTCGCTCACTCTCCAATCTCCCAAAGTGGCCCCCAGAGTCTGATGCATCTGTGTACAGATTCTGGTTGGGGGCTGGCAGTTGTAGAGGAAGGCCTGGATTTTTTGATATCCAAGCAATCCACTACTCTAGCTCCTTGGCTAAGCAAGGCAAGAAAGGGACAAACTCCAGAGGGTGTAGGTGCCGTTTCTAGAGTGTCCCTAAGAACCATTGAAATTTCCTCATGTGCAGCCTTGATAAGGGTACCACGGGAATGGTGGAAACCATGAACCCGAAGAGTCTTAGGAACTTCCCTGGCAGGCAGGGCTTAGAGAGGAAGAAGTTCCTGGAAATGAAGTGAGGGCCTGGATCTTTTCTGGGGTTAGAGAGACCATCACTTGTACTGAAAATCCTGCATCCTAGGAATAGATGGTCCTGGGAGGGGGTCAGGATTTTTGAAGGTTTAAGGTAAATCCTAGCCCTTTTAGCAGGGTAATGGCATAGTCTAGGTGTTGTAGGAGCAACTGTGGGGACATAGCCTGGATGAGTATATCGTCCAGGTAAGGGAAGAGTTGGATCCCCTGGATTCTGGCAAAGGCAATAAATAGAAGTTATGTTCTTACCATAACGTTCCATGTTAGTTGTCTTCTTCTCGCCTTCTTGCTGGATGGGTTCGGAGCTGACCTCGGCTCCGACTCGGCCACTCTAAAAGCTCGAGAGTTGGTTCCACCGGCTCGAGGCTCCCCCTATATCCCACAATGCTAGGCGTGAGTTACCTCAGATCTCGTTTGTAAGCTAGGCCTAGCCTATAATAGTAATAGAATAACTAGTAACAAAGTCCACCTCTATAAACAAGGGAGAAGAGAAGGGTGACCTACATCCTGATCCAGGAAATATGCACAGCAGAGCATATACCTAAAGTACAGAGGTGGTAGAAAGAGAGGTCACAATCAAAACTCCTCTAGGTCTGTCCAGGCCAGGGGGAAGGAGGGTGGGATGCAAGAAGAAGGCGAAGAAGACAACTAACATGGAACGTTATGGTAAGAACATAACTTCTATATGTTAAGTTGTCTATCTCGCCTTCATTCTTGCTGGATGGGACCGCCCCTAGCACCTTGTCCGGGTGGCCTAACGGAACAGACTCTTGAGAACAGTGGAACCAAATTTAGCTCTATGTCTAGAGGCTAAATCCAGCTTATAATGAGAAATGAAAGTGTGAGGAGTAGCCCAAGTAGCCGCTGCACAAATGGTGTCAATAGGCAGTCTATCTTGAAAGCTATAGAAGTAGCCAAAGCTCTGGTAGAATGGGCTTTAGGTTTGCTAGGCAGCTTTTGGTGTCTAATTTCATAAACAAGGGAGATCAGAGATGTTAGCCATCTGGATAATGATACCTTTGAAACTGAAAGTCCCTTTCTGCCTTCTGCATAAGAGACGAACAGCTGGTCAGATTTTCTGAATTGTTTTGTTCTATCCAAATAGTACCTTAACTGACGATGAACATCTAGCCAATGCAATCTTTGTTCAGATCTGTTAGAATATTCTGGAAAAAACACCGGGAGGTCAATGCTTTGATTTAGGTTAGCCAAGGAGGCTATTTTTGGTAAAAAGGACGGGTTGGTTCGTAAAGATACTCTGTCCTTATGGAACAACAGATAAGGAGGTCGACAGCTGAGTGCATGAAGTTCTGAAACTCTTCTAGCTGAAGTAATAGCTACTAGAAAGAGAGTCTTCCATGATAGTAATTTTAAAGAACAGGAGGCTGCAGGTTCGAAAGGAGAGAGAATTAAAGAACTGAGAACTAAATTTAGGTCCCAAGAAGGAGGAGGAGGATTTCTTACCGGAGGTCTGAGTAGAAAAACTCCTTTCAAAAAAGCTTTGCAAAGCTTGTGGGACATGATGGCAGAATCTGAAATGCCCACATGAAAGTTAGAAATAGCTGCCAATTGAACTTTAAGAGTAGAAGGAGATGAACCTGCATGGAAGAGTTCAGCTAGGAAATCAAGGACCATTTGGATGGAAGCAGTGAAAGGATCTATGTCCCTTCCTTGAGCCCAATAGGCGAAACGTTTCCACTTACTCAAATAAATCTTCGAGTGGAAGATTTATGGGAAGCTATCAAAATATCTCTAACAGAGTGAGATATTTGAGGAAGCCTGGCTAAGGTTGGAATTGGAGAAACCAAGCAGTGAGGTTCAGGGAGGAAGGGAGCGATGAAACTGACCCGACTGATGGATCAAAAGATCTGGAACTAGGTCCAGATGCCAAGGTCGCCCAACAGAAACTGATGTAGAAAGGGGAACCAAACCTGTCGAGGCCAGTACGGAGCAATGAGGATCAATGAAGCCTTCTGAGCGATAGCTTTCTGTATCACTTGAGAGATTAGTGGGAAGGGGGGAAATGCATACAGAAGTCCCGGGCCAAACTTGGACTAGAGCGCCTCTGCTGGGTTGGCCTGGTAACGGGAAAAGGGTGAAAAATCTCTGCACTTGCTGTTTTGGGGAGTAGCAAAAAGGTCGCAGCAAGGCTGGCCCCACTTGAGAAAAATTTCTCTCACAACAGAGTCTTTCAGAGACCACTCATGAGGCATGAGGATAGCTCTGCTCAACTTGTCCGCGATTTGATTGGACTTCCCGGGGATGTGCGTTGCTATCAGAAAACGCTGAGAAGAAATCGCCCATTGCCACAGTCTGAGTGCTTCTCGACACAGGGGGTAGGACCTGGTTCCGCCTTGTTTGTTGATATACCACACTACAGACATATTGTCCGTCTGGATTGCTATCGTTCCCAAGGGAAGAGAGTCTTGAAGGGCTTGCAACGCTAAAAGCACTGCTCTCATCTCTGGAACATTTATGTGCAAGTGGCATTCGTCTGGTTGCCATGTGCCCTGGACAGTTCTGCCCTGATAATGCCCCCCCCACCCGATCAGGGAGGTGTCCGTTGTCAGAGTAGCAACCGGAGGAAGGAACAAAGGGTCTTCCCAATAAGAGCTGAGGGGAAGACATCCACCACAGAAGATGATTTCTGCATGTTTGCGTGACCATAATGGTGTGAGACATTGGAAGTTGCTGGTACGACCATTGCGTGAAGAGCATCCATTGAAGGATTCTCATGTGGAATCTGGCTAATGGAAGCAGAGGTATGGCAGCCGCCATAATCCCCAACACTTTCAGAACTAGCCTGGCTTTGATTCTGTTGCTGCTGAAGAGGAGCGAGACTATTTTGTGTATGTCTGTTATTCTCTGATCTGTTAGTCTCGCAGACATGTTGACTGTGTCTAGATTTGCGCCTATGAAGGTAATAGTACGACAAGGCGACAAAACAGACTTTTTGAAATTTATTGAAATGCCTAAATTTCGACAAGTGCGAAAGGTGTAGTCCCTGGCCATTAGTAGAAGATGCTTGGTGGGAGCTGTGAGGAGCCAGTCGTCCAAATATGGAAACACCTGGAATCCTTGTCGTCTCAGGTGAGAAGCTACCACTGCCATGCATTTGGTAAACACCCGGGGGGGCAGTGGTGAGACCAAAGGGCAGGGCCCTGAATTGAAAATGACTGGTTCCTAGCCTGAAGCGGAGGAATCTTCTGGAGCGTCTTTTCATTTTTATGTGATAGTACGCATCCTGAAGATCTATAGAGCACATCCAGCTTCCCTTTCCCAAAAGGGGAAGGATGGACTGCAGCGTGACCATCCGAAATCTTGTTTTCTTGACTGACTTGTTCAAGATACTGAGATCCAAAATTGGTCTCCAGTCCCCTGTTTTCTTTGGAACTAAAAAGAACCTGGAGTAGATTCCGGATCCTTGCTGGTCTGCTGGAACTGGCTGAATTGCTCTTTTGCAAGCAGCTTTGAAATTTCCAAAGCTGCAAGATCCCTTTGAGCGGTGGAACATCTGGAAGGGATTTTTTGATTGGTTTGGAATGCGATAGAAGGGAATGGAATAGCCTTCGAAATGATGGACTGTACCCATTTGTCTTGAGTCAGGATAGCCAGGCTTTTGGGTACAGTGACAATCTTCCCGACTGCCTCCGAAGGTAGGCAGTCGGGCAACACCTCAGGGATGCTGAAAAGGCTTATCAGAGAAGACTTCCGATTGCCCTGGTTTTGCGGACCCCCTGCCTCTAGGGCTTATCGTCTACCATTATTGTTCCCCCTCTGCCTCTGGCGGGAACCGACTTTGTCGTCAGGCTAAGTCCCTTGAGATTGTTTATGGAACCACATTTTCCCACTTTTCTGGCCTTTGGGTTAAGGCCTAGAAGGAGTAGAAAACGGACTCGACGGCAGAAAGAGTCTTGCCATCTGTCTCGCACCTAGTCAAAGTTTCTTTCACTTGAGGACCAAAAAGAGATGATCCATCAAACGGAGAATTAGTGAAAGATGTTTTAAAGGGGTCCGCAAAGTTGCATAACCGCATCCAGGCGTGCCTGCGTAAGGCCACACCTGTCCCTGCGGCCCTGCTCGCTCCATCAGCCGCATAAGAAAGTAGGCGCATGGAGGAGTTAGCTATGGAGTTCAGGGTAGCCAGCTGAGTGTTCATCTTGTCCTGAAAACCCGCAGCTGTAGGATCCTTCAACATATCACTCGCTTCCTTGATCAAGTCCCTTTGAAGACGAGTAAAATGGCATAGGTAGTTCAGCGAACGCATTGTAAAGGTCGCTGACGAGAACATCCGCTTCCCGTACCTGTCCATAGACCTGGATTCCTTGTTAGGTGGATGGACAGGCACCGAAGGATCAGCTAGTTCCTTCTTGGTGGCAGCAGCTACCACCATAGAATCCACAGAAACACCTTTTGTGAGAAATTGCTTGTCAGTTGGTGCTGTTATAAATTTGGAGGGTCTCCTGGGGGTAGGCTCCACTGAATCAGGAGCCGCCCAGGCCTTCTTTGCAACCACCTGCATGAGGGGATCAAAGGGGGACACCCAGGAGGTGGAAGGGCGAGAGCCAAACGCCTCAAGATACACAGATTCATCCTCCGAAGGGTTAAGGGATGGCCAATTTCCCCTCTGTTTCAGGATCGCTAGAATGTCTGCGAAAGAGACATCTTCACAAGCGGAACGGGGAACCCTCGAATCCTCTAAATCTGTGTCAGAGGTGACAGACTCAGGTGAGTCTAAGTGCTTCCTCTTACACTTTCTCTTCCTAGGGGGCTCCCCTGCCAATTCAGGAGAGGCCTCAGAAGAGGATGAGATCCCCACAGGGGATTCTTGAGGAGCTTGCTCTCTGCGGTCTGGGATGAGGGAGTGAGTCGACATAACCAAAGGCACCGAAGTGGGAGGGGCGGACGGAGCCGACTGTAGAGTGGAACAAGGTTCCAACACACTCCGCATGACCTCGAATGCACCCCTGTCAGGCAGAGCCAGAGGTCCCCGCTCCGAGAAGCTGAGAACCTCCCTCGGCACAGACAGAGATGGCTCTGAGGCCGATGTCGGAGCCGAACTCACCAGCCAAGCACCGAGAGGAAGAGGGGTCGGACAAGGGTCCGATGCCACTCACCCCTCGGAGCCGACGAGGGAAGCCCGCCGAGATTCTTCAAAGGAAGAAATCGAGCCGACGACGGAGCCGAAGACAAATGTATCGGCTCGATGCTACCACAGTCTCGGTTCCGAGACGCCCGGCCCGAGCTCAAAGGAGTCGGAGGAGGAATATTTATTGGAACAAGCTGAGGCATCGACTGATGAGTCGGACTCTGGAGCATTTGGGCCAGTGCCTCGCACTTCAAAAGTCTACTCACTACCCTCTGGAGGTCGTGATCTGAGAGCCTCGATGACCTGGAGGAGTGAGAGCTATGGCACCGTTCAGACAGCAGGGGAGACGCTGGAGCCGAATGAACGGAGCCAAGGGACGGTGACCTCGATCTCTTTCTAGATGTCTGCTCCGATGGTATGATCGGAGCCGACCCATGACTTCTAATGCCTCGGCTCCGGCCGGAGCCGAGGAAACCACTGAAACAGCAGTCAAGACTCATCGGCTCCAGCCTGAGCCGATGAAGCAGTAGGCTTGAGCCTTAGGCCTCGACTCTGAAGCTGGAGCCGAGGTCTTAGAAGCCTTGGAAGGTTTCCCAGAAGACACAGGAAGGGAACCTTCAGGCTTAATTAAACCCCTCAAAATGAGTTTATTTTTTCACTCCTGCAGGACTCTAGGGCTGAAGCAATGGCATACAGGACAAGATTCAAGCAGGTGTAAAGGTACCAGGTAGTACACACAAGAAGTGTGACCGCCTGTCAGAGACATTTTCTGACAGCACGAGTCACACTTCTTGAAGCCTGAGACCTTTGTATCCTTGGACATACTCAAGGAACCAAGTGTAATCACACACAAACACACACACACAGATTACACTGATAGGAATAAAGGGAATTATTTAAAACTAAAGGTAAGTTAATAAAATCCCTAAGTAAAACACATACACACTTCTAAGGAAGGGAAGGAAGGGCCGAAGGCCTTAGGCAAGAACTAAGTGTTCTTTATAAAAGGAGGGGGCTGGATAAAGATAGTAAGGGATAACAAGTCCACTACACTAAGTGGGAAAGAATTTTACACTAAACTAGCCTAAGTTTAAAGAATTTAAACTAGTCTAAACTTTCACTAACCTGGAGCCGGTAGAAAACACCTCAATCGCTGTAGCGGCAAACGAGATCTGAGGTAACTCACGCCTAGCATTGTGGGATATAGGGGGAGCCTCGAGCCGGTGGAACCAACTCTCAAGCTTTTAGAGTGGCCGAGTCGGAGCCGAGGTCGGCTCCGAACCCATCCAGCAAGAATGAAGGCGAGATAGACAACTTAACATCTGGGGTTAAACACTGTGAACACTCTTGGGGCTGTAGCGAGACCAAACAGAAAGCACAGAACTGAAATTGCAAAGAACCAACACAGAAACTAAGGAATTTCCTAAACATGGGGGGATAGGGATGTGCTGTTTGGAATCCTTTAGGTCTAAAGACTCCATGCAAGTCTAAGGAAGAATCAGAGGGAGTCCGCATCCAAATGGAGGGGACATACAGAAAGGTGTTCAGATGGAACAGATCCAAGATAGGTCTCTAGGGACCTTCTTTCCTGGGAACCAGGAATATTCTGGAGTAAAAACCTTTCACACTAAATTTTGAGGTACCTCTTGAATAGTGCCCTGAGAAAGGAGAGTGGGTAAGACTGGAGGACAGGAAGCCATTTGGTCTCTGGTGGAGGAGGGGGTTGAGGAATGCCTCTGAATGATGGTCTGGATCCTGAGACCATGAAATAACCTTGTTTTGTGATAGAAAGGACACAAGAGTCCTGGGTCATTGTTTCCAAGCAGGAAGGGACAGAGCAGGCCGCAGGGAGAGAGGGGTATCTGGACTTAGGATCTGGTAGTCACAGACTACCAGGTTTGGTGTGAAAGGGCTGCTTTTGAACTGTTGTGGAGGGTGAAGACCTGGAAGGGGTCTGCTTCATGGGGTCTTTTTTCCCTTTGGAAGATGGGTGTTTAGAAGGCCTTCTCACAAAGGAGGTTCTGGCCAGCACTGTAGTGTTGTCTGTGCACCATCTCAGTACTCCAGTCCTGGAAAGATCACAGCCTTGAAGAATTGTAGGGCAAAGATCCCAGTCCTCTTTTCCTTGAAGCTGATGTGTTCCCTCTGCTGAGTGTGGGACCATACGTCTCTCACTCTCCAGTCTCCCGGACTGGCCCACCAACCCGAGTTTGATGCATATGGGTACAGACGTCTACTCAAGCAGTGATGCTCTCCCAACCCACCATCAGTTTGCTAAGCTGTTGTAGCTTATAATATACTTGTCTTTAGTTTAGTTTCTCTAGTAGTTTTCATGCACATTTTATTCTTATTTCAGTCTGTACTATCACTAGGTAGACAACACAACCCCCCTCCCCTACACCTTCACCCAGTAATCTCCCCACACTTCTCATTTTCTCCCATTCCTACCTCCAACATGAGAAAACTCTTAACTAAACTTAAGTCAACAAAATTAGCAGTAGACAACCTCCCAAGTGAATTCCTACAAATTGCAGCTGACGTCCTAGCCTACCCAGTATCCATCTTGACTAACCGATCTCTGTCAGAAAGCTACGTCACTACACTATGGAAAATATCACACATTATTCCCCTTCACAAAGGCGACCCCCTCCACAGATCTAACCAACTACCGCCCCATAGCGATTCTATCTCCACTCTCCAAAATACTAAAGAGATACATTCACTCAAATCTCAGACTACCCCCTTACTAACCAACCTCCTTTCCAATACTCAACATGGTTTCCGAACAAACCATAGTACCACCACTGCCTTACTCTCGAACACTTTCCTTCACCATAAAAACAATGGTCATCTCTCCTCTGCTACTTTCCTAGACCTATCTAAAGCATTTGACATGGTCGCGCACAAACACTCTGTACTCCATAGCCTATCCTTCTCAGTCACCAATTGGTTTCAGAGTTACCTGTCTGACCGCCAACAATCTGTTGTATGGCAAAATGACATATCCCCCCAACTACCTGTCTCTACTGGTGTTCTCCAAGGATCCATCCTTGGACCTCTATTCTTCTCTACTTTCACCAATAATCTAGCCTCTGCCACAAAACATGGCACACTCATACAATATGCAGATGACTCAACCATCATCTGCTCCGCCCAGTCCCTACCCGAACTGCAAAAGGTCACACAGCATGCCTTTTCCTCTGTTGAAACTAACAATTACAGGTTACTAGAGCCAATAACACTGCTGGAGAAGCACTATTCTCCAGTGCTATAGCAAAATTATGGAACACCTCCCCCCCACAATAACCTCTCTACCATCATGCACCCACTTCAAAGCTTTACTTAAAGCGCATCTAAAAACATGCTGGCTATGCCCTTGTAACTCTCCCCTCTAACTTCTCCCACTCCATCTACCCTCTACCACCCCACAAACTACCTTTGATTACAGCAAGCTCTGATACTTCCATGCCTATCTACTTATTATATGTCAGTAACTTACTGTAACAATATCCGCTATGACTTTGCGGATAGAACAGATGCTAGTTATCTACTGAATGTACTATGTTCTTCATCTGTAACTATGATTGAGAATCCTAGCAAATAAAATATTACAATATGTAACTATGTCTAATATTTTAATTTATGGTGCTTTTCTCCCTGGGCCTCCACTGAAAACGGACCTGCGTCCAGTCGGACATTCCCTGTCAACAAATGTAAATAAAGCATTTCACTTTTGTCTACTGCATCTTCATATTCATCTATTTAGGCAAACTATGCTTTGCAGAGTCTAGCAACTACATTTGTGTATGTAACATGACTTCTAGGTTACAGCAGCTGTTATTAGGACTGTTTCTTCGTATTATTAATTTTCTGTCTTCCTACACTGCTTCATTTTCTGTTTGCAAAGTCACTTTCTTCATGAGGTTATTGGTTTACTTTTGTTTACTGTTCCTACTCAAGTAATGTACTTCTACTTAAGTATTTATTACTGTTAAATGTGTTTAATTCGTGTATCACTGCTGATTCGCATTTTGCTCCATTTCATATGCAGAGAATTTTAGTTGGGATGTGCATTGCTTGTCTTTTTCATCAGTTCACTTTGTGGCATTTCTGCAAAAATTCTTCCACACTAAACCTTTGCAAGATGGTGACAACTTGCTGGATTTTGAGGTTTGTGAGGAAGCGGAGATCTGTGACTCAATGCAAGAACCAAGTGGACTATATTAGCTTTCTCCCATGCACAGAACCGCTTTGATGCACAGGCAGTTCCATGAAGATTTTATAAATTCTGATAACCACCAAGTATCTCTATGGAATTCAGGCCCATCCTGCCAAGAGCATAGGACATGCAAGTAATTCCAGAAAACAGTAATTTTATTTGGACAGAACAAAAATTATCTAGGTATGTCCATATAGTCTAACAATCTTTTTATTTGAATAATCAAGATAAAAAATGGAAGATAAACAAAAGTGAGGTTCATTTACCTCGTATGAAGGTTGAGCTGGTTTAGTAAGCCTACACTCTTCTCTGTAAAATATTACCTACAGCAATTTTACACAAACTGAAGGGACTACATTTTTTCCCATGAAAAATGCATTAAATCTACTTTATAATCTGGTTCTGAGAGACAAGATGAGGTTTTTCCAGTATGAAATACAAATACAAATGAGGGACATGCTGTCTGAATGGCAGCCTATACAGAAACACCTGTAAAAAAGGCCTTGCACACTTTGGACAGGAGGGAGGCATGTTGAAAACTTCAGAGAATGTTAATGATGACAGACAAGTGAACCATGATAGAAATGTGACTAATACCAGTGTCAAAGATTTTGACAGTAATAAAATACTGCAGACAGGAGCAAAAAGGTCCAACTCCCTTCTCCAAAGCAGAAACATATCCACTTCCTCTTGTATATCTTCCTGGTATTGGAATCTAAGCAGAGTAAGCTCCCTCTCGGTGCATTAGACTTGGAGAAACCAGTTGATCTGAGGACATGCAGGTCTGTCACACTTGTTAGATAGGTCAAGCAGGGATCTGAAGGTTCTAAACCAGGGAGGCCTGTCCAGACGGTGAGACCACAGTAACAGGTACCAAATCTGTTGAGATAAAAAACAGTTGCAAGAATGGCCATGTCCTTGCTTAATTTTACTTTCTGCATGAACTTTGGTATCAGGAGGAAAAAGAGGAATGACGAGATATGGAGGCCAACCCTGGACTACAGCATCCACAGGCGACGGTCCAGATGGGGAAGCAAAGTCACTGCACTTGGCAGTTTGGGGAGGAAAACAGGGTGTGGAGGATCCTCCCCATCAAAAGAAATGCAATCGTACCAATGGCCAGCTGACAGTCCATTTGCACAGCATGAAACACTGACTGAGCCTGCCTGCCATGAAGTCTGCTTCTTCAGAAAATGTGAGCCACCACAAAGTGGTCAGAGGATAATGCCAATTCCCGTAACCATACTTGCTACCTGAAATATGGGGTAGGAGTGAATTCTGCTCTGATTTAGTATACTATACCATTACATGGCCATGCTATCAAAAGCACATGACAATTATATCTCAAGAAAAATCGACAGAAAACAGACTACCCTCTTCTCCAAGACAACGATGGGCAGCCACTTATCTTGCCATCCATACCCCAGGATTCAGGCATTCACATCAAGTCACCAAGGTTCTGGGAAGCTGAAAACAGTTCAGTTCATGAAAAGGTTGAAAGAGAAGCAACCAGGGAAAATGCTTCCAACATTAATCAGAAATCCTGATTTGATCTATTAAAGTCCGTGCAATGGTTCCACCAACTCCGAAGTTCAATGGAGAACCTCATTTGATAATCTGTAAAGGACACGAAATAAACACCGAATACCATGTTTTACAACCTCTTCAGATAGGTGGTTGTGACAATTTGGCATGGAGGAAATGGGAAATTATACACTGAAATAAAGGAATCTTGTTCAGAGGCAGTGTGTCTTTGCAAAGATGTCAAGCGAAAAATAAATAGAAGAGTCAGCAACAACTGCGTGTAAGTATTGTGCACTTCAATACCTAAGAAGTGGAAGAGTTGTGGGAAGACGGATACCCTGCAGCTTCTAGTTAAATACACCATAGCAATGAACACCCTACTGGCCAAAGTCAGTCTGAATAAAAGGCCCCAGAATTGAAAATAACCAGCTCCTACTCATACTATCCTTATCTCTCTGGCAATCTTTGTCTGCAGGTTTATGTACTGTTAGTCCAAAGAGCACATCCAGTCCCCTCTATACAGGGACTGAAGACTTGAGTAAACTGTAACCTTCTGGAAATTATGTTATGGAGTGTTGGCTTAGGCTGCTTAAATTCGGTACCAGCTTAATTTCATTTGTTTTGGTACTTAAACATTGAATAGCATGTGGACCGCTCCTGGCCTAATGTGAACTCCTGGATGTGCTGGATTTTGGAGGATGCTCAAAATTTCTGCTGCCACCCTCTTCTAGCTGGGTAGGATGTTAGGATGTGGAAGGAAGTGCGGCTGGTGTTTGGAGAGGAAGGGGATTCTATACCATCTGGACGTTCCGTACAAGAAACACCTGTTGTATGAGACAACCTTCTATGCCAGCAGGTGAAGGGACAAATGACTGTGGACTACCTCCACAGTAAAACAGACAAGGTCTTATGAGAGTACGCTGCTGCCCCCTAGACAGAGGGCTGCAAACCCCTGGGCTGGGCCAAAACTTTGTACCATTAAAGTGACATCAACCAAATAAGCCGCTGCCATCACCACAACCATGATGTTTCATACCTTCAGAGCAGAAGAAGGCTCTGGCACTCAAGATATACCGGGGATCCACAAACAAGACAACTGCAAAAGTTTTAACTTCCACTTCACCATCCTCCAACCTCCTCTTTAAACTGTGAAATTAAGACTGGTACCATTGAAGTGGCTGTTATAGAATGAAACTTTAAAATATTTGGCAGTCAAGGCAAAACCAGGCAGGCTGGCTTACAGTACCATCAAAGCACCATCCACGGCATTGAGCCACACACATTGTAAGGTTAGACAAAGTAGACAGAATTGAGTGCCTAGATACACATTTGGTTTGTAATCCACTGTCAGACACCTTTTCTAGCACTGCTCATATCAATCAATGTCTTACTGTGGGAACCGCAGCATTAGCCCGGCAACTAGAAATCCTGAGAAAAGGTCATGGATACATAGACCCGCCTCCCAAAATGATCCAGTACACTGGATTCCTCATCTGGGGATGGATCATTAAGGCTCTGGAGCAAAAGAGATTTTTTTTTTTTTTTTTTTTTTTTTAGAGTGACTGCTGATCATAGGATCAAATACAGGACTGTTTTAGTCCACCGATTCCAATCCTTAGGATACCACAGAAACCTGCCCAGTCTCAAAGACAGAAGGGGGCCACAATATGTTAATTACACCCATATTAAGCAAACTAGCTTAACTGAGTGCCACAATATGAAACAGAATCTTGCTATTTTAAATGTTTATATTTGCTTATCAGCAAGTTTAAACCCAACTAATTTACTTGGCACTTTGAATAGGTTAACAATGCTCTCTCAGCTGTTTTTCTGCGCATTCAGCCTACCACTGCTTCACAATTACATTCTGACACACTACACAAACTTGTGCCTACTTTACTTTTCATAACTAGTGTTACCCAAGCCTTTGAAAATGCCGGTAGAGTTGTTCAACAAAAATATCTCATGGGAAGTGCCCATGACTGTTCAGCCCCATCCCTCTTTTTCTAAGCATCTAACAAGACATGCTGGACATAACTGAAAACAGATTTCTGGAAGAGAAATGCACATGTTAACAACTCTTAATGCACTCAGTCCCATTAACTTTCTTCTGCACAAATATCCTACAGGTTTCACACTACATACTACACTTGTTACAAGCAATATGGATATTTAATTGCAAATTTGCCACATTAACATAAAAAGGCAAAAACTTACATGCCTAGGTTGTCTTTATTGTGCATTTTTTCAGAAGTTGTCTCTTCTTTATACATACGTGTGCCATAAAAATACCAGTACATGGCTCCGTCGCTGTCCTCTCCCAGTGGTTCAACTCGGAGACTGTCTGCATCCAACCCCTTAAAATGCAAAGGAATAATGATCCACTTCATCATAGGTTGCCACAACAGCATTTAAGCCATGTCAACAGCTATAAGCCAAACCAGGTGACCACATCCATGTCTAAAACATAACCATGTAAGTTAAGTCTGTCTGAAATTATAACCAAAGGAATCACAGCTGAGCCAACCACTAGTTTTGATCTTACTTTGGTGCCAAGGTATGGACAATTTTTCAGCCATTTTGGCCAGTTAATAGTTCACAAGTTTCAACAAATAGTTCATTTACAAAATAATGGAGTGACATGAGGAAGATACAATTACCAATAACAATGATAGCTTAACAGCTTAAAGAGCAACATATGGTTTTATTAGAGAGCTAAAAAAGATTAAATAGAAGGCAGTATTTACACATACACAGCATGTACTAATGCAGCTAAGAAACACAAATGGGAAATATAAACTAGTTTCTACAAGACATATTTATCCACTTTGGCACTTGTACTCATTACTAAGAAACTGAAATAGCTTCTTCCTAAATATACGCAAGTCCTGTTTTGGGATACCCTGAGGTAGTGCATTCCTACGCCGTAGATACAAGCTATGAAAACAATTTTTCCATCATTTTCTTTGTTGAAACAGGGTGTTTGCAAACGAATGGCACTCCTGTGGAGGAACACAGAGAAGAGCTCATCTCCCTGTGTTGCAGTACGTGTGCTAAGGTAGGCAGTATGTGTAGTGAATTAGTTTTATGGTCAAACAGTTGAATGGAACAGAGTAACCAGATGTAACAGCACACTTGTTTTATTAAATATATACAATATAGAGAATATAGTTCAAGTTTGTAAAAGTAATTTTAGACCTTTCTGCAGGACTCAAACGTTGGAAAATGAACGAGTGCTGCACAATGAGGACATTAAATTACTGATGTAGTGCCACGAATAAACGACACTGATAATTCTGATGAAATGCCAGAATTATGTACCACCCATACTGGTTTATTGGATACCCTGAAGTAAAACGGCATGTCACTGCACTCCACAGGTATAAGATTTTGATGCCAAATAAGCCAAGTATGCACTAGCTGATCATTCTTCATAATCCTTCACATGTATGGCACAACAGTACAGCAGTTTGCATGGTCACCTCACAGCAAGAGGTTCTCCAGTTCAATTCTCAGGTTGGGTGCCTTCTGTGCAGAGTCTGCATGTCCTCCCTGCGTTGTATGGGTTTCCTCTGGATGCTCCGGTTTCCTCCCACATTACAAAGACATGCATCTGGAGCATTTCTACCAGGGCTTCCACTGAAAATTGGATCATTCTAAGTCTGACTTTCCCAGCAAACAAATGTTAAAGTTCTGGACCCAGAAAAATTTCAAACTACTTAAGTGCATATTTATTTAACTTTGCTAACTGAGATCATGAGCAGAACAATTTCAGGCCCACCTCAGGTAAGATCACAGTAGCAATAGAAAGTACAACACAAAAGGTGTACAAAAACAAAACAGTAAAGCTGAGAGAAACTACAAGACTAGCCCAGAACGGTTTACACACAGACTGATTCAAACAAATATGCAGAAGTACAGTTGTCTAAGAACTTACAAAATTTGTGTATATCCTACTGATCACTGTTGCAGTATTCCAAGCTGTTGGGCTATCTTAAGAAACAACCTGGACATTTGGCAGATATCTAATCTAAAACCTTCCAAAGAGCCATATGTTAGACACATGATCCAAGTCAGCAGGCCAGGAGACACCAGATAATACCAGAGGAGAAAAAGTCAGCTAAGGGCAAAGGATGAGTCTCCATCAGTCAATGAGAAGTAGGACAAAAACTAGTTAAAGACAAATAAAGAGGATGGCAGGGAGGAAAGAATACTGCAACAGTGATCAGTAGGACATCTGCTGTATGGTAAGTTCTTACACAACTGTTCTACGTCCGTCCTTAAATCTCTGGCTCCAGTATTGAAAACTACTGGGCGACTTGATTCACAAAGCTTAGTGAGTGCTGAAGGTGCATGAAGCAGTCACAGGAAAGCTGTCAATTAATCCAAATATAACTGGCCTGGCAAAGAAGGACCTAGAAAAAGCATCTACTTTATAAAGATTAGTAAAGTATGCTCAGGGGACCAGGCTGCTGCTTTGCGGATGGCTCTTGAAAAGACAACTTTGTAAAGGCTCTAGAAGAAGCCACTATGCTAGCCATGTGTGCTTTTACAGTTGTAGGCAAAGATATTCCATGCTGAGTGTAACAGAAAGAAATGGACTAAGAAATCCAGTTAGTAATACTTTGCTTAAAAACTGGGGCCCCCAGCATTGCTTCTTTCAAGGAAAAGTTTCAGTCTTGCAGATGGGACTGGTTTTGTCCAAGTAAAATCTGAGCCGCCTGCATATATCCAGGGAATGGAATACTCCCTCTCCAGTGTTCTAAGAATTAAGAAGTAAAGCAGGGAGACAGATGGCCTGACACGGACTACTTTAGGCCCAGCAGGTCTGGCCATCGGAAACACTGCAGTAGGAAAAATAAGGAAGGCAGGCATTGACATCAGGGCTTGGAGCTCAGAGACGCTTAACTGAAGGACTACTAGAAGCATGGATTTCCAAGTGCAAAATTTGAGAGAAGCAGAGAATGCTGGTTCAAAGGGAGGTAGACTCAGTTTTTAAAGGGCAAAGTTAATGACCCAAAAGGAAGAATAGCTTTCCTAGGTTTCAAGTGGAGGTGGCATTTTAGAAACTTTCACCTCTAGGCCGGAAAGAGAGGTCTAGAAGCAAGCATGTAGAAATGCCCAATATATATACCTTAACCTAAAAGTAGGCAAGACCAGCTTTAAGCAGCTCAAACAGGGAACAGTAGGGACACTAGACTGCATAAGGTACTGCCTTTAGCCTGAGACCAGAAAGAAAATCTTTTCTACCTGGATATACAAGATTTCCTTGCCTCCAAAAGGACCTCTATCACATACTCAAAGGATTCTGATACCTTTCATTCACCAGTTAACATCCATACTGTCAAGATGAGGGACAACAGGGCTCACTACTTCACCCCAACCTTTGTGTTTTGTTAGCAAGTGCACTCTATGGGGCAACTTCTGGTGATGACTCTTGGCTAAGTGGTAGAGGGGGAAGACTCAATGCTGCCTTAGCCAAAATGGAGTTACCAGTAAAATTTTGGGCAGTCTCTGGATCATTAGAAAGACTTTTGGAAAAAGTGGTGGAGAAAAGGCATAAAGAAACCTCCCTCTCCAAGAAAAGATCATGGCATCTGTCCCCATGATAGAAATCATGGAGCAAAAGCAGTGTAGCAGTTTGTTGTGAAAGAGGCAAATAGGTCTATTTGAAGAATTCCCCACTGGTAGACCATCCAAGACTATTTCTCCTTTCAGAATTAATTCGTGAGGGGCTTCCCCTTGATCTGCTTAGAAAGTCCAATATGATGTTGTCCTGTGAAGGAATGTAAACTGCAGGAGAGACATGTTTGCTTTTGTGGTCTGATCTCATACCACAACAGACAGTCTGCATAGCCAATAAGATAATAATCCTTTCTTGTGTACCACATGACTGCAGTGCTCTCTGTGAAAACTTTGAGGGGGCCTGGAGCCCAGGTGTGTAGAAATATGTAGGGCTTGAATCAGACCCTGCATCTCCTTCAGGATGATGTGCTCTGTCCTCTGCTTTGGTGGTCAATGGCCCTGGACTCTCAGGAAGCCTAGCAATGCTCCCATATAATGTACGAGACACCTGCATGCAGCTCCTGGTGTGTATCTGCAATCTGAATGACTGGCCTGAGTTGAGGTCTATCTGTGAAATTCAGACATGGAAACAGCAGCATCTAGGTAACCAGAGGATGGGAATGCTGGGATCAGTTAGATTTCTTGAAAGAACATTTGTTTGCACTTGTCATAAATGGAGATGTTTGAGTGTATTCACTGGTGCAGTCATGAAATAACAGGAGTTCCTGTCATGGAAACCCTTGGCCAGCATAACCACCACATAATTTTCTCCTCCTCTTCAAGCTAGTGCATGCCCCTATCAGTGTCAAGATATCTGGGTATAAAGGGAGTCAACCAGCTCCAAAACCTCAGTACTTTCTTGCTCCAAACAAACAGGAGCCCCCTAACAGGTCCCTCAAGGCAAGAGCCTAAGCTCACAACTCCAATGTATACACAGGGGAGGAGGAAACAACCAGAAGCTAGAGAAGAAAACCCACCCCAAGAGGCAAGAGTGAAAGAAGGGAAAGAAATACTGCAGCAGTGAATACACTAATTACATTTATCATGTGTACACAACTACACTATGTCTTTGCTGTTTCACTGTTGCATTCATAACCGATTCCCAAAGAGAAAAAAGTGTGTATGGAAATTCTATGGAGAGGAAGGGACGCCCTGCAGGATGGCATCTGCAACCACCACTCTGGACTTGGAGAAAGATGGGAGGTGATCATGTTTAGTGAAGGTATGCACAGAGGACCATGTGGGCGGCCTCCAAAATGTCCTTTGTAGCCATCCCTTTCAGAAAGGCTGCAGGTAGTAGAATGAACTCTGTGTCAGGTGTTTTTTTCCATGATGGCTGTAGCAAAACAAGATACAGTGTGAGATCCATTTGAAGACTGGTTTAGAAACTCGTCTCCCCTCAGAGCTTCAGGCAAAGGCCACAAAAAGCTGGTCAGACTGACCAGACTGAAGTTTAAAGGTACTAGATATGCAATGGGATGAAGTAACAGCTAGAGAGATTGAAACAAAGTTAAGAAAATACTCAACTGGAAAACCGCAGGCCCAGATGCAGTACCTAATTTCTGGTTAAAAGTATCAACATCTCTGCACGAAGATTTAGCCATGAATAAGAACTATTTATATGCGCACCCAGAACAGACGGTAATGTACAAGTGTAGTACCTCTCAGGATGCGCAGTAGCAAAACCCACCCCAAACACACCTGCAGCCCTGTGGAGGCAGCAGCAGTATGATTATTCAACAGTGTGCGGACTGGAATGCAATTAATATTCAGCATCTGTGCCGACAGCAACCCAAATGACATTAATGTAATGTTGTATTAGGGACATAAAATTTCATTCAGTACCAAAAATGAAATGTTTTATCAGGGACATAAAAACTAAAATGCATGCAGTAAATCACCTTTCAGTCAGTCAATTGGGCAGAGTTCACACCATTTCTCAAAATGATACTGCTACATTATCAGCTTTAAGGAGTGGTGCTTGCAAGGCAGTGGGGGGTGTGGAGGGAGCAACGGCCCCAGAGGGTGGTGCAGAAGGGCATGCCCCCCCTGAAAAAGGAGAAAATTTTAAGAATTTATGAGAGGATGGAGTTCATGGAGTGCCTGAATATTTAGCAGTTTACACAAACTGACATGCGAATTAGCATGCCTGTCAGTCTTCCTTGATATCCCCACCCATTCGGCATGCCCATAGCTGCGCAGAACTAAGTGCAAGGTAATACACTTGTTGATTACCGAACAGACACCAACCTGGCTAGCAGGAAATATAGTGCTCCTACTTAAGAGTGAACATGAAAGCTACCCTAAAAATTATAGACCAATAACTTGCCTTCTGACGTATAAACTATACACGGGAATTGACGCTGACAGAGTTTACAGTCATTTAGAAGAAACCTCAATTATGGCAGTAGAAAAAAAAGGGCAATAAAAGAAAGTTATATGAAACAAAGGATCATTTGTTAAAGTCACAGTGGAGAAATGGAAAAAGGGGAAGAACCAAAGTATGGCATGGACTGACTACAAAAAAGCATTTGATAGTAGCCCTCATTCATGTACGAGAGTACTTAAAAATGTATAAGATACACGCCACACTCAGATTACATTACAGTGACAGACCACTTTGCAATTAAGCCATGATAAAGGACAAATTGATATCCCAGGCATAAAAATTCAAAGGCGGATAATTTCAGGGTGACTCTCCATCACCGTTACTACTCTGCCTTGCCCTTAATCCATTAATCGGTTTACTCAACAGCTTAGGTCATAGCTATAATCTAGCTCCTAGAAAACGAAGTGTAAAAAACTTCTCACCTTCTCTGTCGATGATTTAAAACTGCACTGCTCATCAGATGAGGACTAAAAGCAGAACTGCACTTTGTCAAAACTTTTCCGGATGATATAAGAATGCCATTTGGTCTTGATAAATGTGCAAAAGCAACCTTTAAAGCAGGAAAACAGTTTGGGACAAGAATGTGATATAAAAGAAATTGAGCAGACAGTGTATAAATATTTGGGAAATGAAGAATCAACAATAAAACATGAACAAATGTGAATAAAACTTAGTAAGGAATACTTCAGAACACTTAAATTAATCCTGAAAACAGGACTGACATCTACAAACAAAATCCAGGCTATAAACTAATTTGCACTTCCTGTCCTAACTTTCAGTTTTGGAGTGATTAACTGGCCCCAAAATGTGTTGGATAGATTAGATAGGAAAACTAGTATGCATACTTCAGGCTCACCAAAGGACTTATAAAAATCAGTGCATAACAAGATTATATATTCCACGCTCCAAATGAGAGATAGGCCTTCTTGAAATTGATTATATGTATCAATCTGCAATCATGGGACTCCACACACATCTGCTGACCTCACAAGATCCAAACGTAGTGGAAGTTTTGAAACATGAGGAGAATAAATCTAAGATGACTTCTCTGCTTAATCTAGGAGAAGCTTATCGAAGTCAAGCAGGAATGGAAATCAAACCAGAAGTAGATAAAAACCAGATAGCAACTGAATGTGCCAAAAAACAAAATATAAAGTGAAGGATCAGATGAGAAGGCAAGAAATGTGGAAAAAGCATAAATATAGTTGCAAGTATAGAAAACTTCTGGAAGAACCTCATGTTGATCAGGAACGAACAAAGGAATAGTTAAGGAGAGGCAAATTCACACAGAGAGATGAAAGGTTAATATTGGCGGCCCAAGATAGTAGGCTGCATACATGTTGGTTTATAAAGTCCATTGATCATGTGGGAGAAAATGACAAATGTACGTTTTGTAAAACCGAACTGGAAACAGTTGCACACCTCGTTGCTGGTTGCGACATACTAATGGCAGGAGGACTGCATACTGAAAGGCATAATAATGTAGTGAGACTGTTGCACTGGGGATTGTGCAAACATTATGGTAATGAAGTGGCCAAAAAACACTGCAAACATGAGCCACAAAGCATCATAAAAAATGAGGAAGTCTACATCACATGGGATCATCCATTACCAACAGTTCAAAAGACAGATGCTAGAAAACTGGATATAGTGGGTCCAAGAAAAGGAGAGCAGCATTGATCATTGAAATTGCCAAATTCAGTGACTACCGTGTCTTGCGTAGAGAGACACAGTCCTAAAATATCAGGATCTGCAGGCAGAAATGACAGCAATGTGGAAGATACCCAGACAGTTCCAATAGTAATAGCAGCAATGGGTGTTATAAAAAATTTACAGACCTATTTAGATACATTACCAAAACATGTAAACTCCATACGAACTGCAGATGGAGTCATTACTGGGCACATTGCAGGTGCTGCGAAGAGCATTACTGGCTGACATCAAAGATTGAAACACTAATTTCATGAACTTTAATCATACTTTGACTTGGGAATGGGGTCCAATACCATCATGGTATTAGAAACCCAAAAGACTTGGGGAAATTAAAAACCTGACAAGATCTTGATCCTCCTTTGTGTACCACATGACTGCAGTGCTCTCTGTGAAAAGTTTGAGGGGGCCTGGAGCCCAGGTGTGTAGAAATATATAGAGCTTGAATCAGACCCTGCATCTCCTTCAGGCTGATGTGCTCTAGCCTCTGCTTTGGTGGTCAATGGCCCTGGCCTCTCAGGAAGCCTATCAATGCTCCCATGTAATGTATGAGGCACCTGCATGCAGTTCCTGGTGTGTCTCTGCAATCTGAATGACAGGCTAGGGTTGAGGTATATCTGTGAAATCCAGACATGGAAACAGCAGCATCTAGGTATCCAAAGGATGGGAATGCTGGGACCAGATAGATTTCTTGAAAGTACATTTGTGTACACTTGCCAAAAATGGAGATGCTTTGAGTATATTCACTGTTCTAATCATGAAATGATAGGAATTCCAGTCAAGGACACCATTTGGCCAGCAGGACTACCACAGAATTTTCTCCTCCTCTTCAACCTGGTGGATGCCCCATCCAATGTCAAGATATCTGGGTATAAAGGGAGTCAGCCAGCTCCATAACATCAGTAATTTCTAGCCTCAATCAGACAGGAGCTCCCCAACAGGTCCCTCAAGGCAGGAACCTAAGCTCACAACTCCAATGCAGGTACAGAGGAGGAGGGAACAACCAGAAGCTAGAGAAGAAAACCCATCCCAGGAGGCAAGAGGGAAATGAGGAAGGGAAAGAATACTGCAGCAGTGAATACACCAACATCTACATTTATCATACGTGTACACAACTACACTATGTCTTTGCTGTTTCACTGTTTCATTCATAACCGATGGGATGATTCCCCAAGAGAAAGGTGTGTGTATGGAAAGGATGCCCTGCAAGATGGCATTAGCAACCACCACTCTGGACTTGGAGAAAGATGGGAGGTGATGACATTTGATGAAGGTATGCACAGATGACCAAGTGGCGGACTTCAAAATGTCCTTTATGGCCACCCCTTTCAGAAAGGCTGTAGCAAGTAGAGTGAATTCAGAGTCAGATGGATTCCTTCCATGATAGCTGTAGCAAAACAAGACAGTGTGAGATCCATTTGAAGATTTGTTTAGAAATTGGTCTCCCCTCAGAGCTTCAGGCAAAGGCCACAAAAAGCTGGTCAGACTGACATTTTGCTCTTCCCAAGTAGAGGCACAGTTACCTTTGCATATCCAGCATCCGGAGGATTATTTCCACCTTGTTTTGAAGGTTGCAAACACAAGTTGAGCTGACACCACAGGGAGGAGGTCCCACAGTAAGAATAAAATAAGTAAAAATTTTAATCACAATGTACAGAATGCAAACAATAAAATGAAATAAGACAGGAGATAAGTACTTTCGGCATTTGCCTTCATCAGATCTTAACAGAAACCACATCTTAATTTTATTGGCTGAAGCAATAATGATCTCCTTAACTTCCTCCCTTTCAACAGGGGGTTTTAAAGCCACCTTTGTCATTTAATCCGACAGTTTATCTGACTGCAAATCCACTATCCAACATGCTTCAACAGGCTCAGTTTCATTTGTCAGATCCCTAAGTTTTCAGGAGCAGTTTCCAATACAATAAAGCAAGAACCATGTCTAGCATGAAATGAAATATGCTGAAATAAGGCAATATTACAAAGCCTAATGTCACTGAGATGTTGCAAGACCCTATCTTTGATCCGTTTGTCTTGCCAACAAAAACTACTGCACAAGTCACATTCAGCAATGTATACCACATTCTTTGTGGAACAATCGACATAAGCCCTTAGATGGAAAATTCTCTTAGGTATGGAGTGCTGAAAACAACTCTTAGAATTAATATCACTACTGGCTTTTCATTTCCTGCAAGAAAGCACCAGTTCACATTGATGTTGAGACAGTCTTATTAAAACTCCCATCCCTGCTCAATATTCTTTTGAGATTCTTGTTGTTCTTAAAACAAAACCTGGGTTTTTAACCCACAATATCTTTGACGCTATCGTCTGCTGTAAGAATCTTCCAGTTATTTCTTATAATCTGACAGACATGTCTAACATCATTGCTATGTCTAAGACATCTTAGGACTTCTGTAGAATTAGTGACATTCAAAACATCCCCAAACGTCCTCTGTTTACCGCTTTCCATAAAATATGGTCGGCCCCTTGTATGCCATTGGGCTTCCATTTCCAACGTTGCTTCATGTATTTCTCTTTGCTTATAGCCTTGACTTACAAAATATTCCTTTAAGCGTTCTCTCTCAATCTCACTCATTGGTGCATATCCTGAACTTCTAAGAAATTGAAGGTTGGGAAAGAAAGTAGGCATAGTTTAGATTTAAAGCAATGTCTGTAACCACTTTAGGCATAAAAGAAGGGTTGGTCCTGAGAGAGACCCTGTCTGGGTGGAAAGTGTTCCTCACACAAGAGCCTGCAGGCTCTGAAACCCTTCTAGCTGAAGTAATGGCTAGCAGAAAGGCAGTCTTCCAGGTCAGGAATTAGAAGTCTGCAGAGGCAGTGAGATCAAAAGATGGGAGAGTGAGCTTCTCCAGGATGAAATTGAGGTCCCATGGGGAAAAGGAGGTACTCTCGGGGTGTCCAATATGAATAATTTCTCTCAGGAACGGTTTCATGAGAGGATGGAAGAAGAGAGGGAGTTGAGAAGGCAGATAAGATGAAACGTGAAATATGAGAGAGAAATGAAGTCCTTTGTCAAAGTCCTGATAAGTATGAAAGCATCAGAGGAATCTGAGCTTTAACAGGGATCAGTCTTGTGTGCACAATAGGGAATCTCTCTCACTTGAAGTAAGATTCTCTTCTGCTAGGGCTCCTGGCTTCTTTTCGAACATCTAGGGCCGGTTTGTTGAAGGATGCCCATCCCCTCCCCTCCAGGGAGTTAAGATATCATCCAAGCTATGAATGTGAGTGTTCAGGGTTGGGTGTAGGATGGTGCTCTTGTCCTGTGTTAACAAGTCCAATCATTGGGATGGCAACCACAGCTCCTTCCTACTTAGACTGAGCAAGAGAGGATACCAGTGCTGCCTTGGCCAATCTGGGGCCATAAGAATGATCCCTTGGCCCTTCTTGCCTCATCTTCAGTAGTGGGGAAAGGCCTAAAGGAACAGGCCTGTCCAAGAGAAACAGAAAGCAGCAGTCTTTCATGCTGACCTTGTTTTGGTCCTTGAGCAGAACTTTTCCAAGTAAAAGACTTCTTTAGTAGCAAAAAGATATTTGACACCCCATTTTACGACTATGCTGAGAAAAACTTCCCAATGCAGTTGCCACTCGTGAGGGTCTGACAGGCTATTGCTTACGTGACCTGCCAGTTTGTTTCTCCTGGTACGTACTCAACCATTAGGTGGAGAGTTGAGGAATTTGCAGTTTCCCAAACGTCCATGGTTAAGTGACAAAGAAAACTAAGAGCTAGTTCCCCCTGCTTGTTTATGTACCACATGACCATGGTATCTTCGGTCTTTAACAGTACTCCTAGCATTCTTTGGAGTTTGAAGGAAATTAGACCTTTTTGGACTGCCATCAGTTCTTTTAGGTTAATGCATTTGTTCAACTGGGAGCCCCATCTGCCCTACAAGTTGCTGTAGTGAGCCCACCAGGCTATTTCAGAGACATCTGTGGTCAGACTGACCCAGAGGACTAAACCTGAAAAGGCCAGGGTTGAGAGAAGAGGTTTGTGCCCACCAAGCAAATTTTACCCTGAGATAAGGGAGAAGCTTCACCCTTAAGTTGAGGAGCTAAGAATGTTAGCACCACATATTTCTGAGGTACCATTGCAGCTTCCTCATGTGGAGTCTGGCTGGAGGATCACCTCCACCCAAGCCATGTAACCCAAAGCTCTGAGGAACTCCTTGGCAGTGAGGTAGTTCCTAGGGAGGAGCTTTTGAAAGTACATATTTAGAAGGTAACCTTGAAGGTAACCTTGCCTGGAGGTAGGAAGGTCTTCTGAAGAGTACAGCAAACCCCAGGAACAGTATCCTGTTTACAGGGATGGTCGGAGACGTGAGTATTGATTGTGAACTGCAGTGATTCCAGGATCTCTTGGGTGTAAAGCAGATCTGTTTTTATTTTTTTTTCTAGATTTGTTGCTTGAATGAGGCAGTTGTCTAGGTAGTGGTAAACCTGAATGCAGTTTGACCTCCAGTTGGCTATCATTGGGGCGAAGCATTTTGTGAAAAGCCTGTGTGTAGTACACAAGCCAAAGGGCAGATCACTGAATTAATGCCTCACACCTGCTCTGAAGCACACCCTCGTATTTTTCTATAGGAATGTGGAGGTATGCATCCTTTAAATTTAAGGTTACCATACAAGCACTGGGTGAAATCATGGGCAATAACATTTTTGTAGAGTTAGCATTTTGAATTTTGATACCTGCAAAAATCTGTCGAGATGGCGATTAGGAAAAGCCTAGAGTAAAACCTCTTTCCTTGTAATGGGTTTGGTACTGGCTTCACATAACCTTGGGTGGAAAGAGGTGTCATGCGACTGCTACCTGCTCAGCTCCTGTTGGTAGGATCCCACAGGCCTATTTGTACCTGCTTGGTACTGTCTCGGGTACTGGTGCTGCCTTTGACTCCTTTTCCCTTCGATGTCTGCTATGCCTAGGCTTAGACTGCGAGGCTGGAAACTAGTGCTAGATAGAGTAACTTGGATAGAGTAACTTGGAGCTGAACAGAGAAGATTGAACCTAAAGAAAGTCCTTGACTGCCTGCATAGACTTGGCCTTATGCTCCATCTTAAACACAGCTTCAGCCTTGGGGCCAAAAAGGAAACCTTTATCCAAAGGAGCAAACAAGAAACTGGATTTTACATGTTCAGGAAGAGACTGATGCTTCAAGCCAGGCATGTCTTCTAAAGACAGATCCTGTAGCTGCTACACTGTTGGAAGCTTCCAAAGTATTATAGCCATAGTACAAGGAGTGCTTACTTGAAAGCAAGAATTGCACAAGTCTAGCCTTGGGGACAGCCTTATTTTCAGTCCCCTCCAATTTTTGCTACATCCGGTCTAGAATGATTTCCTGATACTTCACCATATGAAACCTGTAATTTAAAGCCCTCATTATCACTGTAAGAGAGGTGCAAACTCTTTCCCAACATGTTCAAGGCCCTGCTTTGTCAGTTGGCAGGGTATTTTTAGAAGTGCTGGCTTTTCCTCTCCAGGACACTCACCACTTCAGGGTCTGCTGTAGGGTTCTTGAAAAGGTGCATGTGGAATAAAGAACTCTGCAGAATCAGGTTTCTGAGGGCCAGGGGGTGGGAGGGGGGGGGGTGTCAGGTCTGTAAGAAGAGTCCAGCAAGACATCATCCACGACCTCTAGGACTGGAGGAATGTCAAAGGGTGTCTGCTCTGGGAGTTTAAAAAAATCCCTTAACCCTACTCTTGGCTTGTGAACGTCTTATGCTTCACATTTAAAGTGCTCCTTCAGCGTATGCAGGGGCTCCCCAACGGAAGTATCTTTGGGGAGAGCTAAAACAAGGTTCTCATCAGAATCCTCATAATAGATAAGCCTTCCTCAAAGGTAGATTAACCATCAAACATCCTCAGGCTCAAAAGTATCAGAAGACTCCTGGGGGTAATATCCCTTTTCCAGGCGGAGATTCAAAAGCAGAACCTGTGAGTGAATGACATCTGCAGCTGTCTACAGTGATGAGATCCTCAGCCAACATAACTAGGCCCTACTGAAAGGTCTGAGTTTGGGAGTGGTAACTGGTAGGCCTTGGCCGGGATACAGCCTTAAGAGAGGCTTAAAGCACGGACCCAAGGGTGACATCCGTGCTAATGCCGGGACCCGGATGGGCAGCTGAATCTCAGGGACAGTGAATCAAGCCAAACTGATGAGAGACTCTGAACACTTGACATTTTGACAGCAGTCGGATGCCAGGACCTGCAAAGCATCTCCGGACCTAACACATGAGTAAAGTCCTTTGGTTTGCACAGAAGTAGATGGATCCAGCAGCACTTATGATTCCAAACAGGTCTCGACAGAAGCCAGTACCATCACGTTAGTCAACAGTGGGGACTGTGAAAGCATCTCGCCTTCAACAAGCCTAGGTGGACTGGCGGAAGGTGAAGCATCATCATCCATTGCCCCAAGCTTTGTATAGTTTTCCTTCTTACGCCTAACGAGATAAACCTCTGCCCGACCAGCAGATAGCATAGTACATGAAGGCCCTGGCGACTGTGTTTAGCTAAAATCTCACCCCTACCCTTCATTGTTCTACTGCTAAAGCAAGCACAGAATCAAAGTTAGGAATATTGGGTTCTGGGCCTACACAGGTTACATAAAAGGAGGGAAAATTAGTGTGATATCTGCTCGCCACAGCACAGAATTATTTAATAAAACACACATGAAAAGCTCCCCAACAGGGTACTCAGCTTTAGACATGGTCTTTCTCTGGTGTGAACTGACACACTGACTAGCACTCTGCTTCGGGCTCCACCAGCAAGAATGAACTGAGGTTATGGCACCAGCTGACATCCTTTATACCCAGACATCTTGACATAAGATGGGGCATCAGCCAGCTTCAAGAGAAGAAAATCCTCTGGTAAACTGGGCAGCCAAAGGCTGACAGCAGCAAATCCCATTAGTTAAGAATGCAACAGTGAAACATGAACATCCAATGGATCTCTCTCATATGGAGTCTACTCAGGGGACCATAGACATGACTGCAACCATGAATTCCAGTCTCTGAGAAATTCTCTTGCAGTGCAAGTTTGAAGAGATAGAAGAGACCATAGTAGAAGCTCTGTACCTTGTTCTAAAGGGCATGACTTTATTCAGAGAGGATGCAGAGAGGACTTACTAAAGCCGATTGTGAACCCTAGACTCTGAAGGAGGGAAAACAATGAAAGTGAGATGTAGAAGGTTCTAAGGGGATGTCTGTATTAGCAGACCATCTAGATTTGAATTCCCTGCATTCTACAAAAAGCTATAACTGGTGCCAGACACAGACTACCCTGGGAGCTACAGATGTTTCAAAGGGTAAAGCAGAAAATTGAATGTGTGATTAACAAGCTGAAACTTAAATTTCTAGAAAAATGGGTACATTGGAATGCAGAAGCAAGCACACTTTTGATCCAAAAGATCAGGAAGGCCCGCAAAAGGAAGGGAAAAAATGCAAAAAGTCTGAACATCTTGAGTGAGGAGACCCTGAGAAAGGTGTTTAGGAGGGACAAATCCAGTAGAGGTCTCAATTCTCCTTTTATTGGTACTAGAAAGCCTAGAATAAAACAGTCTTCGCAATTCTTGTGGAACAGGACGCACCACACCTTTGTTGAGCAGGACTTGAATGACTGGAGGTAGGAGCTTTACCTGATGGGAGATGGAGGAGTTAAGGCCCTTGAAAGGAGGATTTATTTTTTTAAACAAGCCATCCTGTATCCCATGCTGAATACGGGAAAGGACCATGCAGTTATGAACTGCCAATTTGCAAGAGATAAGGCTAGTCTTTTTGACAGGGAGAGGGTTAGACAGAGGTGAACAAGAGGGGGTAGTAATTAGTCCGGTTGATATGTCTGGGTAGAGAGGCCTCCCAAGACTTGACAGTCCTGATCTGGTTTAAATCTTTTTCTAAGCATTTTCTTGCCCTTGTTTGGTGCCTAGACACAGTGCAAGAGGAAGAAGTTTAGGGGGGGGGGCATTTTCCCTCGTATTTGAATAGTTCCTTTAGGGCCAAATAAAACACCTCTATGCAGTGGAGAGTCTACATACTTTCCAGTAGCGCCAATAGGCTACCACTGTTCTGGAGGACGCTTATACTGTTGTCACAGCTGCACCTGATAACCTGTCTAGCCACCTCTGAAGCCTGATCCACCATAGACATGGCCTTTAGCTTAGTGCCTGGCATGTCTAGGGAAGACAGGTTTATTTAAAATTACCCAAAACAAACAGTACACACTTTGGCTTTCAGAGCTCTGCATTATTAGACTCAAGTGACAAAGTGGAAGAAGTGTACAACTTTCCCAATCTGTTTATTGTCCTGCTATTTTAATCAGAGGGAACAGCATAAGCAGTAGGTAGAAGTCTGGGTGGCTTGTCAATAGAAAAAGTGGTGGGATCTGCCAAAGGGTTTTTTTTTTTTTTTTTTTTTTTTAAAGAAAATTTAGATCTTCAGACACTTAAAATCTACCGGGCCTATTAGGTGCTAGACGCCAAGAATCAGAAGCAAAGGAGGAAGATGCAAAGGCATCCAGAACAGGAGTAACTGCTGCAGACGCAATAGTGCCTACCTCTAACATGCTGTAATACCTTTTTTGGACATCAGAAATCTGCCTGGATTCTCAAAGTTTCATTGTGTTAGAATGGAGTCAGAGGCCACACGGCTTGGGAAATAAGACTGGAAAGATTACACAAGACAATATTCATCTGAATCATTATGTCTCAACATCTTTAGAGGACAATTCCAAATGTCTTGCGAGGAGTAGTAGAAAGAACAAAGGATACAAAAGATGGAGACAGGAGTGCCAAGACTGCAGTAAACAGGCCTTGGGAAAATCTATCCACACCTTTTCCTGAATTACAACAAAGGACTGTTGATGGTCTAAGTATTTAGAGCAATCCATTCAACTAAATTATTTCTAAAAAAATAAATTCAGTTCCAAATTCTCCACCTCCAAAAAATCATTACTTTTCAGTGGATTTAAAGGCCTCTACAAGGGCAAAGGTATAATCCTAATTAAAACTATAAAAGGAAATCAATCAGGATTTTTAAGAGATTTTGGCATTGAATTCATCTTGGGGCAGGATTCACGAAGCCTCCGTGCAAGAGTTATAACTCTTACACGGAGGCTGCAGTTAAACTGAGTGATGTCAGCATGCTCTGCATATTCATGAGAGCATGCTGAATCACACCCAAGTCTAACACGGTCCGTGTAAGACAGTATGGGGCGTGTCCATAGGCCAAGCCCTGCAAGCGGACACGCCCCCAGAAGAGTAAAAGTGCCCAAAGTAAACACCCACGACAGAGTCCACGGAACTGTGAATAAACACAACACATGCCCCCACAGACTATGAACAGAAAATATATAAATGAACATGTGATATATTTTTTTTAAATTGTAAAGATGTTTAACCATGAGTGTGCTCGTTTGCGCGGGCGTGCCCGTAGCGCAGCTACAGTTAGCAGTCAGTGTGAAAGCATATAAGAACTAAATATGCAAAGTAAGCCAAGAAGCAATAGTGTGGCGGTAGAGACGTCAGCTAAAGAGCAGGCATTCATGGTTCGAGCCCCCACAACGCCAACTTTTATATTTCGCAAAATAAGCACGAAACAAGTCCCTGACAAACATGCACACAAAATCACATTTTATGTAAAATGTAATGAACTAGTCCATTTATTTTGAAGAAATGTGAGGTAACAAAACAATAAAAAAATGCCAGATGTGCCTATAGCTGAGCTACAGTTTAACAAGGTGAGTGCATCTGCCCATAGGTGAGCAGTGGTTTAACAGGTGCAAAATGAGTGCCCGTAGATGAGCAGTGGTTTCACACGCTGAAAATGTGTGCCCCTAGCTGAGCTGAGCGTACTATGCGTGCTGACAGCCAAATGAGGCGTAAGCCAGCGCACCCCATTTGCGCAGAGCTGCGCACTGCGCCAACAAGCTAACAGACGGGCAACGTTGAGCAAGCTGTAACAAAACTGCCTTTACACAGACACACCCCCTAGACTGTCTAGACCGTCATAAAATATAAAAAGCAGTGGCCAGGTTCGAACCCAGGATACCATGCACCATAGTCAAGTTACTGAACCACTAAGCTACGACAGCTGTACTGAGAAATGCAGTAATAGCAAATATATAGGAATGAATAGAAAGTGGAGCATGACAAAGCAGGTTTTGTGAAGTGGATACAATTCCAAAATGGCCAATCACAGATAAGTGCGGGAAAAACGGCATATATAAGCCCCATAGGCGGGAATACACAGCATAAACGATTGTAGAACTGACTTGCAGCCAGAATGTCAGGTGTAAGTGAGGATAGTTGCTTTCGAGCACAGAGGTGGGGCGTTGAGGAGTCCAGATACATGGTCTGGCTCCTAGTCTACAATCATGAGGCCCAACTCATGCAGGGCCAGGTCCTGTGGGGAGCATATAGGGCTGAGACGTGGGACCGGTTGGCTCATGATCTTACCAGTGCCACAGGGATTCCAAGGACTGGTGAGCAGGTCCGTCACCACCATGCAAACCTGAAGAGACGCAAGCAGGACCAAATGAACTTTTGGATCCAGGAGGCCCGGCAAATGCCCAACGCCCCACTACTGAGCAAGTTACATTTAATTATGTAAGAAATTAAATTAGCTGATATTATGGAGATGTGTATTCCAATATTACTTCATTTATATTGCAGCTGCAGGTGTCTGTTCTGCGAACCGCAGAGCCTATGGCAATAGGCTGGTGCGGTTGCGCCACCAGGCAGGTCAGTAATCCACTCCCAGTAACTGTAAAGAAATATAAAAGTATGACAGTTAGCAAAAGAGTGCAGTGTAGTCACTAAGTAATAAAATGTGCAAGTAACAGTGTAAAAGTGTTTGCAAGCATTGCTCGATTACAAAAGTGTGTTGCAGTCTGAAATCCAAACAGAAAAATGAAAATGTCTGAAATAAAGTCTGAAATAAAGATGCCCCACATATAATATCATAGTGCACAACCTGCAGCAGGCTGAAAAGTACAGCTGCAGAAGATGAGCAACTCACATGTGTGAAATATATCCCTGTTGAAATACTGAAACATGACAGAAGTGAGACTGCTGGAAAGGATTGTAATAACTACAGGTAAAACATGTCAATAAAGCCTAGAAGTAAGTACCATCCTGAATAGTAAAATGAAAACAAGTGAGAGGGTGTGAGAAAGAGTTGAATCCACCAATAAAGTAGTAATAACCCCTGTATAAAGTATACTGCAGTCAGTACAGAATGAAATGAATGTGACAAGTAGAACCAAACTGCGAAATGTGTCCAAAGTGTTGCTGCAGCTGGAATGTGCATCCCGAAATCTGGATATCCTGCTCTCAGTCTGCAATATGCAGATAGTACGATTGTCTGAAATATCAAACATCCACAGTTGTCTATAGCTATATAAAGCAAATGTAGCAGGATGATGTAACTGAACAAAGCCAGATATGAATGTGTATGAATAACAATAAAATGTATATTGATGTAGCAGTAACAGTCCTATCACCAAATTGAAGTAGTTATCATACAGGAAACTGTAGTTAGAACAGTAGTGTGTATATATCTGTAGCTATTAGAAATGTACAGCATATGTATTGGTATTCGAAGGTGTTAATATTTTCGTCACCCCACCCTATAACCACATATAATCCATTCCACGTGAAAATGGTATGTGCAATCACAATTAACACCCCTGGACATTTGTCCTCATGGGTCATAAATATTTGCATGTCCGTTGATGCATCTGCCCTGTTCATACATCCAAACCTGATGGCCTGTTGCCATCAATCAACCCTGTATGTTGTTGGACTGTGTATTGCTGTTCAAATTATGCATGTGTTATGCTTGCTGTTCAATGGTGTGAATATCTGGGTGTTTGGTTAATGGGAATACTAATGCATGCTGTTACAACTAATTGCGAATGGTATTGTATGTTACTAACCCAAACTGTCATGACATAATGCAAAACATAGGACGACAAAGAAGTCGGGTTCCAGTGGACCCACCTCTCCCACCTCAGCTGGCGAGTGCACCTGACACTAGTGCCCAGTCTGCACCCTCCCGCGGGTGGAAGCGCTGCAGGGGATGGGGCCCGTCCCCCCTCTGCAAGCGTGGCCGGAGGAGAACCACC